>NC_134693.1:138630384-138969551 GCF_050947455.1 Rhinoderma darwinii
GGGACCCCACAATATTAGCCGTTAATAATGGGGGAAGCAGCCCACAAATCCTTATTTGCCCTGCAGTAGTGCTGCATGGAGCATTGATTGGGACAAATTTTTAGCTTCATGATATAAACAATGTTATTTGTATGCACTAACAGCAAGCAGAGATTTTAAAAATGACAGTGAATTGAAGCACAACATAGAAGATTGGGAGTGATTCCTGCTGGATTAAATGGCTACAGATAAATGGTTAGGTCATGTACGGTTTGAGTCCTGCAATACTGATTCGTATTTGTAATGTCTCCAGACGGAGGAAGGGTCCTAAGGGGAAATTAAAGATTCTCAATTTGGGGTCCAGGTGAAGGCATTTTGGTGCTAGGCTAACCCTAAACCACATCCGTAGGGGTACTGACTGCTGGTACACGGTAGCATCCAAGATGGGCATGATCGGGTGGTGTTAGGGGGTTGGCTGCCATGGTTAGTTGATCTAATGGGGAAGGGGAGTTGCAACTCGGCACGAGAACGGGGGCCACGTTTTAATTTTCCTCCTCACCACTGATGTCAGCAGCAACTTCATAGATGTAAAATGTTTCATCTGTCCAAAAACTTCAACGGAACTTTTTTTAACCAGGTCTCTTTTTTTTCCCCGTCAGTGCAGCTTTTTATTTAGTACTTGCGCTGTCCTACCTTCCATCAACCCCCTTCAGGCTGGTAAGAATTATCACCATCGCTGTCAGCCTGACCCCCCCTCCCCCGGGCCAGCATCACCTATATTCTATATTATAACAGTTTAGCCTTAGCATCTCTGCTTGTCACAAACTTGGCAATCAATCCGGGTCCCGGGCTCCCCACGCACTTCACAAACGCTTTGCTCTTTCCCAAGATGAATTGACATTGCAGCCAAAACACGTCCAGCCCGGCCGGCGCAGATAAATGACTCAGCGGCCCCCTGCGCCACGGCAAGTCATATCCTTCTTTATGGCCACTGATTAAATACAGGCTTCTGGTTGTGGATGTGAGTCGCATCGTCGGCTCCGGGGGACGCCATCAACAACGAGTCTCGGCTTATGACTTATAACCGGGCACGGAGACGACTCTGAGAGATGTTTATTGCCCTGCACTGACAGAACGTGTATATATGTGACCCCCTGAAACTTCCTGGCGGTGAAGAAGTGTCATCAAGATCCCAAATACAACAAGCATGGCTGCATAATCTATGACGTCTCTCAGGGGGGGGGGGGGGGGGTATAAAATAGCACAGGGTATTTCCACATAAAATAATTACTTGTAACAGCGGTGCACATAGAAGAAAGGGGCCCCTCATTATGATCAAAATGGGCCCCTCATTATGGTGCTTTGTTTTACTACCCCCTCTACACCCTTTTATGCCCATGGGCTAGTGACCCACCCTTTTGTTTTTTAACAATGCAGTTCCTCTGGGGAGGGGCGTCCTACATGGGTCTACCCTACCCAGTAGCAAAGAGGGTGGGACCAACAAGGGCTGGGCCCCCTCTCTCCAGGGGCGTCATAGTTGCCTCTCGATCTGCCTCTATGGTATATACGTCATATACCTATAAATATAAACCCCCTTGTTGGCCCCTTAAGCGACGTATTTCAAATTTGTACACAAAACCACTAATGGCAGCCATTATAATGGGCATCATATTTGTTGCCCAGCCCACAGACCCACAATGGCATATATATATATATATCTCAGCATGGTGTTCCTTTTCTCCTATGGCATTATGGCTATGCATGTCAGTCTTCACTGCATTTCTAGCATTCTATTCATGAGCTATGAAGCGGATGAGAAGTGCTGTAGGTCTCACTCAAATAGCAGAGGGTTTGATGCTTTGCTGCAGGTAAAAAACGTAATTAAAAAATGTTACATTTGATATTTTCTTTAAAATAAAACAATTCAATGTAAAATTGTGCAACCCTCCCCGAGAACGACACGTTGTGTTATAAATAGATCCTGTTGTAACAGGTGAAATGTGAAGTTTTATTCGCTGCTTGAGCCGTAAAATGTCTAAAACATTGTGTTACTGGGGGGGACTACGGCGTGGTGGAGGGGAGCGATGGAAATCTGGGGTGTCTTATACATCATATCTGAATTGTACTAGAACCAAATCCTCTGTCATTCCCTGGTAATGTCTTGCTGCTATTGGCGTGTGCTTATGTTTTGTACTCTGTCTTGATCTAACGGGTCGGTTTATATTTATTGCTTTATTTTCCTCTGAGGTTTCGATCTTTGGAATATTTGTCTTGTGGTTTCCTGTATAAGCTTCACCCAGTATATTGTAGAAAGATGTAGTCTTATTGTATAAGTGTCCCTGTCCCTAGTGTATAAGTGTCCCTGTCCCTAGTGTATAAGTGTCCCTGTCCCTAGTGTATAAGTGTCCCTGTCCCTAGTGTATAAGTGTCCCTGTCCCTAGTGTATAAGTGCCCCTGTCCCTAGTGCATAAGTGTCCCTGTCCCTGGTGATCCAATGTTATCAGTGTCCAGTTCCATGTGTTGTAGTGGGAGCAGCGTGTTGTAGATGTATTAGTGTCCAGTCCCATGTATACAAATATAATCCGTATCTCCTCAGTGGGGATCACTTCCCCGTCTTAGTTCATCTAGTGATATCTATGTCCTGTCCCTGGTGGTCTAGTGGTATTTCTGTTCAGTCTCAACTAATCTGATGGTATCAGTGTTCAGTTTCATGTTATGTAGCGGAATAGTCCCATGTAATCTAACGGTACCATTGGCCAGTCCCATGCAATGCCAGTCTCTTGCAATGTCTGTGTCCAGTGATTGGAGACCTAGCGGTATCAATGGCCAGTCCTATGGGATATAATGGTGTAAGGGACCAGTACATAGTAATCTAGAGGTATAAATGGTCAGTCCTATATGATATAGTCGTGTAAGTGACCAGTACATAGTAATCTAGTTGTATCAATGGTCATTCCTATGGGATATAATGGTGTAAGTGACCAGTACATAGTAATCTAGTTGTATCAATGGTCATTTCTATGGGATATAATGGTGTAAGTGACCAGTACATAGTAATCTAGTTGTATCAATGGTCATTCCTATGGGATATAATGGTGTAAGTGACCAGTACATAGTAATCTAGTTGTATCAATGGTCATTCCTATGGGATATAATGGTGTAAGTGACCAGTACATAGTAATCTAGTTGTATCAATGGTCATTCCTATGGGATATAATGGTGTAAGTGACCAGTACATAGTAATCTAGTTGTATCAATGGTCATTTCTATGGGATATAATGGTGTAAGTGACCAGTACATAGTAATCTAGTTGTATCAATGGTCATTCCTATGGGATATAATGGTGTAAGTGACCAGTACATAGTAATCTAGTTGTATCAATGGTCATTCCTATGGGATATAATGGTGTAAGTGACCAGTACATAGTAATCTAGTTGTATCAATGGTCATTTCTATGGGATATAATGGTGTAAGTGACCAGTACATAGTAATCTAGGTGTATCAATGGTCAGTCCCTTGTAATCTAATGGCAGTATGATGTAATCTAGTGGTATCAATGGCCAGTCCTATGTGATATAATAGTAAAACTAGTTTCATGATCGAGTGGTATCAGTAACCAGTCCCTGTTGATCTAGTGTTCCCATGTAATAAAATTATTTTATTTTTTTAAAAATGGACCCAAAAGATGTCCATAGCCTTTAAGTGACATTTAAAAGGGGTTTGTTGGAGATGATAAAAACATGGCTGCTTTTTCCCAGAAACAGCTCCACTCTTGTCCATGGGCTGTGTCTGGTATTGCAGCTCAGCCCCAGACACAGTCCACGGACAAAAGTGTCGCTGTACTACTTATAAGAAAGCAGCCATGTTTTTATAATCTCCCAAAACCCCTCGACCTGTCACTTAACCTCAATCACCAGTGACACATGAATATCAATCGTTTGTGCCGTTTTGGAAGTTAGGAGTATTTATCCCCCCACCCCGTAAACAGTGTGCCGGCCCGCCAGCGTTCTTCTGGCTTCTTAAAGACTGTCTTAACTTAATGGAAGGAACAAACAGCATTTGATGCCCTTGGAGTGCTGCAGGCAGTGTAGAAAAAAACTAATGAGTGAGAGATTTATAGAGCGCTATAAAACACGAAATCCGTGTAAAGAGAACGGTCACAAATGAGGGAACCTGTGAAGCGCCTCTGCCATTAACTCTCTCAATTCGCAAATAAAGCGAATGTCTCTACAGGAAGATGATGATTGAAGGGTTATCTCACCAACCATATGGAATAGGTGTTAAATGTCTGCTCGCTGGGGGCCCCACCGATCACTAGAAAGGGGGTCCCGCTCGATTCCACTTCTATGGGGCTGACGGAAACAGCTGAGCGCTGTATTCGGCTGTTTCCGTCAGCGCAATAGACATTGGGTAGAAATGAACACCAGCGTTTCATACGTCAGTCTTAATCTAAAAAGCGCTAGAGTAAGATGCGCCCAATTTATTAAGAGGCGCTCAAAGGTCATAATATTTTTTGGCGCAAATCGAGAGTTTTGAGGCATTTGCGACTTTTCTATGTCAAAAGACCCCAATGAATGGATCGGCAGGGCACGTGGGGATCACCGCTCCATCTAAACTCCTCTTCACTGCGTTGATGAGCAACAGGGGGCTCAGGACCCCCAGCGTTCAGACATTAATCAACTATCCAGGATCATATTTAAAAGAGGTCAAAATAAAAGCTGAGGAGTCGAGCGCTTCAACACAGTCTTCTGTTTCCAGTTCATTATAAATAAAGTTTAATTATTGTGGAATGAAAAGTCCGGCAACTTTCTAATATACTTTGTATTTTCATTCCTCACCATTTTCAAGATCTCTACTTGCTTTTAGTGAATAGGAACATTCTTGTTTATATTCAGCCGCTTAAAACAGTACAGGCCTTATACTTCTCAAGAGTTGAGGGTTTGATACAATTGTATCCAGTCTTGACAATCTTCTATGACGTAAATACATCAGCACAAGACTCTCTACTGTCCTGAAAGTTTGTTACAATGTTTTAGTGCAGGAAAAATGTATCAGTCTGGAGTCCAAGTTATTTAGTTCATAGAGTGTTGTCTAGACCAACCTTTCTTACCTTATTATTATTATTACCAATCCCTTTGTCAATGGGGGAATGCCATTACACAACCTGGCAGTGTCAAATCTGTGCTGACAATGGGAGACGGAATAGGGACATAGCCTATTAACAAGGGGAGCGCCTAGTTGCCTATTTATCCATGCATTTCCAGGAGGCACAACAGAGGAATGGCACCATGCAGCACTCTAAGGGTATGTTCACACGTAGTCAACCAAAACGTCTGAAAATCCAGAGCTGTTTTCAAGGGAAAACAGACCCTGCTTTTCAGACGTTTTTTACCAACTCGCATTTTTACCAACTCATTTTTTTACCAACTCGTTTTTGGAGCTGTTTTCATTGGAGTCTATGAGAAAACAGCTCCAAAAACGTCTGAAAGAAGTGTCCTGCACTTCTTTTGACGAGGCTGTATTTTTACGAGTCGTCGTTTGACAGCTGTCAAACGACGACGCGTAAATAACAGGTCGTCTGCACAGTACGTCGGCAAACCCATTCAAATGAATGGGCAGATGTTTGCCGACGTATTGTAGCCATATTTTCAGACGTAAAACGAGGCATAATACGCCTCGTATACGTCTGAAATTTGGCCGTGTGAACATACCCTAAGGGTATGTTCACACGGCGGGGGTCCGTAACGGCTGAAATTACGGGGATGTTTCAGCCTGAAAACATCCCCGTAATTTCAGCCGTACCGGCATGTGCAGGCGCTTGAACGCCGCGTCAATTACGGCCGTAATTAGCGCTGCTATTCATTGGAGTCAATGAATAGCGGCTCCAATTACGGCCAAAGAAGTGACAGGTCACTTCTTTGACGCGGGCGTCTATTTACGCGCCGTCATTTGACAGCGGCGCGTAAATATACGCCTCGTGTGAACAGACAAACGTCTGCCCATTGCTTTCAATGGGCAGATGTTTGTCAGCGCTAACGAGGCGCTATTTTCGGGCGTAATTCGGGGCAAAAACGCCCGAATTACGTCCGTAAATAGGCCGTGTGAACATACCCTAATTCTAAGACGCGTCAGGAGAGCTGGCCTTGAGCTGTGGTCTCTGACCAGTATTATGCAGTCTTCTCAGCCAGGATTTCAGCACTGCCGGCCTGGACAGCTCCTACTCCAGTGGTAGATATGACTGCACTCGCTTCTCTCCTGTGAGATTGTCCTGCCCGTATCTCTGTCTGCCAGGAGGAGAGATGGAAAAATGCGGCACAAACTGTTCTGTCAGACATTCAGGCTATGTTCACACGCACAAGTAAAAACGGCAGAAAACAGAAACAGATTTTCAGCCGTTTTTGAAGCTGAAAACGTTTTTTTGAGGCGTTTTTTCGACAGGTTTTTGACACAATGAAAACAGCTCCAACAACGGCTCTAGAAGTGACATGCTACAAATTTTTAAGGGGCGGTTTTTTACACGCCTTTTTTTTTTTGTAAAACGGCAGCGTAAAAAAAAATGCCCCGTCTGAGTGTGAACATACAAACGTTGCGTATTTTGCTGCGGAAAATACGAACCAAAAACTGCAGCAATACACAGGAAATTAACAGGTAAAAACTGCACCTAATCGTGCGTTTTTCTATGCGATTTTCAGTGCAGTTTACACGTTTTGATACGTTTTTCGACGCGTTTTCATGTTGCGGGTTTTGGTGTGATTTTCCTCAGCACTAGGCATATACAATTTGCAAGTAGAAACGCAACATAAATTGACATGCGGCGGATTTTAAACTCCGCAGGTCAATTTATGTGCACAAAAATACCGCAGCGCGTACATGAGATTTCCTTGAATCTCATCATCTATGCTGGTACTGTATTACGACGCGGTTTTGCCGTAATAAGCATCGTGTGCATTGACCCTTAGGGTATGTTCACACGCTAAACAAAAAACGGCTGTAAAATACGGAGCTGTTTTCAAGGGAATACAGCCTGATTTTCTGCCGATTTTTAAGCATCGAGTGTTTTTTGATGCGTTTTTTTACGGCCATTTTTGGAGCTGTTTTTCTATAGACCCCATGAAAAACAGCTCCAAAAACGGCTCAAGAAGTGACATGCACTTCTTTTTTACGGGGCGTTTTTTTATGCACCGTTTTTACAAACGGCCCCGTAGGAACGAAACGCAGTTTTTCCCATTGAAATCAATGGGCAGATGTTTGGAGGCGTTTAGCCCCCGTTTATGGCCCGAAAAACGGCTGAAAATAAGCCGTGTGAACATACCCCTACACTTTGTATTTTTATCCGTCCACTTTCGTTTATTTGTATCCCATCTTCATCGAGGAGTGAGAAATCTCCTGCACAATGTGCTGCAAAACCTGACGATTTGCTCCTTCCATTTATTGTTTCAATTTCTTCCGCGGGGGAATAAATAATCCTGATATAGCCGGGGATGAGACAATAAAGGAGCGGTGTCTTATGTTCCGTACGGTTACTCTCCGATTTATGGGGGAAATATCTCAGTGTTACAATCTGTTGCTGGATTTGTGGCAGCGTCAAACCTTATATTTGAGCCCCGGAATCTTTTGGACCTTCATAAGATCAGTTTGTATAACACGACATATCAATAGTTGGATGAGCTGCTTATTGCTGTGCCCATGCAGGAGGTGATTTGAAATACGCCAATATAAAATTCTGCAAAAATGTGGCAAGACAAAGCCAATCTTATGGGGCCCATCATATGGGGTGGGGGGACTGTGCAAGACAACACCGACCTCAAGCACAGATTCAAGATTCGCTAGGGTACGTTTTCCTAGGGGAGGGGGGGATCTGGGTAACACTACATATCCCATGTAGATCTACTGATTTTGGGCAAGAGTTTTGAACTATAAGAAGTGGAGAGGAAATGAAGGGTTAAGCTAATGCAGAACTTAATCCCAAAAGGCTTGTAGGGTAGATACAGCGAGCGGCTGAGGATTTGCACTCTATTCAGGCATTGCTAAAGATGGCCACAGCCATGGGATCGATGATGATTTTTGGCTATGCCGCTATTTCAGATGCAATAGGGGTATAGACAGGGGTTGTCCTAAAGGTAACATCCCTGCGTCTCCTACTTCATAATACTCGATTGGTTGCAAAGATATATTAAGAAATGATTCAGGCAAGAATTTTTGACCGAGAGATGACATGGTGTTAAAAGGTGGAGAATCCCTTTAAGTTATCCGGTAATAAACTGTAATTATTATCAGAAAGCAACGCTGCAGCTGTAAATGGAATCCATGGGGCCTCAGATCGTATAACAAAATCTGCTAACCCGAATATCAAACCCCCGGTATCAAATCAAAAAGCTCTTAAAGAGGACCCGTCATCTCTCCCGTCACCTCTCCCGTCACCTCTCGTCATCTCTCCCGTCACCTCCCCCGTCACCTCTCCCGTCACCTCTCCCGTCACCACTCCCGTCACCACTCACGTCACCACTCCCGTAACCTCTCCCGTCACCTCTCGTCACCACTCCCGTCACCTCTCCCGTCACCTCTCGTAACCTCTCCCGTCACCTCTCGTCACCACTCCCGTCATCACTCCCGTCACCTCTCCCGTCACCACTCCCGTCATCTCTCCCGTCACCTCTCGTCATCTCTCCCGTCATCTACACGTCACCTCTCCCGTCACCACTCCCGCCACCTCTCCCGTCACCACTCCCGTCATCTCTCACGTCACCTCTCCCGTCACCTCTCCCGTCATCTCTCCCGTCACCTCTCCCGTCATCTCTCCCGTCATCTACACGTCACCTCTCCCGTCACCACTCCCGTCACCTCTCCCGTCATCTCTCTCGTCATCTCTCCCGTCATCTCTTCAGTCACCTCTCCCGTCACCTCTCCCATCACCTCTCCTGTTTTAGTAAATATTTGTATTCCCCATGAAATGACAATTCTGGATAATCTTTTATTACAACTCCACATTGTGCCATTCCTCTATTATTCCTCCTACAAATGTATGAATGAATTGACAACTGGTTGTTACCAGTTCGGGGGTGTGTCCCTGCACAGTCTGACACTGTCCAATCAGTGCTGACAGAGTGAGACTATGAAACTGCAGGGACACGCCCCTTTGACAAGGGAATGGTAACACCCAGTTGTAAATGTATTCATAAATTTCTAGGAGGAATAACAGAGGAACAGTAAAACAGATTTCTAACAAAATATGTTCTGGAATTGTAATTTCATGGGGAATACAAGTATTTAGTCAAATAGAAATGTCAGTACAGGTGACAGGTCCCCTTTCAGTGAATGGAATTCATGCTACATGTCAGCAGAATTCACATGGCACCGGCAGAGCGGCTCTTAAGCAGCCCAGATGTCTCATCACAGACAATGTTAATAATCTCATTAAGTTCTTTCAACTTGTAAACTAGAATAAACCCAGTGAATCCTGGAATCTAGTGCAGCGAGACTGCAGCACTAGGACCGCTCGGCTTCTGCCAAGGTCAGGGGTGAATAAGCAGCAATTCATCATCTCATACTGAAGTCTGCACAACCCTGTGGAGCTCTGCCAGGGGCCTGTGCGAACTGCCAGCCTCATCTCCTGCGCTCTGGCATCTCCTGCCCCACACTCTGCAGGAGCCGAATGAAGAAATAAGATTCTGCTGCTGGTCCCTGGGGCTGAGAAAGGGGCTGAGCTCGCAGTTAACTCTTTCTGGGCCACGCTCAGATAATCACGTTGCTGCAATAACGTAACGTAGAATAGATTTAAATGTGATATCATGTGGCATAGTAACATGGCAGAGGATGGAATCATATTTGAGCTCCCCTGCCACATGAGGACAGCAGTTCTATAGTATATAAATGGGGATGAGGGGCACTATGACATAGTATGCTAATTGTGTAATGATGGAATTATATTGGAATAAGATACTATATTGTGTCAATTAATGCTTCATGTTTCTTGTATATATAGAACCTATAAAGTACAATGTCATCACATACAAAAAGTATAGATATTGCACCAGTGTCCATGTTACTGGCAATGATAGAGTCTAGGATTACATTCTACAGTTTAGAAATACATACAATCCACATAACAAGTTCAGTACAAGATAAGTAATGTAATGTATGTACACAGAGATTCCACCAGCAGAATAGTGAGTGCAGCTCTGGAGTATAATACAGGATGTAACTCAGGATCAGTACAGGATAAGTAATGTAATGTATGTACACACTGACTCCACCAGCAGATTAGTGAGTGCAGCTCTGGAGTATAATATAGGATGTAACTCAGGATCAGTACAGGATAAGTAATGTAATGTATGTACACAGTGACTCCACCAGCAGAATAGTGAGTGCAGCCATGGAGTATAAGGGCATGACCACACATGGCGGAATTCCTCCGCAACTGTCCGCATCAATGCCGCACCTAATCCGGGTTGCGGATTACGGCTGCGGATCTGCACAAAATGTGCAGAAAATTGATGCGGACTAGCTGCTGCGGACTGCGGGAAAAGTGCTTCCCTTCTCCCTATCAGTGCAGGATAGAGAGAAGGGACAGCACTTTCCCTAGTGAAAGTAAAAGAAATTCATACTTACCGCCCGTTGTCTTTATGACGCGTCCCTCCTTCGGCATCCAGCCCGACCTCCCTGGATGACGCGCCAGTCCATGTGACCGCTGCAGCCTGTGCTTGGCCTGTGATTGGCTGCAGCCGTCACTTACACTGAAACGTCATCCTGGGAGGCCGGACTGGAGACA
Source organism: Rhinoderma darwinii (assembly GCF_050947455.1). NCBI lineage: Eukaryota > Metazoa > Chordata > Amphibia > Anura > Rhinodermatidae > Rhinoderma > Rhinoderma darwinii. The sequence goes on from NC_134693.1 coordinate 138,641,132, forward strand.
GAAACAGGGAGTTCTCGGTAAGTATGAACTTATATGTTTTTTTACAGATACATGTATATTGAGATCGGTAGTCACTGTCCCGGGTGCAGAAACAGTTACTGCCGATCGCTTAACTCTTTCAGCACCCTGGACAGTGACTATTTACTGACGTCTCCTAGCAACGCTCCCGTCATTACGGGAGCACCATTGACTTCCTCAGTCTGGCTGTAGACCTAGAAATACATAGGTCCAGCCAGAATGAAGAAATGTCAAGTAAAAAAAGCAAGACGCATCCGCAGCACACATGACATGTGCATGACAGCTGCGGACTTCATTGCGGAACTTTGAATCTCCATTGAAGTCAATGGAGAAATTCCGCCATGAGTCCGCCACTGCTCCGCAACAGACAGAGCATGCTGCGGACACCAAATTCCGCTCCGCAGCCTATGCTCCGCAGCGGAATTGTACGCATCGTGTAAACGAACACTGCTAAATTAAAGTGAAAGTCAATGGAGAAACGGCTCCGCTGCGGATTAACGCTGCGGAGTGTCCGCAGCGGAATTTAAGTGCAATTCCGCCATGTGTGAACCCGCCCTTATACAGGATGTAACTCAGGATCAGTGCAAGATAAGTAATGTACTGTATGTACACAGTGACTCCACCAGCAGAATAGTGAGTGCAGCTCTGGAGTATAATACAGGATGTAACTCAGGATCAGTACAGGATAAGTAATGTAATGTATGTACACAGTGACTCCACCAGCAGAATAGTGAGTGCAGCTCTGGAGTATAATACAGGATGTAACTCAGGATCAGTACAGGATAAGTAATGTAATGTATGTACACAGTGACTCCACCAGCAGAATAGTGAGTGCAGCTCTGGAGTATAATACAGGATGTAACTCAGGATCAGTACAGGATATGTAATGTATGTACACAGTGACTCCACCAGCAGAATAGTGAGTGCAGCTCTGGAGTATAATACAGGATGTAACTCCGGATCAGTACAGGATAAGTAATGTAATGTATGTACACAGTGACTCCACCAGCAGAATAGTGAGTGCAGCTCTGGAGTATAATACAGGATATGACTCAGGATCAGTACAGTATAAGTAATGTATGTACACAGTGACTCCATCAGCAGAATAGTGAGTGCAGCTCTGGAGTATAATACAGGATATGACTCAGGATCAGTACAGGATAAGTAATGTAATGTATGTACACAGTGACTCCACCAGCAGAATAGTGAGTGCAGCTCTGGAGTATAATACAGGATATGACTCAGGATCAGTACAGTATAAGTAATGTATGTACACAGTGACTCCACCAGCAGAATAGTGAGTGCAGCTCTGGAGTATAATACAGGATATGACTCAGGATCAGTACAGTATAAGTAATAAAATCGTATCCTAGTTTGCTATGAGACATTTCACATGTGCTACATGGGGTCTACTGCTTTGCAATGCCAATGGTGCAATGTCCTGTGACTTGACTCAAATATCCTTCTGTCATATAACTTGGCATGCTATTCCATGATCTTCTTTGGTATGTGACAGTCACTGCGCGGATCAAGAAAGGTCATTTCAATGGGACCTCATGAGACCATACAATGCGTGTTCCCTCACGTAGCCGAAGTCATGAAACAGCATTGGCCTTATGCTAATAAAGCTATTGTATCCGACAAAGACCTTGTTTTGTGGATGTCTCAGCTCCTCTGTAATCCCGCTTTGTTTCCTCGCCAGATATATAGATTTCAGCTTGTAGATAATTACTGTTTGATTACCCATTAGGGACTCTACTTAAGAGCCGCCCAGAAGCAGAAACGTAGAAGTAGCATATTATTGATATAACCAAGTACTGAGGACCTGTTGAAGGGCCCTATTACACGGGCCAATGAGCTCGTTCCCGATCATTGCCCTGTAAACACGGCAACGATCAGCCGATGAACGAGCAAACGCTCGGCTGATTGTATCGCATAAGCAGCAAGAAAAATTATCGCTGTCGGCAAAACGACAGATATCACATGATAGAAATGTATCGGGACGAGTGATCATAGTTCTGATCGCTCATCCTCACACATTACTGATCACTGCTCCATTTCTAAAGAGCAAACAAGCGCCGAGCTGCCTCGTTGATCGGCGTTCGTTTTCACGGCTCATATCAGGCCATTACCCTCCCGGCCCTTGATTTCTCCTTCCAGTTCAAAAGCAAAGCAGAGAATCACCTACAATCAGGAATCTGCAGGTGTCCTCTGAGCTCTGACCTCACCGGTAACCCCCTGCTGGTTCAATACCTGTGCACTGCATGCTCTGTACATTTGCATTCTGGGGCTTTTTTCTAATCACGGTGCAGCAGTTTGAAATAGTGAATCTCCCAGAATGCAAAACCAATTCCAATAACCACTGTCCATGCTCCCTATTAAGACACATGGATATCATAGATGGGGTCCCCCGCTCGGGACACCCTTAATGATCCAGAGACGGGAGACGCTGCAAACAGCCGCTCTCGCTCTGAAGGACCCAGCCCTTCCATGTATTACATGGACGGCCAGTCACTTATATGGTCGGCATGTAATACTACATTTTCCCTGCAGTGGCCCCTCTACAGGAAAACCATGGCCAGCCGGAAGTCCCCCAAGTGAATAGAAATGAGGGGACTCATGGCGATTAGCTGATCATTGAGCCGACTTCTGCATAAAAAATGGATTGCCATGATGAGACAATCCCTTTAAGACCTTGATGAAGGCAGTAGCGCGAGGAAACGAAGTAGCAGTGTGTAGAGTAGCGGAGTATATCATATATACTCAGAGTGTGACTCCTTCCATTTTTTGGTGAAGCCGGATTGCACTTCTTAATCTACGATCGGACAGGTTCTCTGTAACTGCAAGGCCAAGTATTCTGCTTCTCTTATCACTAGCTGGATATAGATAGTCTTAGAAAATATGTGCGTGACATAAACAATTCTTAGACATATAGTTGTGTAGGTATTAGAAGGCGATGTGATCGGGGGAATCTGTGCTGCTCAAGCATGTGAATGTTTTAATTATAAGGCAATGTTCACACAGGGTGGATACGCTGATAACCACAGGATAGGTTATCAGTATATGATCAGTGGGGGGGTCAGATACGCGGACCCTGCACCAGATCAGCTGTTCCGGGCGCCGGAGTCTATGCAGGGGTCGGGCCGGAAACAGAAGGCTCCAACTGTAGAGTGGCCGTGCTGCAGAACTGCTTTATTTGAGCTGCAGTACCCAGCACGGCCACTATACAGCGCTTGGAGCCTACTGCTTCCAGCACCGACCCCTGCATAGATTCCGGTGGTCGGAGGCAGCTGGAAAAAACTGATTGGTGCGGGGTCCGGGTGTCGGACCCCCAGCGAACATACACTAATGGCCTATCCTGTGGATAGGCCATCAGTATAAATAACAACCACCAGCCTGGACAACCCATTTAAGAGACCTCAGTGTTACATTTGGTTTCAGAGGTGGGGATCCCTTTTTTGGAAGATAGATGCCTCTCCATGGCAGAAAATGGTGCGGATTTTGTTGCGTTTTTCTAAATTTTTGGAGATTGAGACATCTCCTCTGAAAAATGCAGCAATTCAGTCACTTTTCGCAGCAGGAATTAACATGCTGAGGTCCGAAAAATACGCACCGCAGGTCAATTTCTGCTCGGAAATTTTCCGCATTTTGTAGATGGGATTTGTTAAATCTCACCCACTTTGCTGCTACTGTATTCTGCTGCGTGTTTTCCGTCCGGACAGAAAATACGCAGCAATTCCGTTACATGCGGACAAGTCCTACGTGTTACACATTGGCGCTAGGGCGGCGATGTGTCCCTTCAGCTTTGTTGGCTCACAAATGAGTTACACGTGTTCTTGTGAAAAAAACACCTTCATTTCTGCCAGAAACCCCCTGTGGGGGGTTAAAAACATGTTTGTTCCAAAACCTCTAGTGATTTATTGTATCTGGGTCATTTTAATCACTTGTCAAAACAATGTTCTAATAGTAACATGCCGTCCGGCGGGTGAGGTGCCACCTACTAAGCAGCGCTGCCAATCAACCTTCTCCCTCAACAACTTCTGCTCCACGACCACGCGACCTGCCAAGAAACTCAACGGTGACTGACGTTTCCCGAAACGCGTAACGTCCACTGGTGAGAGCGGCTGAGCTCAATCTCTACTGTGGTTATTATATGAAAAAGACTCCAGACCTTTCTCTGCTACACAATGTCCCCCAAAGCCTCCGACTCCTGCACATTCCCCTCCTCGTCTTGATTGTCTCATACCCTAAAGCTGCATTATTTATTGTGCCATCGTCCTATGATTCCTGCTGCCTCTGTAGGAAAGACCTAAAACAAGCCTGTGCATCATTCAGAAGCAGTCTATTGTATAGCAGATCCGGCCATGTATTAACATGTCTACAGAGGGTGGTCACTCACACTGGAAATCAAGTGGTTGTTAGGCAACCTGAACTTCCACAATCTACAGAATACATAACCTAATTGGGGAACTGCAGCAAGAAATTATCTTCTGGGATGAAAACCCCCTTTAATGTAAAGATCCCTGCATGGAACTGGGAGAAGTCTTTGCATCTATTCCTAGCTTTAAAAAGTTAAAGATAAAAATCAATCGTCATTCAGCTTCTTAATAAATTTTCTGATCTAATTCCTCACCACTTTCAAGCTCTCTGCTTGCTGTCAGTGAATGTAAACCGTCATATTTTCAGGATACCTACCTGACCATGTCCACCTGAAACAGGTGCAGGGCTTGTTACAGTTAAAGGGCTTATCCAGTCACTAAAAATTGATGGCCTATCCTCAGGTGATCGATCGGGGTCTGGCTCGAGGGACCCCCGCCGATCATCCGTTTTGAAGGGGGTGCAGCGCTCGTACGTGCGCTGCTTCCCTTCATTTCTTCCTGCTCACTGTAAATCATAGACACGGATGTAGCAGCGATTCACAGGTATTGCAGCATTTTCTCCCACTCACTTCAACGGGAAAGACACAACCGTGTCGACGATTTACAGTGAGCATGAAGAAATGTACGAGCGATGCACCCCCTTCTAAACAGGCCTGAGGATAGGCCATCAATTTTTAGAGACTGGACAACCCCTTTAATAAGAGCTCTCTCCTGAACCTGTGAAAATTGGGCATAATTAGGACGGGTTTCAGCCTCTTGGTGGAAAGAAGAATGTTCCTATTCACTGACAGCAAACAGAGATCTTGAAAATAATGAGGAATTGAAACCCAAACTATATCAGAAAGTTGCAGAACAACGATCAATTACTCTGTGACTATTGTAGTGTTCTGCGACCTCCACGTTTTTGGGAAGGCTGCACAATAGGGAAACTCAAGGAGGCAATACTCATCAAATAACTGGGGAAAACCATTATATTCAGATGACGGCCTTGTTATTCTACAGTATTTCCAAAATCATCTTGAAAGGAAGTCCTAATAGAAGATGCTAGAAATTCCTATTAGGTAAATGAGTCCCATGAAAGGGGGCGCCCGAGCGTGCAACACATGCCCCTCCACCTGTCAATGCTTTTACTTCATAATTCCAGGCATGTTAAATAGCTCCGCAGTTAAGCTGCGAAATTCGATTCCAAAAGTCACGTCAATAAGTAAACGAGATAAAACATTACACGGCCGAGCTGGGGATTAGCCGCAGAGGCAGAGGCGGCCATTGTGTAACAGTCAAGGCGAGCAGGAAAAGACAGCGCAATTTGTAAGAAGCTGCGAGCGCCGGGCAATTCATTGTGACACATTGAAGGGAGGAAAACGACCCATTGTGACAAAGCAAAGACAATAAATCACAGATGATGATCCTCAGATTAGAAAATAAATCAGTGCGGCGTTCACTTCTTGCCCGTGAGGTTTGCAATGAGGAGACGCGACAGGGACACAAATTATCTTCACTTGGTCCCCAGAAGAGGAACGTGGGTGTCAGGCAAGGAGGGTGCGATCCTCTGCAACCATCCCTGTAACACAAGGTCTGGGATAAATCGGCCACTGACAGGAAGATTTCCCCGCTTCCCCCGTTTGTCCAGTGTTTCAATTGGAACGACCGTTACACAAATCGATATTTTCCTCAATATGAAGCATTTTCCTTCTGGTGGGAATGACTGTGCACTGCCCCTTTAAGGCTGAACGCACACGATGCGGTTTTGCCACATGTATTTGCGTGCGGCAAAACCGCAGAGTAATACAGTACCGGCATAGACATAGACTCATGTCCACGCTAGAGTATTTTTTTGGGACGTAAATTGACCCGCGGTGCATACTTTCGAAACCGCGGCACGTCAATTTATCCTGCGATTTCGCTTGCGTATTCTATTACTGTAGTTCGACAGAAATACGCAGCAAAACGTAAAAACCGCACGAAAAAACACATTATAAAATTTCGCTTTTTTTGTGGCGGAAAGGCAGCGAATCCACCGCATAAAAAGCAACTAAGAAAAAAATAAAATCTTATACTTACCCAGAATTCTGTGTTTCTTCCTTCAGCGCGGCCTCCTGGGATGATGTGACCGCCGCCGCCGCCGCAAGCCAATCACAAGCTGCAGCGTTCTCCTGGGATAAAAACTCATCCCAGAAGGCCGGCCTGAGGCCGGGTAAATGCTGAGGTTTTCTGAAGGTAACATTCCGGCTGAAAAACTGCACCACATTTTGGTGCGGTTTTTCGACCGGAATTCCCTGCGGCCACCGGGGCGCATACGCAGTGTAACTCTCCGTTACGTGTGGACAAGTCCTAAGGTTTTGTTCACACGGCTTATTTTCAGAACGCCTCCAAACATCTGCCCATTGATTTCAATGGAAAAAATGGCGTTCTGTTCTGATGGGCCGTTTTTTTACGTGGCTGTTTTGAAAAACGGCCGCATGAAAAACGGCCCTCGAAAGAGAAGTGCATGTCACTTCTTGAGTGGTTTTTGGAGCCGTTTTTCATGGACTCCATAGAAAAACAGCTCCAAAAACGGCCGTGAAAAACGCAAGTTGCTAAAAAATCGGCGTGTGAACAGAGCCTAATACTACATTTTCTCTGCAGCGGTCGTTGGCTGACTGCGGCTACCCCAAGCCATATTGGCTAATGTATGAAACTGAAGCTAAATGTGGATTTTTTTTCATCCCGATCAACAACAAAGCAAATATACCGAAGAGCAAACCTGAAGACGACAACAAATACGGCTGCGCTTCTTCTCGTCACTCCAAAACGTTCGCCTAATAAATGTGTAAATACATTAGAAATTAAAAAACTTTGCTGCTCGAACTTCTAGTTTACTGACGGACAATTTTACATTTTGGGTGGAAATCCCGTTTAATGTGAAAAATTAAAACTTTTGGTATAAGAGCGATAACAAAAAAAAACAACAAAAAACACTAACAAAAACAACATAAAAGTCGCTGGATTCCTCTCCAAGATATCGATACGTCTCTCCACGCATACATGACAATATTAATGTCTTCATCTCTCGCCCCTCCCCCACTCGCAGAAACGTTTAATCAGCATTTCACTCAGGCCAGAAATGTCAGGTGTGAAAAGATTAATGGCGTGAAGCGTCTCGTCCGCTGTTGCTTTACTGCGCTCTGCCAAAATCATTAGACGCCCGCTGTACGGTGACCTTGGATGCGGAGAAAAAACGTCCCTCCTCGTTACGGAAGTCGCTGTTCTACTTTCCAACAAAAGAAAGTTCCCTCTTCCCAAGTCAAGTACTTCAAGGGGGAAGAAACTGTGAGAGTCGATTATATTCTACTGATCTATTATTCGCCAACAATTCCCTGGAGTAGTACTTGAGATAAGTAATGACCCCCCTCTATAATGTATATTACAGAGCGCCATAACGCAACCATTCGGAGTTGGGGGTGTCTCCGCTCATGAACCCACAAAGATTTTATCGTCCATTACGTCGCAATGTTTTAGTAAATACTTGTATTCCCCATAAAATCACAATTCTGGAGCATCTTTTCTTAAAACTGTCCATTATGCTGTTCCTCTGTTATTCCTCCTGGAAATATATGAATACATTGACAACTCAGTGTTTCCATTCCCTTTGTCAAAGGGGCGTGTCCCCACACAGTCAGAGAATGTAAGCACTGATTGGACAATGTCAGTCTGTGTAGGGATACCCCCCCCCCCCAACTGTAGCACCCAGTTGTCAATTTATCCCTAAATTTGTAGGAGGAATAACAGAGGAATTTGTGCTCTAACTTTATCTGATGTCTCCAATTGGATCAACTTTGCATAAATGTCTAGCAAATCACTTAAAGAGGACCGGTCACCTCTCCTGACTTGTCTGTTGTAGTAAATAATAGTATATTCCCCATGAAATCACAATTCTGGAGCTTCTTTTTGTAGAACTCTATGTTGTGCCGTTCCTCTGTTATTCCTCCTCCAAATTTAGGGATAAATTGACAACTGGGTGCTACAGTTGGGGGTGTGTCCCTACACAGACTGACACTGTCCAATCAGTGCTCACATTTTCAGGCTGTGTAGGGACATGTCCCAGTGACAAAGGGAATAGTCACACTGAGTAATCAATTTATTAATCTATTTTAAGGAGGAATAACAGAGGAACAGCACAACGGAAAGTTTTAAGAAAAGATGCTCCAGAATTTTATGGGGAATACAATTATTTACTAAAACATTGGTGACGTAATGGAAAATCTTTGTGGGTTCATGAGCGGAGACACCCCCAACTCATAATGGAGAGTTACGGCATCCTGTAATGCGGCTATATAAACCCTTTCAGTGCTGGTTTGAGACTCTGGATCTCCAAAGGATAGCGGGGGTGTTAAAGCTAGAACATGTCAGTTTGTGAATAGTTTAATAGGTTGTACGAGATTTCAACAAAACCTCAAATTTGGGCCAAATCTGTACAAAAATAGAATAAAAATTTTTGGTATTAAACTTACTACAAAAATTATACTGCGCTGCCACTCATCAGTCCCGTGTAGGGACCGGGCCACAGTGACGTCTTATCCATACTGACAAATCCTATGGAATATTCTAGATCAACGCAAATCCAAATCCATATTGAATTACATGAGTTCCATCTTAACTCTAAACCAGCGCAGGACGGCAGAAGACAGGCACAGTGTTAGGCCCCGTGCACGCGACTGTAATTTTGATCCGCAATTACGGATCCGTAAATGCGGATCAATGTACAGATCAATTCATTTCCATTGCCCACGGACACTTTCCCGTATATTCACGGGAAGATGTCCGGGCCGTAGAAAGCATCCGCAAAAAATGTCCTATTTTTTTTAAATTTACGGATCATGCTACTATATTTTATAATCGGCGCACACACCCGAAATGCGGGTGACTGTTGGCGGCTGCCGGTGCCCGTAATCACAGACCGTGAATACAGCTACGGTCGTGTGCAGGAGGCCTAATGGAGACCTGGTACTTTTGTCACTTATAAGCTGTTTAAGGTATCACCAATTTGCCTATTTGCCAAATTTTTCTTATTTCCTACAGTTGTGAACATAGAAAACGGGGACCTCCTAGCAAAGATAAAAATAAGGCCCCTTTCAGCAGCTGCTTGACACCACAACAGTTCTAACTAACCAGCCAATACAGAAAGATCTGGTGCCTAGTAGATTTTCCACTTTGCGAAGGCCGAATCCAGACGACCGTAGTAGACGTCCATGTGGCAGGCGTAAAAACAACGGCCGTCACCCGGACGCGTGTATTTCAATGGGGCCGTTCACGCGGCCGTTGTTTCAACGGACCGTGTGAAGGGTCCGATTAAAAATAGAACACGTCCTATTTTCTTCCGTTTTCACGGATCCCTCCATAGTCTCAAGTCTATGGGGATCCGTGAAAATGGGACCCGCACAGGGGCACCTCCGATGTGGAAAACGTCCGTTTTTCACGTCCGAGTTTCCCCACGTTTGTCTCAATTCGGTCTAACATTTTCAGTCCTTATCACCCGTATTAATGGGGACAAGACAAACCTGGAATGGTCCCTTCCTATTGAGGAACCATATCTAATCCATTTAAGAGAAGGTCTAAAATAGGAAATTTTTACGTGTTCCCTTCGTCTCTAGATAGTAATTTATTTCCACTTCTTGTTGGCGCCATCATGCTCTGCACTCAAAAACCTGAACAAAGCGACTCTCCGGTCCATTTTCATTGCTATAATTTACCGGGAATTCACCCTTAACGGCGTCTATAGAGAACAATTTTGTACAAATCAGGTATAAAAATCTGTTTGCGCTTTTCCCCCTCGTTGCCATATAACTAATAGCCTCAAACTGTGAATTGTGAAGTAAAAGTCGTACAGGTCGCGGCGGGGGGATGAATGTTCGTTTAGAAATGCTGATCGGTCGTTTCCTTTACAATGGAAAATATAGAGATTGATCAGGCTCTCGCCATCATGGGATTCATCTTACATCTGGACCGGACATTAAATTGCTCGCCGCTTTCATATAATCGCTGGATTGGCGGAGGGCTGGCGAGGAAGAATGTCATGATAGAAGTCACCGGAGAGCTGATGGTCCTGATATATTACAGTCCTCTGCTTATAAACGGCTCGGCTTTTACTGGTTTACTTTCGCATTTTCCCTCAAGCCCAGGATACAGCGTGCGGAGTATACATGACTGTATGGCACCACAGGTTCAATATGGCCAATGCGGTTTTAAAGGGGTTGCCTGGTTTGAACATGGGGCTGGGGGTGCTGCTTCTGAAGCATGCCGAGCAACCCTCCCCCCCACGATTAGCTAATATTGGAACATAAATCCCCCCGCCCATGGCAGGTGGCGCCGCTAACAGCCACTATGGCTGCTACAGCGGTAGCGATGCCACATTCAATAGTATCTTCATCCTTAGGACGAAGAAGCTACTGAACGCTATGGCGGCGCCGGGCGGTATCTCCTTACTCTGATATTTACTAGGCTACAGGCCACGTTCAGTTTGTTCACGTTCGTGATGCTTTGGAGCAGCTCCGTTCGTCGCGGGAACGGGGCCTGGGTGAGTATAACTTTTTTATTTGTTTGGGTGGGGTGATATCTACCGGGGGGGCTTTATGGTGCTATCTATGAGGGGGCTGTATGGCGCTATCTACATGGGAAGGTGGGGGGCACTATCTGCAAGGGGGGCTGGATGGCACGGTCTACAAGGGGGTAGGGGGCACTATCTACAGGAAGGGTGGTACTATCTACAAGGGGGGGTGACACTGTCTACAGGGGGGGCTGAATGGCACTGTCTACAAGGGAGTGGGGGCACTATCTACAGGGGGAAGGGAGACACTATCTACAAGGGGGTGTGTGACACTGTCCACAGGGGGGCTGTATGGCACAATCTACAGGGGGTGCTGTATGGCACAATCAACAGAGGGGCACTATATACAGGGGGCTGTGTGTGGCACCCAGGGGAGTGGGGGGGCCCAGTCAAAATTTGCAATGGGGCCCAGTCTTTCCTAGTTACACCCCTGATGAGAACCCATTAAAATGTATTTATGGCAGCTCTCTGGCTGATAAAAGGGGTGTTTAAAGGGGAACACCCTCTATTAACACAAAATACCCCAATATCGCACCTAAACTTCTGTGGTACCCTAAAAACCCCTGTTATGATGGTGCATGTCCTGGGTGGCTCCTTTATAGAGGGCTAAAGTACTGGATTTACTTATTTATTTCCCACCAAAGCAGCGGTGGATCCTTCTACCTGCAGAACCAAGAGGCTTCAGATTAAAGACCATCTCCAGTGGAGCACATGAAAATGCTTGACTATAATTGATTAGCAGCTCATCCGGTCCTTCCATAGGCGTTTACTCATAATGCTCAAATCACTGTGCTGGGAGCAGACGAGCAACACTCGAAAAATCAAGAATCTAGAACTCACAGAAACCTTGAAAACTTCTTAAATGGGTTATCTAAGAAAACAGGGAACAGGAAAAAGGCAAAGCTCACTGGTCTCTAGAAGGCAGCGCTTAAAAGGCTCCGGTCTGTGAATGAAGCAGTTCTCTCTCCATCTCTCACAGCAGGAAGACACAGCACAAACTTAAGCACCAATCAGCTGCATGTGACGAAATTCAAATATTTCTAAATTTGAGAAAAATCCCTCATTGCCTGCCACACGAAGGCCGGTTCCGACGTAGCGTAAACGTTGCCGAATTTCCAAAACGGAATTCAGTGCGAAAATTCTGCAGCATTTATAGTAGCAGCAGAATTTGGATGAGATTTTATAAATTAACCTGCGATGCAGAATTTGAATCCGCAACATGTCAATTTATGCTGCGTTTTCATTGCTTTTCTGTTGAATTCAATGGGATGCAAAACCCGCAACAGATAGCCAAGGGCTGCAACGATTTTGCGGCGGAATCGCTGTGATTCCGCCGCAAAAATCGCAACTCAAAAAATAAAATAAAAAATTCATACTTACACAGAACTCCCTGCTTCTTCCTCCAGTCCAGCCTCCTGGGATGACGTTTTATCCCATGTGACCGCTGGAGTCAATCACAGGCCAATCACAGGCTGCAGCGGTCACATGGGCTACAGCGTCATCCAGGGAGGACGGACCGGACGGCAAGGGAGGGACACGTTACCATATGACAACAGCCGGGGTAAGTATGAATGTTTTTTGAGGGGCGTTTTCTACGCTGCTTTCCGCAGCGGAAATTCCATCCGTAAAACAGCACCACGATGTGGTGCGGTTTTTCAGACAGAATGTGCTCCGGGTTCCAAGTTGAATCCGCTGAATAATTTTTATGCAGCGTACCTGACCCGTAGGAACCCGGCCTTAGGAGTCAGGAGAACACAATAGAAGTTGTTTTGTCATGAATTGCGCTGAGCATTGTAAGACCTATAAATATAACTGTATGCGTATTACGTACGTCAAAACCGCAGCATCATACAGTACCAGCATAGGCAATGAGATTCCAGGGAATCTCACGTACACGCTGCGGTATTTTCCCGCATGTAAATTGACTCGTGGTGCGTATTTTCGGAAACGCAGCATGTCAATTTATTTTGCGATTCTGCATGCAAATTCTCTCTCCCTAGTTCTGGACAAATATGCAGCAGAACCTGCAGCACGAAAAACGCAGCGATTTATGCAAAAAAAGTGAAAACTGCACTGAAAAACGTATAAAAAAACGCACCTTTGCGTGCGTTTTTTACCTGCGAATTTCTTGCGGTTTCGCTGCGTATTTTTAGGAGCAAAATACGCAACGTGTGCATGTAGCCTAAAGGTATGTACACACGGCAAACTAAAAACGGCCGTAAAATAAGGAGCCTCTAATTTTCAGCCGTTTTTTATGCACCAGGCGTTTTTTGATGCATTTTTTGCGGCCGTTTTTGGAGCTGTTTTTCTATTGAGACAATGAAAAACGGCTACAAAAACGGCTCAAGAAGTGACATGCACTTCTTTTTACGGGGTATTTTTTTTTCCTGCCGCTTTTTCAAACAGCCGTGTAGAAAACTGCACTGTGGGAACGAACCACAGTTTTTCCCATTGAAATCAATGGGCAGATGTTTGGAGGTGTTCATCCTCCGTATTTTTAGCCGTTTTTCGGGGCGTTTACGACCCAAAAAAACTGCTGAAAATCAGCCGTGTGAACATACCCTAAGGCCTTATTCACAGGAGCGTGTGCGTTTTGCGTGCGTTGCAGTTGCGTGTGTCATCAGTGTTTGCTGCGTGGCTGCGTGATTTTCACGCATATGCCATCCTTATGACACCTGGTTTTGAAGTTTAGAAAAAGGTGCTTTTATTTTCTTCCTTCATTTCTTTATCTACTGTTGCGCAAATCACAAGCGGCACCCGGAAGTACTTCAATGGGTGCGTGATGCGCGAAAAACGGCCAAGTATAGGACATGTCGTGAGTTTTACACAGCGCACATACGCTGCGTGAAAATCACGGACTGTCTGAACGGCCCCATTCACTAACATAGGTCCATGCGATACGCGGGATTTTCACGCGCGTAGCACGGACGCAATACACGTTCGTGTGAATAAGGCCTAAGGGTGATCTGACAGGTATCTATGCAGCTGAAGATTGCAGGCCCTCAGGCTTATTGGCCGCTGGGCCTATGACTGTGGGCATGGAAGGGATTAATCTGGCTCCGGTAGGGCTAGGGAAGATTTATTTACTCCCTTCCCCCTTTTTCGCTTTTTAGCGGTGTAGCCTATAGGGCCATAGGGTTTCCTCCTACAGGGCGTTCCTGGGGGGAGCATGGGCGGGTTAACCCCCCTCATTGGTTTATAAGGCAAGGGCGGGAGGACATCTCCGTCTTTTGGCCATCACTTGTCCCACCCTCCATTCCTGTTGACTGTTTATCTCTGTGTTTTCTTACAAACAAAAAAAAAACAACAAAGAAAATATTAAGAAAACTATATACACGTATGTAATACCAAAAAAAAAAAAATGGTATATCTGCACATCCTCTTATTGTATTTGTACTTGAACGATTTAGGCCTCATGCACACGACCGTAGCCATGTGCACGCCCGTGATTTCCGGGTCGGCCGGCAGCGGACTGTCATCTGCGAGCCGCCCGCAAATCGCGGGCCATGCCCATGACCGCTGTCATTATTTGACACGGCCGTAATAAGACATGTCCGTTCTTTCTGCGGTCCGAGCTCCCGGGCCATGCACGGACCGTAAAAGCTATGGTCGTGTGCATGGCCCCATAGAAATGAATGGGGCCGCAATTCTCCCGTGGATTTTTGGGGGAATTGCGGCCGCAAAAGCACGTTCGTGTGCATGGGGCCTAAGTCTATTTATTTATTGTTTTGTCTGTTTTCAATTCTTCTGTATGGCAATACCACAGCACAGCAGGCGGTGTTTGGTAAAGGTCTGACCTACATGTCCTTCCATAGGCGGGCCGGCATTCCGGTAATAAAATCGTTATGTCTTGCAATTGTTTATTATTAAATAAAAATAAGGAAAAAAAATTAAAAAAATCGAAAAAAATCTATATAATAAAGCTGTGGCCGACCCTCGTGTCAACCCGTCATAAACTAAACTAAAGCCTAGCTTGAGGTATTTCACCCGAGTTATGGTAATCCAGCCTAGCCAAAATTTGTATCTTAGTGGTATGCACACAGGAGACTGTATCTAAGCCACAGGTGGAAACCCAAGAGTTGGCTACGCTTATCAGCGCTCATTATCTCAATAGGAATCGCTTCTCCCTCATTTCTTTTATTCGGAGTATTCTTGCATATTCCCTTTGGGTAGGTGCATGTCCTCTGCCTGTTCTCCTCCTCGGTGAGGCTCAGGTTCAGAGTAGTAGACAGGGCATGTCACTCTGTATCAGGGAGATGCTGTTTGTTTGTAGACGCAGAGATACGCGATGCTCCCAGGGGATCCCCAGAAAGGTGAAGGGCGACGTCTTGAATCACTCGGCTGCTGTGTGATCCCGGAGAAAACAGCAGCTCTCCCGGCGGCAGCAATCAGACGATCTGGAGGAAGCGGATCCTGTCCGGAACGCTTTGTGTACAGAACGCAGAGGGCAGAAGTGATCGCAGGTGCTGCCTCTGAACGGTTCAGATGTGCAATATGCTGCGGCGTTATCCATATCTACAACGACAGGAGGCGCCGAGTACGGGTTTAAAGGTTTATTCAGGTCGAAGGGTTTAAAAATAGTAAATCTTCACATTTTAACACTGTGATCATTTTTGGGTTCTACATTCTGTGCTGAACAATTTCCTCATATATCTTAAAGGGAACCTGTCACCCGCATTTCACCTATTAATCCAGCAATACCTGGTGGAAGTGGGTGAAAAATCATTGTTGTGTAACCTATAATTATCTTCTAAGTCGCTCTGTACCTTTAATATTCAGTTTTTTAGTGATCCCGCACCGTATGCAAATGAGCATAAGAGTCGTATCTTCATTCCTCAAGCCCTCCTTACTTTTGATTGACAGCTCCTCGCCTCCCCCCCCAGCGGACGAAATCCCAGGTTTGCGCGTCGATGTTCTGTTCTGGTGCGGGACACCACAGCGGCACCTGCGCAGTAACTTGATTTGAGGCCCGGACGAAGCAGGGACGGGTGTCGGACTATACATGACGGGCGCATGCGCGCTATCTCGGAAGAGATTTCGGCAATCAGATCGGGCTACTTTTCGGCAGTGGGCAGGAATAAGAAGAGGAACGAATGAGACTGCCAGATTATTACCATAAAAGACGCAAAATGTTTGCAGACCGTTATTTACGGTCGGAGGAGGAATTTAGGAGAGGGGATAACAGCAATGAACTTTTGACAGCAGCAGCCGGCGAGGGGCGAGGGGTGAGGGGGGTTCAGTAGGTGAAATGCTGGTGACAGGTTCCCTTTAATAGCGATTGAAGCTCCATTTTTACTAATACAGAGCTCCAAATCCCCTGCATTGTCATTTTGGGTGCCTGCAGTCGCCACTAGGGGGGCTCTCCTCTTTTATGATGTTTGATTGACTTCAATGTCTTAAAGGGGTTGACTTATCATGACAATCTTTTTTTATACTAAAGTCGGCCTGGCGATTAGCTAATCGCTACAGGTGCAGAAGTCCAGTTCTCACTGGCCATACAGAATTACATCACCCAAAATAAACTCTGTGCAGCAGATCATTGTTTTAATGTAAGACACATTTTCCAAACTGTCTCACAGTAAATCTGGTCCTGTTGCCTAAATCAACCAATCAGAGCAATTTGTTTCATTATTGAATTCAATGTATAAACAGTATGCAGTAAACTCCTGAGCTCCCCCTACTGGTGGCTGCAGACAGAGAGAATTTCAATACATCTCACAGCTAAGGGTTTGCTACAATTGTATAACTACTTTTGACAATCTTATGTAAGTTAAACAGCATGGTGTAGGCGAATAAATTTTACCTGCACTGATACATTGCAACAAACTGTCAGGACAGAGGAGAGATTTGTGCTGCTGATGCGTTTAGCTCACAGAGAATGGTCTAGACTGGATACAATTGGCGCAATCCTTCAGCTGTGATAAGTATTAGGTCTGCACAGCTTCCGGGTGTAAATATTGGCATTCACTGACAGCAAGCAGGCCTCATACATTTGGTTCCCTTTCATGGGAACTGAAGCACAGAAGTTGTCTTGATTGCACAAAACCAGAAAGCCTCTATAACAGTGACACTACTGCTTATTACCCAGCTCTCCCAGGAACAGAAGATTCAAAAACTGAAGAGTCACAAATATATAATTTACTGAACAGTTTTCTTCCAGGTCGAAAATTCTCTTATAATAGAAAATATGAAAGAATAAGGGGGTCATCATGTCGGGGGCTAATGACTAGTGAAGGTTATGAATTTACAAGCCTCATTTCTAGCTCTGACTTAGCGTCGTTAGAGTATGCAGCCCATGTGCACAGTAATGACAGTCGCTAGGTGGAGGGAAGATGACAATGCCGACCGCCCTGACGCACACCGACATACAGAGCCCAGCGGCACGCCAATCTGAACTGAAGCGAGCGACGATTAATGTGTGGAGTCATCGGGAAGAAGAGTAATCCGCAGGCCAAGCCTTATAAGAGGACAGGCTGCCTCTACAGCGTACAATATTATGGCATTCACATTGTCTTCTGCAGCAAATAACATTATATACACACACACACACACACACACATATACACACACACACACACATACACACACACATATACACACACGCACACATACATACACACATACATACACACACACACACACGCACATACACACACATACACACACACACACATATACAAACACACACATATATACAAACAAACACACACACACACACACACACACACATACATACATATACACACACACATATATACAAACACACACACATATATACACATACATACACACACACATGCACACATATACACACATATACATATACACACACATATACACACATACACACACACGCACATATACACACACATACACATATACACACACACACATATACATACACACGCACATATACATACACATATACACACACAAACACACACACACGCACGCACATATACACACACATACACATTCATACAGTGAAACCTCTTTTAGACGACCACCCAAAATTGCATAGAAAAGTGGTCTTCTGGGGGAGGGTCTTTTCAAAGAAGTATACTGGTCGAAGAGGAGAAACAAGGACTGCACATCCACAATATTAATCAATGAACATGAGAATCTTCGTTAACATTTTGATCAAATTGTATAAGCCCACTTGCAGAACTCTACGGGTTGCAGCACCGCATGGCGGCGCCCACTACCACAATACCGCACCCGCAGAGGGAGCAACCGAGAGGCCCAGAAGCACCCCTGCTGCCAGACCAGGCCACCTTGGCTCTTTTCAAATGTGTCCAGCATGAATAATATGTGGTGGAACTGAAAATCTGTCACAGGAAGTCTGGTCTGTATAAGGGGGTGCTCTTCTCAAAGAGGTGGTCTTTTGGAGAGATTATAATATATATATAATCCAGCAGCACAGGCTTAAACGGGAGGAGGTGGAAACTGACCACTGTCCCTCTAGACCAGGGGTCTCAAACTCGGCCGGGTAAGTGGGCCGCATATAGAAAAAATGGGAAGTTGACGGGCCGCATTACTTTCAAATTTGATACAATACAAAATTATTGTTAATAAATTAGTTATTTGAACTACTATAACACTATTACTATAATAATAATAATAATAATACTACATTACTATAATAATATTGCTAGGTTTAAAATTTGAGATATTTCTCCACGTGCTTATTTCAACAATCCAGCTTTCCAGTTTAAGTGTCGCTAAATGCAGTCCGGCGGCTCAGTTAGCACACGTCAAGATTGGGCAGCCCCTTTTTAGATGGTGCCGCAGTGCCCTCTGTGGATGCTGCCGCAGTGCCCTCTGTGGATGCTGCCGCAGTGCCCTCTGTGGATGCTGCCGCAGTGCCCTCTGTGGATGCTGCCGCAGTGCCCTCTGTGGATGCTGCCGCAGTGCCCTCTGTGGATGCTGCCGCAGTGCCCTCTGTTGATGCTGCCGCAGTGCCCTCTGTGGATGCTGCCGCAGTGCCCTCTGTAGATAATGCAACACACCCCTAGATAAGGCCACAGTGCCCTCTGTAGATAAGGCCACAGTGCCCTCTGTAGATAATGCAACACACCCCTAGATAATGCCAGTGTCCTCTTCAGATACTGCCACACACCCACTTGTAGATAATGCCACAGTGCCCTCTGTAGAGGCTGCCACACACCCACTTGTAGATAATGCCACAGTGCCCTCTGTAAAGGCTGCCACAGTGCCCTCTGTAGAGGCTGCCACAGTGCCCTCTGTAGATAATGCAACACACCCCTAGATAATGCCAGTGTCCTCTTCAGATACTGCCACACACCCACTTGTAGATAATGCCACAGTTCCCTCTGTAGAGGCTGCCACACACCCACTTGTAGATAATGCCACAGTGCCCTCTGTAAAGGCTGCCACAGTGCCCTCTGTAGAGGTTGCCACAGTGCCCTCTGTAGAGGCTGCCACAGTGCCCTCTGTAGAGGCTGCCACAGTGCCCTCTGTAGAGGCTGCCACAGTGCCCTCTGCAGATGCTGCCACAGTGATGTCAGGGGCTTGCCCAGAGCTGGAGTCCCGGAGCAGAGCCGCTTCTGGCACTCTGCCTGGGATTCCAGCTCTGCTCCTGACATCACTGTCCATATATGGACAGAGATGTCAGGGGCAACCCCAGAGCTGGAGTCCCAGGCAGAGCGCTAGTAGGCTCTTCCTGGGACTCCAGCTGTGCTCCTGACATCACTGGGACTCCTGCTCTGGGGAAGCCCCTGACATCATTGTCGATGTATGGACAGCGATGTCAGAGGCTCCCCAGAGTCCCGGAGCAGAGCCGATAATAGCGCTCTGCCCGGGACTCCGCTCTGGGGAAGACCCTGACACACTGTCCATATATGGGCAGATATGTCAGGGAATTCCGCAGCGTCCCGGAGCAGAGCCTATACTAGCGCTCTGCCCGGGACTCCGCTCTGGGGAAGACCCTGACACACTGTCCACATATGGGCAGCGATGTCAGGGAATTCCACAGAGTCCCGGAGCAGAGCCTGTACTAGCGCTCTGCCCGGGACTCTGGCTCTGGGGAAGCCCCAGACATCGCTGTTCATATGTGGACAGCGATGTCAGGGAGTTCCACAGAGTGCAGGAGCAGAGCCGACACCAGCGCTCTGCTCCGCTCTGGGGAAGACCCTGACACACTGTCCAAATATGGGCAGCTATGTCAGGGAATTCAACAGAGTCCCAGAGCAGAGCCTGTACTAGCGCTCTGCCTGGGACTCCAGCTCTGGGGAAGCCCCAGACATCGCTGTTCATATGTGGATAGCGATGTCAGGGAATTCCAGAGTCTCGGAGCAGAGCCGATACTAGCGGCTCTGTGTCCCGCGGGCCGCAGATGACAGCCCCAGGGGCCGCATGCGGGCCGTGTGCTTGAGACCCCTGCTCTAGACAAAATGCAGTAAATAGGCAGCACTCACAAAGGCTGAGGACTTGTCCACACGTAAAGGAATTGCTGCAGCAATTCTGCACAAACTAGCAGACGTTCCACTGCGCCAAAAACGCACCATTTCCTGCGTTTTTTTACTGCAGAAAATGGTGCATAGTTTGCTGCGTTTTTCTCAATGTCGGGGGATGGTGACGTCTCCTCTGAAATACGCAGCAATTCAGTCCACTTTCCGCAGCAGGAATTGACGTGCTGCGGTACGAGAAATACGCAGGTGAATTTCTGGACGGAAATTTTACGCCGTGCGTAGATGTGTTTAATCTCAGCCACTTTGCTTATACTGTATTCTGCTGCGTATTTTCCGACCGCAATTCCGCTACGTGTGAACGAGCCCTTATGGTGAAAAAAGAGGGTCGATGAACAAAAGATTCAAGTTGAAAATCTTTACTGATATAAATTGTGAGAATAAAATGATGTATCAGCGGTCAATGGATCATTATTGGCGCTAATTTGTGGCGTTGGATGCAATGATTTATAATGTCCCAGAGGTTATTTGATTTTAGATCAGGGGAACCGTGAGGGACAGTCAATGCCTTCATCATCTATGAACTGAAATCAATGGAAAGATGTTTGGAGGCGTTCTGCTTCCGATTTTTTGGCCGTCTACGGCTCGAAAAATGGCCGAAAATAAGCCGTGTGAACATGCCCTCATAGCATTGGCAGACCAGGGGGCCTTTGTCAAGCCATCAGCACCCCCCCCCCCTCCCATCGCGTCTCAGGGACACCAATGAGGTAAACAGTGACATCATATAAGGGGTTAATCGACGGGAGCCCAGCTGTACGTGTTATTGCGGTTAGGTGTCATCCAGCTTTTCTAGAGCCCTGAATGATAAATGTGGCTCATTGATGCCTCCGCTGCCTCAGTTTTGCTGCATTACCAGGACATGACTAACTATGGAAGACTCGGAGACTGTTGGGCCATTTTTATTTTCACAGCCTCAAACCCCCAGTGACACGGTACAATCACCGAACGATTATCTAAATTACGTATTTTTTTCAGATTAAATTAACTGCAAAGGTCAAAGAATTTCATTTTACACAGAAAATGTCATGAAAAGTCAAATGAACAAAAGAGATTACAAAAAAAAACGGGACTTTTTCTGCCAGTGGAGCGCGGAACTGAATCTGGTGGAGTCAAACATTACAAGTAGCGCAGGGAATCGCAGGGTGATGGAAGCCATAATAGGGTATGTTCACACGGCCTATTTTGGCCGTTTTTCGGGCCGAAAAATCGGAAGCAGAACGCCTCCAAACATCTGCCCATTGATTTCAATAGGAAAACAGCGTTCTGTTCCGACGGAGCGTTTTTCGCGGCCGTTTTTTTACGCTTAAAAAACGGCCGCGAAAAAGAAGTGCAGGACACGTTTTTTAGGCCGTTTTCCATAGACTCTATTGAAAAAAGCTCCAAAATCGGCCGTAAAAAAAGCAGCGAAAAACCCTTAGTGGTCACCCAACTTTCTCAAAAACAAAGAGTCTGACTGATCAACTTATATTTATCGAGGATTTCAAACTTAAATGGGCTTTCGAGTTTAGGCTCTGTTCACACTGATTTTTTTTGCGGTGCGGTTTTGATGCGGAAACCATGTCAGAAACCTCGCCAAAAAACGGCCGAAATCTCATCCCATTAATTTGAATGGGATATGACCGCATCAACGCTCGCGGGTATAAGAGTCATGCCCTTTAGGCGTTTCCGCCTCGGACCTCAAATTGACATCAATGGGAGGCAGAGAAAGTAGTTTTCGCTGCGTTTTTTGCCTGTGGCGCTCAATGGTCATGGCCAAAAAGCGCTGCGAAAAACGCGGCAAAGAGAATGCATGCAGGTCAAAATCTGCCTCAAAGTTCCTGTCGAAATTTTGAGTCAGGTTTTTCTGCCTGCAAAAAAACTCAGTGTGAACAGGGCCTTAGAAAGCCTATTTTCATATATCCTATAAGAGAATGGGGTTCCCCGTTCAGGATCCTTGTCTATTCTTCTTGATTATTTAATGAACAGCCCATTGATTTAAATAGGCATCATGTAATGCCTTATATGCCCTGTGGTGGCGCTGCAGAAGAATTAAACGCTTGCTGCCAGGTTCCCTCACATTTTACAGGCTGGGGTCCAAGCAGGGGAACACCCTTCTAACAAAAAGTGATTGTCCAAAGCAGAGAACCGAAATGGTCTATTATTGACCATAGCATAGATTGCAAGCTCTTGTGTCCCAGGGACTATTCCACAGCAGATTTGGGCGAATGGTATCATCCGATTCGCCAGTACATAGAATATAATCGAGAATCAATTTCCCTAATATCCTTTCCAATATTGTCAAAAGCAGTCCAGAAGCTGACAAACCCGTTCACCAAATGCCTCTTAATGGGCGGAAAATCGTGAAATTTTCGGGTGAAAAATGAATCTCTATTCCAGACTTCTAGTCCCTGCAGCGATGATGAGGTTAATTATACAGAGACATAGAAGGAAAAAGTTTTTAATATCCAAGAAAGCAAAAAATAAAAGTGAAGACAAGCGGCGTCTGCGGAAATAACCGTTAACTCTATTGTTTTATTGATTGACAAATGCACTTGAATTGCAATTGGTTACAATAAAAGCCGGCGAATTCATTGCAGGCCGTGCTGCGGCCGCGGGGAGAGGCTGCTTATTGATTCTCGGTAGCTGCAGGAGTCTTTATTACCAGGCTTTTATTCCTTGCCGCTCATGCTGAGAGTCAGGTCTGAGTTGCGACGCTGGAGGAGAGCGCAGCTTCTACCGCTACCGATGGAACAAACCAGGAGACGGACGCGGTGTAAATTATTCACAACGACAAAACCTTTAAACATTTTCTGTCTGTGCCGGGCGCACCTTATATCCCCGACCTGCAGACACATGAACTTCAGATCTCTGGCACGTCTCCTGCTGCTGACTCAGGAAAGAAGTCTCCAAACTTACCTGACGGCTAATTGCTCTGCGTCCTGTATTCCCTAAACCGAGTGCCAGCCCCTGATGTGTGTGTATACAGTATAAGGCCGTGTTCAGAGTTTTTTTGCAGGAGGAAAATTCTGCCTCAAAAGTTTGGGATTTTGAGGCAGATTTTGTCCTTCCTGCGCGTCGTTTGCCGCAATTTTCGCTGCGTTTTTCGCCCGCGGCCATTGAGTGCTACGGTCAAAAAACTCATCGAAATACGCTCTCTCTGCCTCCCATTGATGTCAATGGGTGGTCAGAGGCGTAAACACGCGAAGATAGGGCATGCCCCTTCTTTCTCCCGCAAGGCGGTCTTACCGCTCGCGGGAGAAAACCACCCCCGCCTCCCATTGAAATCAATGGGAGGCATTTTCGGCCGGTTTTTGACGAGTTTTGCGGAGCGGTTTCCGCTCCAAAAAGCTTGTCAAAATACTCTGTGTGAACAGGCCCTATGGCCCTGTTCACATCTGCGTTGGGGTCCCGTTCTGACATTCCGTCGGAGCTTTCCGTCAGAACGGGACCCTGAACAGACACAAACAGAAACCAGAGGTTTCCATTTTCATCACCATTGATTTCAATGCTGACGGATCCGGTGCCCATGGTTTCCGTTTGTCTCTGTTGTGCACCGGCCCCGTCGTTTTGCCGGAAGCAATAGCGTAGTCGACTACACTATTGCTTTCGGCAAAACGACGGGTCCAGTGCACCCAAACGAAAACCATGGGCACAGGATCCGTCAGCATTGAAATCAATGGTGATGAAAACGGAAACCTCTGGTTTCTGTTTGTGTCAGTTTGTGTCTGTTCAGGGTCCCGTTCTGACGGAAAGCTCCGAAGGAATGTCAGAACGGGACCCCAACGCAGATGTGAACGAGGCCTAATATATGCATATATACAGGGCGATTACTGTAACAGGAGAAAAATTGTATAGGGTAACATAGGTCAAGGGTGCACCATGGGTCCAAAACAAAGTGGCAATGAGGAGATCAATAAACTGTTAAAGGTTTTGTTAAAAGCAGTCAGCTGAGCGCTACAACCGCCAAACATATGAAATATTCTATATAATCGCAGTGCTAATGTTATGGGGACCCCTGTGCTCCAGATGTAAGCTCGAGACCAGATTGTTAAACGTCTTTAAACATTTTACAAATAACTGAGAAGTCCATAACTTCTGGCCTAATAAAAATGACCTTTTATGTTTCCATGACAACAGACTACAAACACATCTTTTGTAGTCTGATCCTGCAACCATAATCCTTTTCATATGTCCCCTACTTCTTGCTAACCTACCAAAAGTATGTTAGCGAAAGTAGGGGGCAGATAGAGGGTAGTGTGACTGCAGGATCAGACTACACAGGGTTTGCTTGTAGTCTGTAACCATGGAGACACATAACTCTGCAAAGGAGCTGTAGAGACAAAATTATATTAGCAAAATTGCTTTCTTTTTTATTTCAGATGCATTGGAGGAATAAAAAAAAATACAACAACTGGTTGTGAATGTGGAAATGGCCTTTAAATGATTACAAGCAATACATAAGAGGTGCTTTATAGTCATATCAATACGATCTCCCCTGACGTAAGAACACAGTGTCCTGCCATAAAGACCATCTTCACCCAATTACGACCAAGAGCCATACATGTACAGTACGTCACCTGGTCGCGGGCTTTAATCCTGCACTGTTATAAATGTACTTTGTGGGTTTAAAGCTCCTGCAATCGAGCAGAAACAGCTCCAGTTCCTGGCCGTCAGAGACAACCGGGGACCCCGGGGAGAAGACAAACACGGTTTTATAACCAATGAGCGCTATGCAGTGAATAAAAGTAATGGCAATGCGCCGGGTGCCCCACAGCATGGCGGAGCTGTTGGGTTTTAGCTAACGCACATCAGCTCTGCCAGTGACTAATGTCACCACAGGGGGGTGTTTTCCTCTGTAACTCAGGCTCCTACAGTATATAAACTGCAAAAAACTAATGTGAATGTTCCCCAGAGACTTTTTTTTTTTATACCTCTTTGGGGAACATATTATGTAACAAAAATATATACACAAATAAGTAACAAATACACAAATAAGTAACAAAATAAAAAGAAATAAAATACAAATAAAGAAAAAAACTCACTGCCCACGTCAACACAAAGCATTGCCGATTCCGCCCCATTCACCTTAGACTATAGAAACAATGTATAAAACCGATGAAAAAACAGAATTTGAATACTTTATTTTAGTGTCAATTTGCAAATTTAAAGTATTAGGGGGGATTCACACGAGCGTGTATTCGGTCCGTGCGGGCCGCGTGGTTTTCACGCGCTACGCACAGACCAATACAAGTCTATGGGGCAGTACAGACAGTCCGTGCTTTTTGCGTAGCGTTTGTCTGCTGCGCAAAAAGCGCGACAGGTTCAATAACTCAGCGTATTTCGCGCATCATGCACCCATTGAAGTCAATGGGTGCGTGAAAACCACGCAGGTCGCACGGAAGCACTTCCCTGCGAACCGACTGAAACAGCGCACCAGCTGTCAAAAGGATGAATGTAAACAGAAAAGCACCACGTGCTTTTCTGTTTCCGAACATCCAAACGGAGTGTCTTTGCGATGAGCGAAGCCGGACAAGCGAACCGAACTTCACCGGGTTCGGCCGAACTCGTTTTGGCCGAACCCGGCAAAAAAATTATCGGTACACGACGTCAGGAGATAGTCACTGTCCATGGTGCTGAAAGAGTTAAACTCCCGGCTTCTTCCTCCAGTCTGACCTCCCGGGATGACAATTCAGTCCAGGTGACAGCTCCAGCCAATCACAGGTCAAGCACAGACTGCAGCGGTCACATGGACTGGCGCGTCATCCAGGGAGGTGGGGCCCGATGTCGAGATGCGCGTCACCAAGGACGCGTCACCAAGGACGCGTCACCAAGGCAACGGCCGGGAAGTTCTCGGTAAGTACGAACTTTTTCTTTTTTTTCAACAGGTTTTTCGATATTGTGTTCGGCATTCACTGTCGAGGGTGCTGAAAGAGTTAGCTGTGACGGGCGTCGACTAGCCTCATCTCTATGATGGCGGCTGCGCGAAAATCACGCAGCCGTGCATCATACACGGATGACACACGCAGCTGTCAAATGGTTTTTGCACGCGCAAAACGCCGCGTTGTTTGCGCGTGCAAAAACGCAACGTCCGTCTGTATCTGCCCTTAAGCACTATACAGTAAAAAAAAAATAAAAAAAAAATAAACCTAAAAAATAGATTTAAAACAGCCTTATCTTTCAGGAAATAAAAAAGTTAGGGCCGTTCAACCGCAACGTGCGCAAAATCGCTGAAAAGTGTCTGGTCATTCAGGACCGAAACACTCTGGTCGTTAATGGGTTAATTATCTACCGTTGAATGAAAGCAGATGTGAGGGTCTGTGCGGAGTGCCTCTTTATATGTTAGACGCTGTAACTGATGTGAAATGATCCTTTGCCCGTTGCCTGGAGACATAACACAATTTAATATTTAAGAGACCAATTATGATTTTTGTCATAGTCTGAAAGTAAATAAACAACTTGACCCGAATCATTGAAGCCGTTTATGCAAGTTATTAAAGGGGTGAGAGCTGACAAAAGGGGGACACAACCTTCTTCTGTAGGGTCAATAATCTTTTTTTTTTTTATTACGGGTGATCTGGAAATTAAAGGGTTAGTCCAGTTGTATTTGATGAGTGAAATGAAATACACAATATTTTATTCGGATTGTCCCTCCCATCATGCCTCAGGATAGAGCACAGATTATATCCTCGATCCTGGGAGGAGCTTTCTCCTATGCTCATTGTCGCCCCCTGCTGGCCAATGCATTTTATAGGCGCTCCAAATAGTAAGGGTAAGTTTACACGTTGCGTAAATACTGCGGATTTTCCAAAACAGAATTTGTTGCAGAAAATCCGAAGCATGATACAGAAGCAGCAAAGTGGATGAGATAAAACAAATATCTCATCCCCACGCTGCGTAAATATTGAGTGAATTTTATTCCGCAGCACGTCAATTGTATTTGCGTAAACGCTGCTTATTTGTTGTGAGTATTCCCCATTAAATTCAATGGGGAGGCAAAACCCGCAACAAATAGCAGCTGTTGCGTTTTTGCCGGCGGGTTCGCAGCGATTCCGCCACAAAAAACGCAACTCAGAAAAAAAAAATGTCATACTTACCCAGAAGTCTGTGTTCCTCCCTCCAGCGCGGCCTCCTGGGATGTCACATTTGATCCCATGTGACCGCTGCAGCCAATTACAGACTGTAGCGGCGGTCACAGGGGATGAAACATCATCCCAGCAGGCCGGCTTGGATGACGTCAGAGGGCCGGCCTGCTGGGATGACGCTTCATCCCATGTGACCGCTGCTGCAGCCAATCACAGTTTGGTGTGTTTTTTCGCCCGGAATTCCCTGCGGCGCACAGGGCGGATACGCTGCGTGTGAACTCAGCCTAAAAGGGGAAAGTGAAGTAAGAACTGTGTTCCAGCTCCACTATGACGCCAGTAATATTATAACATAATGGCAGGTATACAAAACGAACGGAATAAGGAAGGGAGCCCCCTGACAAGTCCCCTTTAAAAGATATTTTGTAAAACGAGTTGTCGAATAGAAAAAAGAAAGCGCCCTTCACCCTCTCGCTGTCAGAAAACCGGTCGGTGTTCTTGTGTAACACGTCGCAGCCTATTCCGACAGATTTAATGAAGGAACATTACTGGCAGCTGCACAAAGAAAGAAAGAAATACAATCTGCATATTTTGTGATAAGTGATAGAGAAACAGAGCCGAAAACATATGCCGAGCTTCCCCGAATGCGCAGATTATGTCGCCATAATTAACTATGCATGAGCATCGGATCAGCTAATTACTCCAGTATTTACCAATGGAAAACTGCTGTTTACTTGTCTTGAGGCAGGACTATGAGCGCTGAGCCCCAAACCTGAGCTCTGGACGGAAGAGAGAAAAAAAGAAATAGAAGTCCTTGATTCATCGTCTTCAGTCAAGTTGTCAAAGTGGTTCTCCACGTTGGCAATCTCTACTTATTAGGGTTTGTTCACACGGTTTATTTCGGCCGTTTTTCGGGCCGTAAATGGCCAGAAAAATCGGAAGCAGAACGTCTCCAAACATCTGCCTGTTGATTTCAATGGGAAAAACTGCATTCTGTTCCGATGGGGCGTTTTATTGAAAAGAGGCCGCGTAAAAAAACGCCTGCGAAAAAGAAGTGCAGGTCACTTCTTGAGCCGTTTTTGGAGCTATTTTTCATTGACTCTATAGAAAAACAGCTCCAAAAACGGCCGTCAAAAACGCGAGTTTGATTAAAAAACGCCTGAAAATCAGGAGTGGTTTTCCCCTGAAAACAGCTCTGTATTTTCAGACGTTCTTGATTTTGTGTGTGCACATACCCTTAGGAGGATCCCTTGACAATAAGCTGATCACATAGTCTCCCCCTGAAGGGACCTTCAGCGATCAGCCTGTGGGGAAACCTGGCAGTAGATGTTTAATATCCCTGCTGCGCCACCACAGGAGAAGTGAAGCATTACACTGTGTCCATTCATATCAATGTGTTGTCTGTGTAATACAGGACAGGTCCTCCAGAGCCAGAGACGCTCTATGTGACCGCTCTCCACTCTGACCCAAGAGATGAGGATCCTGGTGGAGTATGAAAATGGGGTTTCTAAACTGGACAATGCTTTCATATGTCCTATTAGGGTATATGGTTGTCATAAAGGGGGTCCCCTGCTATTAGCCAGAGTGGCGAGCCGCTAACAAATAGTGTCTTTCTCTCTGGCAGACCCGGCCGGTACATTTATTTGAATGGCCAGTATGTAGTACTACATTTCCCCTGTAGAGGCCGCTGCAGGAGGAATGTATTACCAACAGAAAGCCAGACCTGCTGCAATTGATGAGACAACCCCTTTAAAAGTTCTGTTCCCGTTTCTTAGTTATATCTGAAAAGCTGGCGACCACCGATTGGAGCGACGTTATAGATCCTACAGGGGTTTTCACCGGAACGAAACATGTGCCTTAAAAATCACCGAAAAAGCATCACTCTTGACCATAGGCTGTAATCTTGAATGGGGCCGAGCTGCAATACCAGACATAGCCTATGAACAAGAGTGGCGCTGTTTTCAGGACGAGAGCAGCTATGTTTGTCTAATCTCATACAAGAAAACAGATAAAACTATGTAAAGGCTGAATAGCATTTATAACAAGTTAACAGAAGAGGCCACTTTGCGATTTCCACAAAGCCCAGTCTGAAGAATGTGAAAGAATGGGGGAGGGGTGTCATACATTTGGGGCAATCACTCATCACAAAACTTGAGCGTTATAAGTCAACACGACCGGAGGTCCCCTCTCCTCCTGTCACTTGGTGGCCTGGCCAGATCGCAACACGTGATGTCACTTCTCACTTTGTCACACACAACAGGTGGTTGTATTATGACTAATTAGCTGGTCACATTTTCTGTATCCCCCATAGCTAGAGCCGGGTTAATTGCAATGTGACTGGATGACCTCCGACTGCTGTATTCATTACTATGAAAACTCATTTTACTTCTGTGTTCTCTCAAATTTCCAAATACTGTATAGAACGGCTCATCCTGAGCTTCCTGGTTTACCAGCACATTGCCAGGACTGCCTGGTAACGTTGTAGACTATAAATTAGGATAAAGGTCTCTCTGACACAGATACAAGGTGATGTCTCTCACTCTATGGGCCAAGATTCAATCAACCAGGTCCTTGCACAGAGTGAGAAATTGGAGAGAAAGGGTTCTCTCATTGTGATTACCTGCCAGGGAGAGCTGAGAGAGGGGTGGAGGCTCGGGGTGGTGGCCGGGTGACAGAAAAATCTGCTCCATAAGAGCAAATGTGGCTGACAGGAAGTTGCTGACAGACAGCAACGTTCTGTCCCAGGCAGCAGAGGTGTGGAGTGCAAAAAGCTGAGCTCACAAGAGACTGCACATAAGGAGCTGGAGCACAGGTGAGTTTATCTTCTAGTTGGAGGTCCGCTTTAACATCTAGGACGTTTTTGTACAAGTTCTGGTCCTACATACAAGGACATTCAGCTTCCTTCTCCTACAACTTTCTGCTGTTTTTATCAGAAATCTGAGCTGGTTTCAATTCAGTATCAGGGAAGTCTTAATCTGATGTACAACGTACAAAACTATTTACTTTATCTCGTGTCTGCTTTATTAGCACAGGAACACCGGAAATTAGATTTCAATTGAACTGTAGTTACCATCAAATCCTGAGTCATTACTGCCCCTTGTGCCAGTCACGACACCCCATGATCAAGTGCGGGTGACAGTCTACGAGAATGCGTTACCAGACTGACCACTGCATACAGGTGAGAAGCGACTACTGCGACACGTGCGATCGATGATCTTCTCCAGCACAGTGACCCGTCAAATGAAGGGGAATAATGATATGTATAAAGCCTCTCAGGGCCGTATCGTATATTTTATGGCGCGGATCTGCGCACTTACGAAACAAAGGGCACCATGTTGGCAACCAGTTGTGCACATCACTATCCAATAAATAGAGTCCTTTCATTTTATATGTGAAAGTTTGTTGCTCTAATGCAACGCTGGTGGGTAGTGGATAGTTGGCAGCCCACAGGTGTATTTGGGCCCCTGACCGCATTACTATCGGTCCTAGCCTGATGGTGGCGCCCCCTGGTAATAAGGTAACAACATAGCATGTACGTATTACACATTTTCCTCTACATGCTGCACTGAAAGAACGGCACAGTTCGGTTTAGAAGTTACTTATACTCTATTGAATTAGGTTTTTCCTCAAAAACATCTTTATATTTGTAGGAAAATTTTTAGGAAGTTTATAAAACGTGCTGTTGTATCTTAAAAAACTGCTGCAGGCCCCATCGGTTACAGATTTCACAATTTCATTTATTTTAATTAAATTGTAAAATCGGCATTTGTATTTGCAGAGAAACATGCAGATATATAAAATATGTATACGCGTCTGGCGGAATTATTACTTCACATGCGCATGGATCGTTACAATGTATCAGAGCTCACTCTCGAAATTAAGTTCTGCAGCTGTGTGAGAAAGACATGATTAAGGCCTCATGCACACGGCCGTGCCCGTAATACCTGCCCGTGATTCCAGGCATGGCCGGCCGGCCGCCGACAGCCACCCGCATTTTCGGCCTGTGCTCCGATACGAAGGGAGAACGGACCGTAAAAAGAAAAAAATAGGACATGTTCTATCTTTTGCGGAGGCTTTCTATGGCCCGGACTCCTTCCCGCAAAAATACGGGAAGGTGTCCGCGATCAAACTGTAGAATCTGTCCGTAATTACGGACCCATTCATTGCTGGAAGGTGTCCGTGCTGCAGAAAGCCTCCGCAAAAGATAGGACATGTTCTATTTTACGGACCGTGCTCTCCTACTTTAAAATGGGAGCACGGCCACACAATGAGGGCGGGCACGGACGAGTTCAAGGGACCTAAGACAGATTATCAGTCTCTGGATGTAAACAAGGTTTCTATTATGTGACAGCAAGCAGAGATCTTGAACATTTTCAGCAACTGAAACACAAAGTATACAAAGTATATTGGCTTTATTATAAAACCGGAACCCATTAGGGCAATCTACTCCCCCCATTAGGGCAATCGACTATAAACTGCATCGTTATCAGGTAGTTATCGCCGTTCCTTAATTTTCTAAGTAATTGTTCTCCAGTTAAATAACACAATAAGAGTCATCTATAGTAAAGTCTAGAATTCAATAACGGAGAACGTGCTCTTGTCGTGGAGGAGGAGAGTTATTTCTGCATTACCTTTGCAGTTGTCTTAAGGGGACAGTAAGCCATTTATCCGTCTGCATTCTCTTCCTTGGTGGCGGTTGAATCCCGGCCCTTTAATTCCTATATGCGCCGTTCTGTATATGTTACATATTCCTGTTTTATCATCACATGTTAATAAATAAGAACAAAGGAAGTCGGATCAGACCGCAGGGACCTCATAGGGAGGAAAATGAAAACATTGCAATCTATGGCAGCATCACTAATTTATATGTTTATGAGGGAAGATATTCTTAGCCCAGAACGTTACATTATTACCCTATAGATGTTCATTTATTCAATTTATCAATATCTGTTCGCTGGGTTATTTATTTGATGTCATTTTTTTTGGTTTTTTTTTTCCTCCTAATGTCCAGGATATTGTTTTACAAATGGTGCACTTTACCTTTAAAAAGCAGTCCCCCCCCCCCCCCGCCCCCTCATTACATAAAACAAAGCCCGGAGTCGCCCTCTACTGTCAGGGTGCGTTACATGTCGCGGCCGTGCACTAACCCTGCATTTTACCATCATTAGCCGCTCGGCGAAAACCACATGCGGAATTTTGTGGTAAAACAGCGTGAGGTTCGTGGCTATGTGGCCCATTATTGCGGCGCGGCCGCTCTTAGCATGGTGAAAGATTCTACTCAGCTGTATTTTGATTATATCTGTTTCTGGGAAAGCTGGGTGACAACCAATATGGCTGCCATAAAAGTTCCCTTAGGGGTTGTCACACTGCTTTTTTGGGCTCCTGAATAGGAAATCTGCTCAGTTATGCAGTGATAAAGTCACCGCTCTCACTATCATTTCATAAATAGGTAGATTTGCTGTTCAGGAGTTTGGAAAAGCTGAGTGATCATCTCTGTATGCCTTATTAGTTCTCACACAGCATTACCAAGAACAGGTATAAATAAGGTCTCATGCACACGACCCTAAGGATTTTTACTGCTGCAAATACGGATGCACATCCATAGCCGTCCGCAATTGCGGAAGTGCCCATAGAGTCGGGGCCGCAATAGCGGACAAGAATAGGACGTGTTCTATATTTTGCGGATCATTTCTACAGCCCGGTGTCCAAGGCCTATAGAACTGAATGAGTCCGCAGATTATCTGTAATTACGGATGATTACTACGGTCATGTTAATGGGGTCTAACTACTTTTTTTTAAAAATGGTCTGGGGGCTTATATGTATTATGTAATTTTTGATTTATGAGCATTTTACGCTAGGACACCTTTTATTTTTTGCGCCGAGATTACTGTATTTGCAGCATTTTTTTCAATCACGAAATCGCAGCTGCACTAAACAGTCGGCGTACAGTCAAGGCCATACCAATATCGGCGCAATATTGTACCGCGATCCACGGCAGAAGTGCAATAATCAGGCTGAG
Source organism: Rhinoderma darwinii (assembly GCF_050947455.1). NCBI lineage: Eukaryota > Metazoa > Chordata > Amphibia > Anura > Rhinodermatidae > Rhinoderma > Rhinoderma darwinii. The sequence goes on from NC_134693.1 coordinate 138,674,678, forward strand.
TTCACATGTTGCAGATTTTCAGCGCAGATTTTACACTTTGCAATGCAAAAGGGTGAGATCTGCGTCAAAACCGCAACGAAATCTGCGACAAATGCTCAACGTGTGAACTCAGCCTCACAGCGCAGGAACGCCAAGGAGTCGGGGTCTCAAACCAGATAAATAGAGACGAATACACAAGATCGTGCACCCATTTGTGCTGGAACTTTGCCCCAGGATTCCCGCTGTTAGTTGTAGTTCCCCAAAATAAGGTGCAGAATAAGATGCCCGTCCTGACATTATACACAAAGCTCAAGATATTTATTTTTTTAATATAAATATTAAATTTTTTTTAAATAAATTTGCATTTCATTTTACCCCTGTTGTAGAAATGTGCGTTCATTATAAAGTTACACTGGAGAGCTGAATTTTATGTATAATCTTAAAACCCATAAATCTCCCTACAGCAAATGTCAGCACGAACAGAAGACGTCGCGCCGCTGGGCACCAGCATGACGAGCACTCGCGGCCACTTTTTAAACCAAAATCATGAGATGTGACATTTGCAGTTTATGTTTATTAGCAGATAATGTAAGCAGTTCAGGCGATTATTGTTTTGCTCCACCTCAGTAATTTCAAAACAGGGTCCAGAGTACGATTCACCCTCTAGATGTGACTACTGCGACTGGTCCGGAAAATACAAGATCTAGTAGATGTCAAATATTCTGATACTTGGAAGAGGAATGATGGGAATGGTTTATGTAATGACATTACAATATAGAACTTTATTTTCAATATTAATGAAACTCCCATCATACCTTTATAAATTTCACAATCTCTTTACCCTGTGCTAAGTGTCACCCCCTGCTGATCAATAAACATTATAGGAGCTGCCAAGTAAAGTAAAAGGAAGGTAAGCTACACATTTCTGGCCCTGCTCCTACGTACAAGAATATAACTACTATAATACTGCTCCCTATATACAAGAATATTACTGCTATAATACTGCCCCCTATATACAAGAATATAACTACTATAATACTGCCCCTATATACAAGAATATAAATACTATAATACTGCCCCCTATATACAGGAATATAACTACTAGAATACTGCTCCTATATACAAGAATATAACTACTATAATACTGCCCCCTATATACAAGAATATAACTACTATAATACTGCCCCTATATACAAGAATATAACTACTATAATACTGCCCCCTATATACAAGAACATAACTAATATAATACTGCCCCTATATACAAGAATATAACTACTATAATACTGCCCCCTATATACAAGAATATAACTACTATAATACTGCCTCCTATATACAAGAATATAACTACTATAATACTGCCCCCTATATACAAGAATATAACTACTATAATACTGCCTCCTATATACAAGAATATAACTACTATAATACTGCCCCTATATACAATAATATAACTACTATAATACTGCTCCTATATACAAGAATATAACTACTATAATACTGCCCCCTATATACAAGAATATAACTACTATAATACTGCTCCTATATACAAGAATATAACTACTATAATACTGCTCCTATATACAAGAATATAACTACTATTATACTGCCCCCTATATACAAGAATTTAACTACTATAATACTGCCCCCTATATACAAGAATATAACTGCTATACTACTGCTCCTAAATACAAGAATATAACTACTATAATACTGCCCCCTATATACAAGAATATAACTACTATAATACTGCCCCTATATACAAGAATATAACTACTGTAATACTGCCCCCTATATACAAGAATATAACTACTATAATACTGCCCCCTATATACAAGAATATAACTACTATAATACTGCTCCTATATACAAGAATATAACTACTATAATACTGCTCCTATATACAAGAATATAACTACTATAATACTGCCCCTATATACAAGAATATAACTACTATAATACTGCCCCCTATATACAAGAATATAACTACTATAATACTGCCCCTATATACAAGAATATAACTACTATAATACTGCCCCCTATATACAAGAATATAACTACTATAAGGGCATGACCACACATGGCGGAATTCCTCCGCAACTGTCCGCATCGATGCCGCACAGAATCTGCGTTGCAGATTCTGCAGCGGATCTGCACAAAATGTGCAGTACATTGATGCGGACTAGCTGCTGCAGACTGCGGGAAAAGTGCTTCCCTTCTCCCTATCAGTGCAGGATAGAGAGAAGGGACAGCACTTTCCCTAGTGAAAGGAAACGATTTTCATACTTACCGGCCCTTGTCTTGGTGACGCGTCCCTCTTTCGGCATCCAGCCCGACCTCCCTGGATGACGCGCCAGTCCATGTGACCGCTGCAGCCTGTGCTTTGCCTGTGATTGGCTGCAGCCGTCACTTACACTGAAACGTCATCCTGGGAGGCCGGACTGGAGACAGACGCAGGGAGTTCTCGGTAAGTATGAACTTATATGTTTTTTTACAGATACATGTATATTGGGATCGGTAGTCACTGTCCCGGGTGCAGAAACAGTTACTGCCGATCGCTTAACTCTTTCAGCACCCTGGACAGTGACTATTTACAGACGTCTCCTAGCAACGCTCCCGTCATTACGGGAGCCCCATTGACTTCCTCAGTCTGGCTGTAGACCTAGAAATACATAGGTCCAGCCAGAATGAAGAAATGTCAAGTTAAAAAAGCAAGACGTATCCGCAGCACACATGACATGTGCATGACAGCTGCGGACTTCATTGCGGAACTTTGAATCTCCATTGAAGTCAATGGAGAAATTCCGCCATGAGTCCGCCACTGCTCCGCAACAGACAGAGCATGCTGCGGACACCAAATTCCGCTCCGCAGCCTATGCTCCGCAGCGGAATTGTACGCATCGTGTAAACGAACACTGCTAATTTAAAGTGAAAGTCAATGGAGAAACGGCTCCGCTGCGGATTAACGCTGCGGAGTGTCCGCAGCGGAATTTAAGTGGAATTCCGCCATGTGTGAACCCGCCCTAATACTGCTCCTATATACAAGAATATAACTACTATAATACTGCCTCCTATATACAAGAATATAACTACTATAATACTGCCGCTATATACAAGAATATAACTACTATAATACTGCCTCCTATATACAAGAATATAACTACTATAATACTGCCGCTATATACAAGAATATAACTACTATAATACTGCCCCCTATATATAAGAATATAACTACTATAATACTGCCCCCTATATACAAGAATATAACTACTATAATACTGCTCCTATATACAAGAATATAACTACTATAATACTGCTCCTATATACAAGAATATAACTACTATAATACTGCTCCTATATACAAGAATATAACTACTATAATACTGCCCCCTATATACAAGAATATAATTACTATAATACTGCCCCCTATATACAAGAATATAATTACTATAATACTGCCCCTATATACAAGAATATAACTACTATAATACTGCTCCTATATACAAGAATATAACTACTATAATACTGCCTCCTATATACAAGAATATAACTACTATAATACTGCCTCCTATATACAAGAATGTAACTACTATAATACTGCCTCCTATATACAAGAATATAACTACTATAAGGGCATGACCACACATGGCGGAATTCCTCCGCAACTGTCCGCATCAATGCCGCACCTAATCCGGGTTGCGGATTACGGCTGCGGATCTGCACAAAATGTGCAGAAAATTGATGCGGACTGGCCGCTGCGGACTGCAGGAAAAGTGCTTCCCTTCTCCCTATTCAGTGCAGGATAGAGAGAAGGGACAGCACTTTCCCTAGTGAAAGTCAAAGAAATTCATACTTACCGCCCGTTGTCTTGGTGACGCGTCCCTCTTTCGGCATCCAGCCCGACCTCCCTGGATGACGCTCCAGTCCATGTGACCGCTGCAGCCTGTGCTTGGCCTGTGATTGGCTGCAGCCGTCACTTACACTGAAACGTCATCCTGGGAGGCCGGACTGGAGACAGACGCAGGGAGTTCTCGGTAAGTATGAACTTATATTTTTTTTTACAGATACATGTATTTTGAGATCGGTAGTCACTGTCCCGGGTGCAGAAACAGTTACTGCCGATCGCGTAACTCTTTCAGCACCCTGGACAGTGACTATTTACAGACGTCTCCTAGCAACGCTCCCGTCATTACGGGAGCCCCATTGACTTCCTCAGTCTGGCTGTAGACCTAGAAATACATAGGTCCAGCCAGAATGAAGAAATGTCATGGTAGTAAAAACAATACGCTCCACAGCACACATAAGATCTGCGGACTTCATTGCGGAATTTTGACTCTCCATTGAAGTCAATGGAGAAATTCCGCCATGAGTCCGCAACCAGTCCGCCACTGCTCCGCAACAGACAGAGCATGCTGCGGACACCAAATTCCGCTCTGCAGCCTATGCTCCGCAGCGGAATTGTACGCATCGTGTAAACGAACACTGCTAAATTAAAGTGAAAGTCAATGGAGAAACGGCTCCGCTGCGGATTAACGCTGCGGAGTGTCCGCAGCGGAATTTAAGTGAAATTCCGCCATGTGTGAACCCGCCCTAATACTGCTCCTATATACAAGAATATAACTACTATAATACTTCTCCTATATACAAGAATATAACTACTATAATACTGCCCCTTATGTACAAGAATATAACTACTATAATACTGCTCCTATATACAAGAATATAACTACTATAATACTGCCTCCTATATACAAGAATATAACTACTATAATACTGCTCCCTATATACAATAATATAACTACTATAATACTGCCCCTATATACAAGAATATAACTACTATAATACTGCCCCCTATATACAAGAATATAACTACTATAATACTGCCTCCTATATACAAGAATATAACTACTATAATACTGCCCCCTATATACAAGAATATAACTACTATACTACTGCCCCTATATACAAGAATATAACTACTATAATACTGCCCCTATATACAAGAATATAACTACTATAATACTGCCCCCTATATACAAGAATATAACTACTATACTACTGCCCCTATATACAAGAATATAACTACTATAATACTGCCCCCTATATACAAGAATATAACTACTATAATACTGCCTCTATATACAAGAATATAACTACTATAATACTGCCTCCTATATACAAGAATATAACTACTATAATACTGCCCCCTATATACAAGAATATAACTACTATAATACTGCTCCTGCGTACAAGAATATAACTACTATTATACTGCCCCCTATATACAAGAATTTAACTACTATAATACTGCCCCCTATATACAAGAATATAACTGCTATACTACTGCTCCTAAATACAAGAATATAACTACTATAATACTGCCCCCTATATACAAGAATATAACTAGTATAATACTGCCCCTATATACAAGAATATAACTACTGTAATACTGCCCCCTATATACAAGAATATAACTACTATAATACTGCTCCTATATACAAGAATATAACTACTATAATACTGCTCCTATATACAAGAATATAACTACTATAATACTGCCCCTATATACAAGAATATAACTACTATAATACTGCCCCCTATATACAAGAATATAACTACTATAATACTGCCCCTATATACAAGAATATAACTACTATAATACTGCCCCCTATATACAAGAATATAACTACTATAATACTGCTCCTATATACAAGAATATAACTACTATAACACTGCCTCCTATATACAAGAATATAACTACTATAATACTGCCGCTATATACAAGAATATAACTACTATAATACTGCCTCCTATATACAAGAATATAACTACTATAATACTGCCGCTATATACAAGAATATAACTACTATAATACTGCCCCCTATATATAAGAATATAACTACTATAATACTGCCCCCTATATACAAGAATATAACTACTATAATACTGCTCCTATATACAAGAATATAACTACTATAATACTGCTCCTATATACAAGAATATAACTACTATAATACTGCCCCCTATATACAAGAATATAATTACTATAATACTGCCCCCTATATACAAGAATATAATTACTATAATACTGCCCCTATATACAAGAATATAACTACTATAATACTGCTCCTATATACAAGAATATAACTACTATAATACTGCCCCCTATATACAAGAATATAACTACTATAATACTGCCTCTATATACAAGAATATAACTACTATAATACTGCCTCCTATATACAAAAATATAACTACTATAATACTGCCGCTATATACAAGAATATAACTACTATAATACTGCTCCTATATACAAGAATATAACTACTATAATACTGCCCCTATATACAAGAATATAACTACTATAATACTGCTCCCTATATTCAAGAATATAACTACTATAATACTGCCTCTATATACAAGAATATAACTACTATAATACTGCCCCCTATATACAAGAATATAACTACTATAATACTGCCCCCTATATACAAGAATATAACTACTATAATACTGCCCCTATATACAAGAATATAATTACTATAATACTGCCCCTATATACAAGAATATAACTACTATAATACTGCTCCTATATACAAGAATATAACTACTATAATACTGCCCCCTATATACAAGAATATAACTACTATAATACTGCTCCTATATACAATATAACTACTATAATACTGCCCCTATATACAAGAATATAACTACTATAATACTGCCCCTATATACAAGAATATAACTACAATAATACTGCCCCCTATATACAAGAATATAACTACTATAATACTGCCCCTATATACAAGAATATAACTACTATAATACTGCCCCTATATACAGGAATATAACTACTATAATACTGCTCCTATATACAAGAATATAACTACTATAATACTGCCCCCTATATACAAGAATATAACTACTATAATACTGCTCCCTATGTATAAGAATATAGAAGAGTATTCCAGTTCCATAGTGCCTTCATATAATGCTTTGCCCTTTTTACATGTGTATATGTATATTTTCAGGCACCCATCTGATTACAGGACTCATAAAGACATATTTTCTTTATCAGTAGAAGCAAAAAAAAAAGCATCAGCTAAGCAGATTATTCTGTGATTTAGATCTTTTTTCATTCCTCCAGAATGTTTTACAGATGGATTAAATGAACTCTTTGCAATAATATTGGATTAGAGGAGGTTTTTGGTTTCTCCACCGCTGGATGATAGATCTGGGTATTTGTCTAATCCCTGCTTGCCTGACAACATTTACACTTTGGCGCTGTATAATGCTGGACATCGTGGGAGAGCGCAGGCAGCGGCTACATCCGTCTCTACATAAAGGTTCCAGGTTTGGAGGTTAAATGTCCGAGCTGCAGGCGGTCGTGATTATTTTTTTCCTTTTACTTTCCAGACACAAAGGTGATCAAGATGCCGGGACTTTGTCTTGTGCTCTCCTGACACTGGCGGCATGGAACGGACTTACGGCAGGAGCCTGCTTTAGATAAACGATGATGCGGGACATGATCACCCTCCAAGCCCAATAATCAGCGAGCACCTGTCACTAAATATTATGCTAGTACGAGTTCATCACATGGTTGCCGGCAGTGAATAGACTCCGTTGTGGACCAGGTCGGGACAAACGTTTCAAAGAAACTGTCACGATCTGTGGGTATGTGGACCCACTGGGCCGTACCGGGATAGCAGCTGGCCAAACAGGGTACAAAGTGAATGTCTATAGTTCAGATAAAGGTACCTGTGGCAATTCAGACAGTAGCGATGGTTTAGGCTCGGATGGAACTCTGGCAGATAACAGGTGCGATGAAACACAGCGGGCGTAGCAGGCGACACAACACGACTCCAACTCTGTACAGCACAGGAACACGGAAGCACGGGATACAGGTTACAGGAACGGGAACACTAGGAACTGGACAACACTCAAGGGACCATTTGCAAAGACAGGCACGGGTAGGTACAAACAACTCTCAGGCAATGAAGGAAGGGGCAGGGCCCTTCTTATAGTCCAGGGTGATCTGGGAGCAATCAGCTCAATCTCACACATGTGTGCACTCTGGCTCTTTAAGGCTGAACTGAGCTCGCGCGCGCACTCTAGTGGTCACTGCGGGACAGGATGGCCGCATGTGATGGCATCTCTGTAGAGAAAGGCGTCGGCAGGATGAGAGGAGTTCGTGGTCAGTGACCGCGGATGTTTTCCGATAGATAAATCTTCACATTGGATTTTGCGGCGCTTACGTATTTTTGTATATGAGTGCGTATTAGTACTGGCGACAACAAGGGTTACCGTCATTTCTCACAGTAACAATAAAAAGGCTATTCCTGGAGAACCGACGGACTACAACCACTGATGTAGCATTGTCGACGATGATGATCACTTGTTTTATAGTATTCATCGTGGAACTTTAACTTTGAATATTATTTCCTGCTTAAGTAAAAAAAAAAAAAAATCTGTACTTTTTTGTCTTTATAGCGGTCAGAGCTCCATTTTTTTTTTTTTTTACATATAGAGCTCCAAATCTTCTGTATAGACAAAGAGTTAAATAATAACATGCTGGCTGCCTGCTACCACCACCAGAGGGAGCTCAGGAGTTTACTGTGTAAGTATTGAGTTCAATGTATAAACAGTATTCAGTAAGCTCCGCCAAGTGGTGGCTTCAGGCATTTCACTAATTAACACTATGGCTAAGGAGGGAAAAAAAACAAAGCTCCATCCCCTGTAAAAATAATTTTGCCGCTTAAAACAAAATGATGTTCAAAGTTGGAGGTAAATTTTAATGTAACTTTTTTTTTAACCTGTCTTCCCAAATCGCAAAGAACTGCAGATCAATCTCAAATTCTCTGCTATCTGAGCAGGACTAGTGGATCATTGATCATCCTGAGATTTCTGGTTCATAGATGTTATGACTACAGGATGTAGTTCTGCATTTTTGTGCAGATTTTTAAGTCATTCATTAGGAAGCTGGGTGACCAGCCCATATAGGCGTTGTAAGTACGAATATAAGGCTGGGTTCACACGAGCATGTTACATCTGTAATGGACGGAACGTATTTCAGCCGCAAGTCCCGGACCGAACACAGTGCAGGGAGCCGGGCTCCTAGCATCATAGTTATGTACGACGCTAGGAGTCCCTGCCTCGCTGCGGGACAACTGTCCCGTACTGTAATCATGTTTTCAGTATGGGACAGTAGTTCCACGGAGAGGCAGGGACTCCCAGCGTCGTACATAACTTTGATTCTAGGAGCCCGGCTCCCTGCAGTGTGTTCGTTCTGGGACTTGCGGCCGAAATACGTTCCGTCCATTATGGACCGAACATGCTCGTGTGAATCCAGCCTACGCGCTTCTTACCAAGGCTCTACTCACCTAGGAAATCAGGATAACCCATTTAAATGGGGTTTCCCAAGTCTTACATTAAAAAAGCAGAATCATTGTATAATGAAAAGTTCTACTACTTTCCAATACACTTTGTGTTTCATCTTCTCACCATTGTCAAAATCTCTGCTTGCTGTCAGTGAATGGGAATATTCACACTTAGGCCTTATTCAGACGAACGTGTCAGTTTTTCGCGCGTAAAAAACGCTGCGTTTTTCCTGCGTTGCAGTTCCGTGTGACATCCGTGTACGGTGCGTGTCTGGATTTTTTACGCGCGTATGTCATCAGTATGTCACGCGTTTCACGTCAGCAAAATAAACTGAAGGTGTTTTTCTTTTTCAAAATCATTTCTTTAGCAACTGTTGCGTGAATCACGCACAGCACACGGATGTGCGTCCGTGCGCTGTCCATGATTTTCACGCACCCATTGACTTCAATGGGTGCGTAATGCGCAAAAAATGCACAAATATAGGACATGAAGTAAGTTTCACGCTGCGGACACTGAATGTCTGAATGGCCCCATTGACTTGCATAGGTCCGTGTGACGTGCGTTATTTTCACGTGCGTAACACGGACGTGAAATACGCTCGTGTGAATTAGGCCTTACATCCAGAGGCTGAAAACTGGTACTGACCTAATACTTAGGGCTTATCCACACGTAGCGAAATTGCTGCGTATTTTCTGTCCGGAATTGCGGAATGAAAATCCGCAACAGAATACAGTAGCGGAAAAGTGGGTGAGATTTAACAAATCTCAACTGCACGCTGCGTGAAAATTCCGACCAGAAATTGACCTGCGGTGCGTATTTTTCATACATGTCAATTCCTGCTGTGAAAAGTGGACAGAATTGCTGCGTTTTTCAGAGGAGACGTCACCATCCCCCAACATTGGGAAAAACGCAGCAAAATACGCACCATTTTCTGCAGTAAAAAACGCAGGAAATGGTGCGGTTTTTCTGCAGCGGAACGTCTGCTACTTTTTGCGGAATTGCTGCAGGAGTTTTCTGCAACAATTCAGTTACGTGTGGACAAACCCTTACAATTGTATCAGGTCTAGATAATTCTCTGTGAGCGAAGACTGGATCTTTCTATGTACATATCCGGAGAAGACTCTGCTTATTGGAATATAGGATGACAAGCAGCAATAAAGACGGATGGAGACAATCACAGGAATCATGAAGACGTCATTGAGAAGCCTGAAGACTTAAAGGGATTATGTTGCTAGAATTTTTTTTTTTTTTTTCAGTTAAACATTTATTATTTAAGTGATTACATGTTGTTTTAATTTTTTCACAAGTCAGGAAATATTATAAATTAGAGTCTAATTTATAACATTTCCATGTGCTGGCCACTAGAGGGAGCAGTTCCCAAAATTGCGGCATGGTCACTGTGGTAAAGCAACCTCATTGATTTATGCTGCAAATTTGGGGTGGACACACTCTCTCTCTAGTTTCCTCACACAATCCCCCCTCCCTTCTTCTGGCTAGTGCCAGGAGAAGGAAGGGTTTGAATCTTCAAACCTCCTACACTGTGTGTCGCCATTTTCTGAGCAACTGCACAGTGTAGGAGGATTAGATACAGTGCTCAGCAGACAGTATAACACAAACATACACGAACATAATACACACATCACATACACGAACATAAATTACCTGTCGCCACCGCCTCCGCTGGTCCACGATCCTATTCCTTGCGCCTGAACATATGGCCGGAAGCCGCGGCCGGAAGTCGTAATCTTACTGTCCGGCAGCGGCTTCCGGTCCACATGAAAATGGCGCCGGATTTTGCTCTGCGAACGAGCTTCGTTTTGGTCTGTGTGGGAGTGGCGCATGCGCTGTTCCCACAGACGGCGTACGCTGCAGTGAATGGAACGGCTCCCATTCGCATTCACTATGGAGTTGTATGTGCCGTATTCCATCTCTGTATGTGTCGTTAATCGACACATACAGAGATGAAAAAAAAATGGCAGCCCCCATAGAGAAGTAAAAGTAAGAACAATGTAAAAAGTAGAACACAAGAACACAAATAAATACAATTTATGTTACTATCCTACTAAAAGCAATCTGATAAAAAATAACATTTCATGACCCCTTCCCTTTAAAGAGACAGGACAATTTGGAGATCCAACAATTATACGGTTACTGGGAATCGGAATGGACTTGTTGGCTCTGTCGTTGTAGCTCGGTTTTCATTAAGATGAATTCTTCCTATAAGGTAGAATGAGTCAATTACAGGAACGTGGAATCATCATGGTCCCTCTGGTGGCTTTAATTACACAATTAACGAGTTGTGCTTTGATTTCATGAAAGTAGCAGGAAATTACCTTTCTTACTCTTTTATTTATTTGCCTGACTTTGTACCGGTATGTCAGCAGAATTCCCCTATGAATAGGGTTCTGGAAAACGTAGAGCCGTTCACGTTGTGGTCCAATGATCTTTCAGGTCAGTGCTCTCCATGAAGTGACCAGAAACTGACCGCTGGGACCCGCAGCGATAAGGAGAACGGGTAACCGAAAATCCCCCCGAAGTGCTCCATGAGAAGCTTGGGACTTCCGGAGTCTGTGTCCGGCTTGTGTGTCCAGCAGCTCCATAGAAATGAATGGAGCGCCGGTCACGCATGCGCACAAGCGCGGGAGGCACACCATTCATTTCTATGGAGCTGCTGAACACAGAACCCGGAAGTCCCAAGCTTCTCATGGGGGACTTGGGGGGAATTTTGGTCCCCCGTTCTCCTTATCACTGTCGGTCCCTGCGGTCGGACTCCCAGTGATCACACATGTATCCCCTATCCCGTGGATAGGGGATACATGTGTTTTTTAAGACAACCCCTTTAAAGGGGTTATCTCATAAGAGACAATTCATTTAACAATGCGGCTGCTGCGGATTCGGCTCCTGGTACCCCCGGCAAAACAGCTGCTAGGGGAAGCCTTGTCTGGCCCATTCCCCTGCAGCGGCCGCTAGTATTGCATGGCGGCCATTATGATGGTGACCGCTCCAGTCCGCCACAGCGGTAGACAATGCTTGTTAGCAGTTCTCCGTTCTGGATCATAGAGGGAGGTGCCGAGCGGAGGATTCCCCTCCATGACATCCATATCTCCTAATAGAGCATACGGACAGGAGTTGTCTGCATGACACAAACCCTTCAAGAGGACCGGTCACTAGGACATATAAGTTGAACTGGTTACTGAACTGAATAGCGCTGCCTCCCTGATTCCAGCGCCGTTTTACTTTCTTTCCTGGACCCCCCTGTTGCAGAGATATGGCCCATTGTTGTGTTGGCTCCCTCTGTACTAATTTGCTGTAGTTAGCCAACAGGGCGTGAACTACCCTCAAACTGCCTCATGCCGATTGGTCAGCATCAGAGGCAGGGATGCTAGCTCCGCCCCATTGGCTTACTACAGCAAATTAGCATAGAGGGAGCCAACAAAACAGTGGGCCATATCTCTGGAACCGGAGGGTCCAGGAAAAAAAGAAACATAGCGCTGGAATCAGGGAGACAGCGCTATTCATATCTGTAACCAGTTCAACTTATATGTCCTAGTGACAGGAGCTTGTCCACTTTTAATTGAAGAAAGCTTAATCACTGTGCAATGAAAAGTTCCAAAACTTTTCCTAGTCATAGCCTGGAAACCCATCCTGACCTTGTCCTACATTCACACAGCAGAGGGTTTGTTACAGTTTATCAGTATAGGAAATCCTGTGAGCTCAACACAAAAGCAGCACAAATCTCTCTCCTGTCTTGAGCTTCATGTTCTTACCTACACTCAGTGGCGTATTATCATTAGGGCGGTTCAGGCAGTCGCACGGCGCACAAGACCGCACGGGCTCCCTCATGCACGGTGGCGTCGCTAGCACCGGAGGGGGCCCGGTGCTAGCGGCAGCCACATTCATTTGTATCTGAGTTCTCAGATACAAACGAATATTATAGGCTGCAGGCCACATTAGGCTTGCAGCCTGTCAGGTGCTGAGAAGACTCCCTGCGCAGGCCGGCGTGATGAGGTACTACATCACGCCGGTCTGCGCATGCTTCTAGTCCCGAGGCTTCACATGCGTCCAGCTTGAGCGGCCGCCACGAGAGCGCAGCAAGGTAAGTAAAATATATATTTATTTTTTTAGGTGGGGGTAGCGCTGTGTATATATTTAAGGAGGGGGGAGGGAGTGCTCTGTGACACTATATACAAGGGGGGAGTGCTGGGTGGCCCTATATACAAGGGGGAGGTTAGCGCTGTGTGGGCCTATATACAAGGGGGGAGGGGAGTGCTCTGTGACACTATATACAAGGGGGGGGTGGAGTTCTCTGTTACACTATATACAAGGGGGAGGGGAGCGCTGTGTGGCACAATATACCACAGGGCAGAGCACTGTGTGCACTATATACAAGGGGAGGGCTATGTGGCCCTATATACAAGGGGGGAGCGCTAAGTGGCCCTATATACAAAGGGGAGCGCTATGTGGCCCTATATACAAGGGGGAGCGCTAAGTGGCCCTATATGCAAGGGGGGAGCGCTGTGTGGCCCTATATACTAAGGGGGAGCGCTGTGTGACACTATATACAAGGGGGGGCTGTGTGGCGCTATCCACAGCGGTATGTGTGTGGCGCTCTTTACAGTGGGGGGGGGCTCTGTGGCACTATTTACAAGAGGGGGAGGGTTGTATGGCGCTATCTATAGGGGGCTGTGTGTAACGCCCTCTACGGGGGGGATGTGTGTGGTGCTGGCTATAGGGGATGTGTAATATCTACAGGGGCTGTGTGTGGCACTATGTATAGGGGGCTGTGTGTATGTGGTGTTTTACAGCGTTTGGTATTCTTATATTCAGGCGTGCAGTCTTTTGTGCTATTATATTTAGGGGCACAGTATGTGGCACCATGATAATTTTATTTTCGTTTATAGGTGTGGAAATTTTGGAAAAGTGAGGAGCCGAAGACATCTGAGTGGCAAATTGGTCATGGCCGGGAGAAATCGTCATGTGCTCTGGACCGGATGGATAAGAAAAGAGGAAATCGGAACACCCATTTGTTAATGCTTGCCCAAAAAACTTAGTGTTAAATATAGTTACGGCGCGGTATGGCGGCGGTGCGGAACGGGGGCCCAAGTTTGGGTAACAGCCCAGGGCCCATGGTCTACTTAATCTGCCACTGCCTACACTGACACATTGTAACATATTGCAACTGTGTGAGCAGAACTGGGTCTGGATGGGTTTTAAGATACAACTCTGGGGTAAAAATATTTAAAATCACATGTTTATGAGTACAATTTTAATTAGGAAGGTTTTTGGGGGATTTCAGAAAATATACATTGATGGTATCAATGTGTGATCGGCGGTGGTGTTGTCTGACCGCCAGGTACCCCACCAATTCACTTAAATGGGGCCCGGCCGTAGGTACGGATGTCCCTGGATAGACATTAAAGGGGCCGCAGCACTTCTTCATTCTGCTGATCAAGGGGGGGGGGGGGGGGTTCGGACCCCTACCAATTGCCTGTCAATGTGTTTTTCCCTAAAAACTCCCTTTAAAGGGGAAGTGTTTAATAAATACGTGACATTTTTCAGGACCCTCTTGAGCCTGTTTAAATCTGACGAAACGGTAGTCAATAAATGGCCCATTATCTGATACTCATCCCAAATAAAATAATAAAACAATATCAGCAAAGTAAACATTTCCTTTAATTATAAAAATCAGAAAAAATCATTAGGCGGCCGATTCCTTTCCCTTCAACGATAGAAATATATAAAGTGGTTTCCATAAAAGTGCAATAAACTCCTAAAAGTGCGGTTCCGTATCTGTGGGCAGGATCCGCTATAAATAGCTCGGTAAATACGTGGTCTCGCTGCGCTGTGCTCCGTGACGTACGACATATGTAGCCAGATCTAGATAAATAATAATAATTATCGTAATGAGTCTAAGGAAAGACGTCCTCAGCCAATGCTAATTACATGCAAATCAGGCTCATGAATATGCAACAGAGTGCTGCGGACCATTATCCATCTCTGAATGAATAATGGTTCTTACAGAGTTTGTATATATGGGTCAGTGCACTCGTGTGCGAGGAGGAGGGAGCGCTGCCTGCCGCATGTTCGCCAACCGTCACGTCCAAACGTCTTCTATCACGAATACGTCTTCACATATTGTCTAATTCACTCTTTCAACGCCAAAGCTTTACACCGGACTCAACGAGCGCCACGATCTGCTGCGGCCATAGGCGTTTCTACAGGGGGGAAATCATACTGAACCATCAGCACCAAGAGGAGGTTCAGCTTGTGCGGTTTGAATCTTATTAGCACAACAGGCAGAGAAGGTAAAATAGTGACCACCATTCTAGTTCCATATAGAGAAACCTTTTGGGGGGCTGTTACCCCTTAATTATATAAAGGTCATGGTCATACATGGCAGTAGTGGTGCAGGACAAGGTTACATAACTACTGGGGCACAAAAAATACAACTCCTGAAGCTGCTCCCACCGCAAATTTCAGCAATAGATGTGGCTAGGATAAGTGACAGTGTCACTTTAAAAGGGTCAGTTCAGACGCTGCATAAATACTGTGGATTTTCCGCAACGGAGATCGTTGCGGAAAAAACGCAGCAAATACAGTAGCAGCAAAGTGGATGAGATAAAACAAATCTCCTCCACACGCTGCGTAAATAGTGAGCGGAAAAATGCTCAGAAATTGACCTGTGGTGCAGAATTTTATTTGGCAGCATGTCGATTGTATTTGCATAAATGCTGCTTATTTGTCGCGGGTTTTCCTCATTGAATTCAACGGGGAAGTAAAACCCGCAACAAATAGCAGATGTTGCGTTTTTTTCCGGTGGGTTTGCAGCGCAAAAACCACAACTCTGATAAAAAGCAAACAACTCCTACTTACCCAGAAGTCTGTTTTCCTCCCTCCAGGGTGGCCGCCTGGGATGACGTTTCATCCCATGTGACTGCTGCAGCCAATCACAAGCTGTAGCGGCGGTCAATTGGGCTGAAACGTCATCCCAAGAGGCCGGCCTGAATGAGGTCAGAGGGCCGCCCCCCTGGGATGACGCTTCAACTCATGTGACCGCTGATGCAGCCAATCACAGGCTGCAGCGGTCTCCTGAGATGAAACGTGATCCCCGGAAGCCGGCCTTCTAGCAGGCCGGCTAAGGCTGAATGCACACGATGCGTATTACATGCGCCGCACGTATTTGCGTGCAGCAAAACCGCAGCGTAATACAGTACCAGCATAGTCAATGAGATTCCAGGTAATTTCATGTCCATGCTACAGTATTTTTCGGGATGGGAACTGACCCACGGTGTGTATTTTTAAAACCGCGGAATGTAAATTTATCCCGTATGGAATTCTACACCTCTAGTTCTACATGAAAACGCAGCGATTTACGCACCAAAATGTAAAAACTGCACCGAAAAATGCATAAAAAACGCACATTCGGGTGCGTTTTTTTGCTACGAATTTCTTGCGGTTTCCTGCAGTTTTGCTGCATATTTTCCGCAGCAAAATACGCAACGTGTACATTCACCCTTAGTGCAGCAGTTTTCCACAGCGGACATTCCGGGCGATAAGCTGCACCAGTTTGGTGCGATTTTTCATACGGAATTTCCTGCGGCGCACAGGGCGGATACGCTGCGTGCCTCTACTCAGCCTACAGTGGCTGATAACAGGGAACAATAGATTGCATTCACCTGCACAGCAAGCATAGACAGAAAGAATTTAGGTTTAGTGTACAGGTGTGGATTATATCAAATTGAAATGGTTACACAGACTAATAATGCGATATGGGATTTATATGTTGTGTCTGTAGCCGTCAGTCCACTGAATTCCCGTGCAGTGAAGCCGACTTGGAAATCCACCAGATATGACGGCATCATTAATATCACATTAGCTATTCGGGCTGCATTTTGTACTGAGCCATCACAAACAAATACGCCATAAATTGGTAATTGCGCACTCAGTAGAGCGCCCGGCGTCCTCCTCCATCTGTATCCAGAGTGCAGAATAGAAAGTAGACATCACTCTTCTGGAGACTTCTTCCTCTACTAAGATCTTGGCATCCTCAACCTGTGAGGAGCAATGCCGCCCTCTTCTCTATTCTGTGCTGCGACGTCAGGTGCGCTGAGCAGCATCACAGCCCGACGCACAATCACTCCTACAGACGAATATCAGATGTAGTGGAGCCAGATCTGCATAAATTCCCTCTACATACTGGCTGAGCGGAGGATCAACCTCATGTGATCTTGGAGATGTGGCCAATCAGATTTCTCCCCAATTCTACTTCCCTTCCCCTCCAGTCTCACAGCTGCACTGAGAAGGGAAACTGCAGCTTCATCCCCCTCCTCCCAGTCTACTATATAGTTTACTACTCTAGATATATCTTAGGCTACGGCCATGGGCATGAGGCTTTAGACCTCGTGCACACATCCTTTACCCTTTTCACGCCCGTAAAAAGCGGATCCATGTGTCTGTTTTGACATCCGTATGGTTTCCGTTTTCCCTCCGGATCCGTTCCTCCATGTTTTGCATCCGTAGTGCTTCCGTATGTTGTCCGTTTTATACGGTCCGCAAAAAAAACGTAAGGAAGTAAAATTGAGCTGTACTTGTTGCGTCACAGGGAACACCTGGAAATTTTGCCCGTCCTGACGTTGCTTGGCAACGGTTCCGCAAATAATGGACCGCACACGTATGCCTTCCGTGTGTGGTCCGTTATTTTGACGAACCCATAGGAGTAGGACATGTTCTATTATTTTCAGAACGGACACATGGATCCGCGAAAATAACGGAATTGTGCATGGTCCCATAGAATGATGAATGGGTCAGCGTGCTATGCGTTAAAAAAACAGATAGCACACTGAAGAAAATCACTGAAGGGGGCTTGAGGCCTTATGCACGGCCCCAGCCAATGCACGGACCATGGAAACCACGGTCGTGTGCATGGGCCCATAGAAATGAATGGGACCACAATTCATCTGCATTTTTGCGATATGGTGAGCGCCTCCACATGTGGCAAGCCGCAATACACTAAGCGCCATTACGCAGGACCCAGGATATTACAGTGCCTGATGAAGGTCAGAGACATGACCGAAACGTTGCACTTATACTGGCATAATTACGAATATTAAAAATCTATCTTTGGATAACGACTACTGGTGTGCATTGTACCTTTTCTTATATTATACGTGTTGGGCCCCTACGCATGCACCCATACGAAAACCTAGTGCGGCCTGAACACCTTCAAATGTGCTACACGTAATATACACCTACAGCTGCCTAAAGTGCACCTTAAAGACAACATATAGAAGGCAGATCCCAGCATAAGGCAGTCCCGGCAGTCCCAATTTCTATATTCCTTTAGTAGTGACTTGCAGGTGTGGAGCCCGACCTCAGATAATCCGGGTGTGTAACTCTCTAGGCCGTCAGCGCAGCACCATGGCCCCCCATGACATTTATCACACTGCGACATTTAACTGGAGCAGCTGTCAGATCAATCTCCCCGCAGTTGTGGAATCTGTATGTTGTCCAAGATAGAGAACAATGTTTCTGGGTGATCTGAGGCAGAGCATGTGAGGACACCCCTGGGGGCCAGTGAGATATCCAGGAGCTCATTTCATAGTACGAGACTCCTTTATCTGACACCTACCTGCAAAAGTGGGACAAGAGAGGGTTAATTCCCCTGCAGCAACATTCATCATACAATTCCCCAGGTGCCCACTTTTAATTTCATTGATAAATCCCTGAATTCTGGAGGGGTGCAGGGATCTATTCCGCCGCTTGTAAAGGGTTAACCCTATCACAACCACAATGAGCCTTCCACTACCCCCACAGTACAATGCACAATGGCTCAGCCTTGCAGCACTGGGATCATGGATTGTAATCTAAGCAGGGCCTTGCGATATTACGACATGCTGGGAGTTGTAGTTTTACAACAGTTGGAGATTTGCAGGTTGCAGACCACTGGTCTATGAGGAGTATTTATTTCTGTGTGTCTTCTACCAAACCATAGAAACGTAGAATAAGCTGTCCATACACTTTAGATCGATGTCAGTGCATCCTGATATTTCTCGTTGCCTCCTCAAAAAAAAAAATATTTTGTATAAGGGCAGCCAGACCGCTCGGCCATAGACTACAAGGAGCGAAATTAATTGGTCATAGTAGGTGTTAAAGGATTTACCAGAATAGATGATGAATGTTAGAACGGTAAGTGTCTGTCTGACCACAACCGGTCACTAGAACCGATGACCCCTTACCCAAATCACTGTAATCAGGTTGGCCGTGGCGCTAAGAAAAAGAGGGAATAATGTGTCTACCTTATAGTTACTTTACATAGAATTAATCTACATTACTTATCCTGTACTGATCCTGAGTTACACCCTGTATTATACTCCAGAGCTGCACTCACTATTCTGCTGGTGGAATCACTGTGTACATACATTACATTACTTATCCTGTACTGATCCTGAGTTACACCCTGTATTATACTCCAGAGCTGCACTCACTATTCTGCTGGTGGAATCACTGTGTACATACATTACATTACTTATCCTGTACTGATCCTGAGTTATATCCTGTATTATACTCCAGAGCTGCACTCACTATTCTGCTGGTGGAGTCACTGTGTACATACATTATATTACTTATCCTGTACTGATCCTGAGTTACATCCTGTATTATACTCCAGAGCTGCACTCACTATTCTGCTGGTGGAGTCACTGTGTACATACATTACATTACTTATCCTGTACTGATCCTGAGTTACATCCTGTATTACACTCCAGAGCTGCACTCACTATTCTGCTGGTGGAGTCACTGTGTACATACATTACATTACTTATCCTGTACTGATCCTGAGTTACACCCTGTATTATACTCCAGAGCTGCCCTCACTATTCTGCTGGTGGAGTCACTGTGTACATACATTACATTACTTATCCTGTACTGATCCTGAGTTATATCCTGTATTATACTCCAGAGCTGCACTCACTATTCTGCTGGTGGAGTCACTGTGTACATACATTACATTACTTATCCTGTACTGATCCTGAGTTACATCCTGTATTATACTCCAGAGCTGCACTCACTATTCTGCTGGTGGAGTCACTGTGTACATACATTACATTACTTATCCTGTACTGACCCGGAGTTACATCCTGTATGATACTCCAGATCTACACTCACAATTCTGCTGGTGGAGTCTCTGTGTACATACATTACATTACTTATCCTGTACTGATCCGGAGTTACATCCTGTATTATACTCCAGAGCTGCACTCACTATTCTACTGGTGGAGTCACTGTGTACATACATTACATTACTTATCCTGTACTGATCCTGAGTTACATCCTGTATTATACTCCAGAGCTGCACTCACTATTCTGCTGGTGGAGTCACTGTGTACATACATTACATTAGTTATCCTGTACTGATCCTGAGTTACATCCTAGATTATACTACAGAGCTGCACTCACTATTCTGCTGGTGGAGTCACTGTGTACATGCATTACTTATCCTGTACTGATCCTGAGTTACATCCTGTATTATACTCCAGAGCTGCACTCACTATTCTGCTGGTGGAGTCACTGTATACATACATTACATTACTTATCCTGTACTGATCCTGAGTTACAGCCTATATTGTACTCCAGAGCTGCACTCACTATTCTGATGGTGGAGTCACTGTGTACATGCATTACTTATCCTGTACTGATCCTGAGTTATATCCTGTATTATACTCCAGAGCTGCACTCACTATTCTGCTGGTGGAGTCACTGTGTACATACATTACATTACTTATCCTGTACTGATCCTAAGTTACATCCTGTATTATACTCCAGAGCTGCACTCACGATTCTGCTGGTGGAGTCACTGTGTACATACATTACATTACTTATCCTATACTGATCCTGAGTTACATCCTGTATTATACTCCAGAGCTGCACTCACTATTCTGCTGGTGGAGTCACTGTGTACATGCATTACATTACTTATCCTATACTGATCCTGAGTTATATCCTGTATTATACTCCAGAGCTGCACTCATTATTCTGCTGGTGGAGTCACTGTGTACATACATTACATTACTTATCCTGTACTGATCCTGAGTTATATCCTGCATTATACTCCAGAGCTGCACTCACTATTCTGCTGGTGGAGTCACTGTGTACATACATTACATTACTTATCCTATACTGATCCTGAGTTATAGCCTGTATTATACTCCAGAGCTGCACTCACTATTCTGCTGGTGGAGTCACAGTGTACATGCATTACTTATCCTGTACTGATTCTGAGTTACATCCTGTATTATACTCCAGAGCTGCACTCACGATTCTGCTGGTGGGGTCACTGTGCATACATTACATTACTTATCCTGAGTTAGATTCTGTACTCAGAGCTGTACTCACTATTCTGCTGGTTGCCATTCCAAACAGTCAACAAACTTGTTGATAGACACACCCCTAACAGCTTAGCTGAGCTTCTATAATGCAGCAGGACAGTTTGTGTTTTCCTACATCAAACCACCTCCTATTTTTTAGGCATGAACCGGTGCTGTCCTTTTTTAGTGGCCCAGCTATTCCATAGATCTCCAGAAAGGGCAACCAAAAAGGTAGGTGCCAGTAGCAGATTTCTATTTTCCTGGCTCCAGACACTGCAACGTTAGTAAACATGAGACAGGGGCACTTGCAGAACTTCTACAAGGATTCTGGAGTTGGTGGCCCTACTATCCAATCTTGGAATTGAGGGGGGAAAGTAATCGGCGCCAGGCAGGGGCTCCAAATAGGTTTTTGCCATCCTCTATGCATGCCCCTATTCACTTCTCTGCAAGATTTTCACCTCCCAGAAGTTAGCACATTGTAAACAAGAAGCCAAAGTGGCAAATTTCCCATCAGTCAAATCTTAGACCTTTTTTGATCCTTCAGCATCTTTCGTATTCCACAGCTAAACAATATTCTGGCAGGACATAAACCCCAGACAACTGAGCGAATGTAGAAATCTGAAGGGTAGAATGACAAGGGCTATGACCCAGTCTATACTGGAGGGGTGCCAGGACTCAACTATGGGCAATGGAGTAGTAGAGAGTGTGGCAAACAAAGCGGGTGTGTGTATGCCGTACAAGTTGTGTGTTCATGACACCTACTGACAAAATGAGAAATAACCAGGCACCGAAAAGAGAGCACCACACATACAACACTGCCACAACAAGATACCACACATACCACGCTGCCACAACAAGACACCACACATACAACGCTGCCACAACGAGATACCACACATACAACACTGCCACAACAAGATACCACACATACCACGCTGCCACAACAAGATACCACACATACAACACCGCCACAACGAGACACCACACATACAACGCTGCCACACATACAACGCTGCCACAACGAGATACCACACATACCACAACAAGATACCACACATACAACACTGCCACGAGACACCACACATACAACGCTGCCACAACAAGAAACCACACACACAACGCTGCCACAATAAGATACCACACATACAACGCTGCCACAACGAGATACCACACATACAACACTGCCACAACAAGATACCACACATACAACACTGCCACAACGAGATACCACACATACAACACTGCCACAACAAGAAACCACACATACAACGCTGCCACAACAAGATACCACACATACCACGCTGCCACAACAAGATACCACACATACCACGATGCCACAAGATACCACACATACCACGCTGCCACAACAAGATACCACACATACAACACTGCCACAACAAGGTACCGCACATACAACACTGCCACAACAAGATACCGCACATACAACGCTGCCACAACAAGACACCACACATACAACGCTGCCACAACAAGACACCACACATACAACACTGCCACAACAAGATACCACACATACAACGCTGCCACAACAAGATACCACACATACAACACTGCCACAACAAGATACCACACATACAACGCTGCCACAACAAGATACCACACATACAACACTGCCACAACAAGATACCACACATACATCGATGCCACAACAAGATACAGGCGTACAACACTCATGAAACTTGTCTTTTTTGATTTCCCTACATTTTCAATTTGGATATTTATAAGACATCTTGTTGGCTATTTCTACATAATTCATGTCTGTCAGAAAAAGGATATTTTCAAGGGCCGCTGCTATCCATGAGTCAGATATATTACTATTCACAATTACTGCAATTTCAGTCTACTTGACTCAGATTGGCTGCTCTATAATTTATTTTTTCTATGTATTAAAGAATCCAAGCACAAAGCCTAAAGACGAGTGATGTCACCTACAGAAAGAAGCTTCTGATATCTCTGCTCACCTTATATCTCTACACCATCAATATGTTTCCTTCTAGACAATCACAACATGTAATCATATAGTAAATTCTAGTATTTTATTACTTTTTATCTTGTACATAGGGGGCAGAATGATAGTAGTTATATTCTTTTATATACGAGCAGTATTATAGTAGTTATATTCTTGTATATAGGAGCAGTATTATAGTAGATATATTCTTGTATATAGGGGGCAGTAATATAGTAGTTATATTCTTGTATATAGGGGTAGTATTATAGTAGTTATATTCTTGTATATAGGGGCAGTATTATAGTTATATTCTTGTATATAGGGGGCAGTATTATAGTAGTTATATTCTTGTATGTAGGGGCAGTATTATAGTAGTTATATTATTGTATATAGGGGCAGTATTATAGTAGTTATATTCTTGTATATAGGGGTAGTATTATAGTAGGTATATTCTTGTATATAGGGGGCAGTATTATAGTAGTTATATTCTTGTATATAGGAGCAGTATTATAGTGGTTATATTCTTGTATATAGGAGCAGTATTATAGTAGTTATATTCTTGTATATAGGAGCAGTATTATAGTAGTTATATTCTTGTATATAGGGGCAGTATTATAGTTATATTCTTGTATATAGGAGCAGTATTATAGTAGTTATATTCCTGTATATAGGGGGCAGTATTATAGTAGTTATATTCTTGTATATAGGAGCAGTATTATAGTGGTTATATTCTTGTATATAGGAGCAGTATTATAGTAGTTATATTCTTGTATATAGGGGCAGTATTATAGTAGTTATATTCTTGTATATAGGGAGCAGTATTATAGTAGTTATATTCTTGTATATAGGGAGCAGTATTATAGTAGTTATATTCTTGTATATAGAGGGCAGTATTATAGTAGTTATATTCTTGTATATAGGGGGCAGTATTATAGTGGTTATATTCTTGTATATAGGAGCAGTATTATAGTAGTTATATTCTTGTATATAGGAGCAGTATTATAGTAGTTATATTCTTGTATATAGAGGCAGTATTATAGTAGTTATATTCTTGTATATAGGGAGCAGTATTATAGTAGTTATATTCTTGTATATAGGGGCAGTATTATAGTAGTTATATTCTTGTATATAGGGGCAGTATTATAGTAGTAATATTCTTGTATATAGGGGGCAGAATGATAGTAGTTATATTCTTGTATATAGGGGCAGTATTATAGTAGTTATATTCTTGTATATAGGGGCAGTATTATAGTAGTTATATTCTTGTATATAGGGGCAGTATTATAGTAGTTATATTCTTGTATATAGGGGCAGTATTATAGTAGTTATATTCTTGTATATAGGGGTAGTATTATAGTAGGTATATTCTTGTATATAGGGGGCAGTATTATAGTAGTTATATTCTTGTATATAGGAGCAGTATTATAGTGGTTATATTCTTGTATATAGGAGCAGTATTATAGTAGTTATATTCTTGTATATAGGAGCAGTATTATAGTAGTTATATTCTTGTATATAGGGGCAGTATTATAGTTATATTCTTGTATATAGGGGGCAGTATTATAGTAGTTATATTCTTGTATATAGGAGCAGTATTATAGTGGTTATATTCTTGTATATAGGAGCAGTATTATAGTAGTTATATTCTTGTATATAGGAGCAGTATTATAGTAGTTATATTCTTGTATATAGGGGCAGTATTATAGTAGTTATATTCTTGTATATAGGGAGCAGTATTATAGTAGTTATATTCTTGTATATAGGGAGCAGTATTATAGTAGTTATATTCTTGTATATAGAGGGCAGTATTATAGTAGTTATATTCTTGTATATAGGGGGCAGTATTATAGTAGTTATATTCTTGTATATAGGAGCAGTATTATAGTAGTTATATTCTTGTATATAGGAGCAGTATTATAGTAGTTATATTCTTGTATATAGGGGCAGTATTATAGTAGTTATATTCTTGTATATAGGGAGCAGTATTATAGTAGTTATATTCTTGTATATAGGGGCAGTATTATAGTAGTTATATTCTTGTATATAGGGGCAGTATTATAGTAGTTATATTCTTGTATATAGGGGGCAGAATGATAGTAGTTATATTCTTGTATATAGGAGCAGTATTATAGTAGTTATATTCTTGTATATAGGAGGCAGTATTATAGTAGTTATATTCTTGTATATAGGGGGCAGAATGATAGTAGTTATATTCTTGTTTATAGGGGGCAGTATTATAGTAGTTATATTCTTGTTTAAAGGGGGCAATATTATAGTAGTTATATTCTTGTATATAGGGGGCAGTATTATAGTAGTTATATTCTTGTATATAGGGGCAGTATTATAGTAGTTATATTCTTGTATATAGGAGCAGTATTATAGTAGTTATATTCTTGTATATAGGGGGCAGTATTATTGTAGTTATATTCTTGTATATAGGAGCAGCATTATAGTAGTTATATTCTTGTATATAGGGGCAGTATTATAGTAGTTATATTCCTGTATATAGGGGCAGTATTATAGTAGTTATATTCTTGTATATAGGAGCAGTATTATAGTAGTTATATTCTTGTATATAGGGGCAGTATTATAGTAGTTATATTCTTGTATATAGGAGTAGTATTATAGTAGTTATATTCTTGTATATAGGAGCAGCATTATAGTAGTTATATTCTTGTATATAGGGGCAGTATTATAGTAGTTATATTCCTGTATATAGGGGCAGTATTATACTAGTTATATTCTTGTATATAGGGAGCAGTAGTATAGTAGTTATATTCTTGTTTATAAGAGCAGTATTATAGTAGTTATATTCTTGTATATAGGGGCAGTATTATAGCAGTTATATTCTTGTATATAGGGGGCAGTATTATTGTAGTTATATTCTTGTATATAGGGGCAGTATTATAGTAGTTATATTCTTGTATATAGGCGCAGTATTATAGTAGTTATATTCTTGTATATAGAGGGCAGTATTATAGTAGTTATATTCTTGTATATAGAAGCAGTATTATAGTAGTTATATTCTTGTATATAGGGGCAGCATTATAGTAGTTATATTCTTGCATATTGGGGGCAGTATTATAGTAGTTATATTCTTGTATATAGGGGCAGTATTATAGTAGTTATATTCCTGTATATAGGGGCAGTATTATAGTAGTTATATTCTTGTATATAGGAGCAGTATTATAGTAGTTATATTCTTGTATATAGGGGGCAGTATTATAGTAGTTATATTCTTGTATATAGGGGCAGTATTATAGTAGTTATATTCCTGTATATAGGGGCAGTATTATAGTAGTTATATTCTTGTATATAGGAGCAGTATTTTAGTAGTTATATTCTTGTATATAGGGGGCAGTATTATAGTAGTTATATTCTTGTATATAGGGGGCAGTATTATAGTAGTTATATTCTTGTATATAGGAGCAGTATTATAGTAGTTATATTCTTGTATATAGGGGGCAGTATTGTAGTAGTTATATTCTTGTATATAGGGGGCAGTATTATAGTAGTTATGTTCTTGTATATAGGAGGCAGTATTATAGTAGTTATATTCTTGTATATAGGGACAGTATTATAGTAGTTATATTCTTGTATATAGAGGCAGTATTATAGTAGTTATGTTCTTGTATATAGGGGGCAGTATTATAGTAGTTATATTCTTGTATGTAGGGGCAGTATTATAGTAGTTATATTCTTGTATATAGGGGCAGTATTATAGTAGTTATATTCTTGTATATAGAGGCAGTATTATAGTAGTTATATTCTTGTATATAGGGGCAGTATTATAGTAGTTATATTCTTGTATATAGAGGCAGTATTATAGTAGTTATATTCTTGTATATAGGGGGCAGTATTATAGTAGTTACATTCTTGTGCATAGGGGCAGTAATATAATAGTTATTATCTTATACATAGGGGGCAGTATTATACGTCTGTCCTTATAGTGCAGAATAACAATAGTAAGTGCTGGTGGAGTAAAGATATTTAGTCCAGATTGCCCAGCAAATGGCTTGAACTTTGACAACCACTTCTGTGAGGTAGAAATATGCACAGAGCAGTAGTCACTTCCCTTCCCCCACTCCTCTTAGCGGCTTATACAAAATACTCAGCAGGGGTGACAATGAGCTCAGTAGGTTAAAGGGAATATGAAATCTTTGCTCCATTTTAAGGCCTGAGTGATTTTTAGAATAAAGTAAATAGAAATATAAATTACCATTTTATTGATCAATCTTTGGCATATAAACTGAAATAGTTCTTCACACACATGATAGATGAGTTTGCAGACTGACCAAAGTATAAACTGAACATTAGACCATAAGATAATCACAGAGATGGTTGTATATCCATGTAGGAACACAACTAAAAATGTGAAAATATGAAAATTTAGCTATTTCTTAAATGCATTCCTTTTATTTTTGATAAACTATTAACAAAAAGTACGAGACAGATGTACGGGAGTATAACTGCAGGATCTGACTACACAGGGTTTGCTTGTAGTCCGTTACCATGGAGACACACAGATCTGCATAGTAGCTGTCGACACAAAATTGTAGATTGTTAGACTATTTGCAAAGTTAAAGAGGCTCTGTCACCAGATTCTCAAATCCCTATCGCCTATTGAATGTGATCGGCGCTGCAATGTAGATAACAGTAACGTTTTTGTTTTTTTTTAAAACGTTCATTTTTGGCCAAGTTATGAGCTATTTTATATATATGCAAATGAGGTTTGAAATGGACAACTGGGCGTGTTTTTTTCGTTATGTCCAACTGGGCGTGTATTGTGTTTTTAACTGGGCGTGTTTACGTGTATGACGCTGACCAATCAGTGACCAATCAGCGTCATACACTCATCTCCATTCATTTACACAGCAGCGATGTGCAGCCACATAAACAGAGATTAACGTTAATCGAGTGTCCTGATAATGAATACACATGAAATCCAGCCTGGACGTCATGTGTATTCACAATCCTGACACTTCTGACTCTTTTCTTTGAGATTTCTAGCAGGGGAAACGAAATCTCGCGAGATTACGGAGGTAAACGAGATTTCGTTTCACTTGCTGGAAATCTCACAGAAAAGATTCAGAAGTGTCAGGATTCTGAATACACATGACGTCCAGGCTGGATTTCATGTGTATTCATTATCAGGACACTCGATTAACGTTAATCTCTGTTTATGTGGCTGCACATCGCTGCTGTGTAAATCAATGGAGATGAGTGTATGACGCTGACTGGTCACTGATTGGTCAGCGTCATACACGTAAACACGCCCAGTTAGTAAAACAAGTAAACACGCCCAGTTAAAAACACAATACATGCCCAGTTGGACATACGAAAAAAAACACGCTCAGTTGTCCATTTCAAAGCTCATTTGCATATATATAAAATAGCTCATAACTTGGCCAAAAATGAACGTTTTTAAAAAAACAAAACGTTACTGTTCTCTACATTGCAGCGCCGATCACATGCAATAGGGGTTTGAGAATCTGGTGATAGAGCCTCTTTAAATAACTTTTATTTTAGATTCACCGAAGCAAAAAAAGAAAAATGGTCGCAAAAGTGGCCATGTCCTTTATTAACTATGAAAAGCCGAGATATAACCAGTATGGCCACTATTATAGTCCCTGTCAGATTCACCAGACTCCTGAATAGCAGATCTGCCTATAAAGTGATATATCCCGTATCACTGCACTGATGTGTTAGTAAATGCCTGTGTTCTGGATCACAAGTCTTGGTGACACTTGATAAGACAATGTAATTTGCTGGCCATGTTCTCCAGTGACGGCTATAGACTGTATGTCACACATAAAGACGTTAGTGTCAAGGTCTTTCCTTCTCTCCATTTAATACGTCCACAATAGTAAATCCCCACAATCCGTGATATGTGAACAGGATACTCAGGATGTCACTCTGTCTCCTCGCTCTGTGATAGACCCCGTCAGTGATATATACTTCAATCTTGTAATGTGTCACAATACACAACCGACAACGTGGATGAGCCCAATGTGGCCAGATCTGCAAATAAATCATAAAAAGAGGCCTTATGGGAAACGAGGATGTGTTAAACCTACAGATCTTCAACTCATCTTGCTGTGCAAGAGAAAACTCTCTATTGTTCCCTGTTACCAGCCATTTCTGAGAGGAAGTGCATAAATTCCCTCTCCTCATTTCTGTCACATATCTACAGTGCTGAGTACCTCCAGAGAAATGTATATCCATATGTGTGACTGATATGAGATGATTAATTTAATAAATTTTATATTTATTCATTTAGAATTAGTTTACAAAAAAAGTTGGGTCACTGCGTACAAACATTACATTACTTATCCTGTACTGATCCTGAGTTACATCCTGTATTATACTCCAGAGCTGCACTCACTATTCTGCAGGTGGAGTCACTGTGTACATACATTATATTACTTATCCTGTACTGATCCTGAGTTACATCCTGTATTATACTCCAGAGCTGCACTCACTATTCTGCTGGTGGAGTCACTGTGCACATACATTACATTACTTATCCTGTACTGATCCTGAGTTATATCCTGTATTATACTCCAGAGCTGCACTCACTATTCTGCTGGTGGAGTGACTGTGTACATACATTACATTACTAATCCTGTACTGATCCTGAGTTACATCCTGTATTATACTCCAGAGCTGCACTCACTATTCTGCTGGTGGAGTGACTGTGTACATACATTACATTACTAATCCTGTACTGATCCTGAGTTACATCCTGTATTATACTCCAGAGCTGCACTCACTATTCTGCTGGTGGAGTCACTGTGTACATACATTACATTACTTATCCTCTACTGATCCTGAGTTACATCCTGTATTATACTCCAGAGCTGCACTCACTATTCTGCTGGTGGAGTCACTGTGTACATACATTACATTACTTATCCTGCACTGATCCTGAGTTACATCCTGTATTATACCCCAGAGCTGCACTCACTATTCTGCTGGTGGAGTCACTGTGTACATACATTACATTACTTATCCTGTACTGATCCTGAGTTACATCCTGTATTATACTCCAGAGCTGCACTCACTATTCTGCTGGTGGAATCACTGTGTACATACATTACATTACTTATCCTGTACTGATCCTGAGTTACATCCTGTATTATACTCCAGAGCTGCACTCACTATTCTGCTGGTGGAGTCACTGTGTACATACATTACATTACTTATCCTGCACTGATCCTGAGTTATATCCTGTATTATACTCCAGAGCTGTACTCACTATTCTGCTGGTGGAGTCACTGTGTACATACATTACTTATCCTGTACTGATCCTGAGTTATATCCTGTATTATACTCCAGAGCTGCACTCACTATTCTGCTGGTGGAGTCACTGTGTACATACATTGCATTACTTACCCTGTACTGATCCTGAGTTACATCTGTATTATACTCCAGAGCTGCACTCACTATTCTGCTGGTGGAGTCACTGTGTACATACATGACATTACTTATCCTGTACTGATCCTGAGTTACATCCTGTATTATACTCCAGAGCTGCACTCACTATTCTGCTGGTGGAGTCACTGTGTACATACATGACATTACTTTTTTGTATGGTTCCTGGTTTGCCTCGATTGTCAAGAACTCTGCTTGTGGTTAGTGAATGAAAACACGATTTACATCTAGGGGCCTGAGGTTGTTCTGCTCAGCGCTAATTATTTATTACAATGTTTCAGGGTAGACCAAACTTCTCTTCTGTCTGTGACTCTAAGTTGATGGCTTTGTAATGTTTCAGTCATTGAATGTAAATAAGAATGTTCCCCCTGACTGACATCAGGCAGCTATCTTCTACGGAAAATGAGGCGGTATAAGGAAGGAAAAGTGCGTAACTTATTTATCAATCAACGTGCGCCATTCTGATAATTTCCGTGAACTTTCTGTCAGTCTGGTCTAGTTTTATCCTATCAAACATTAGGACAGTACTAGTAAATCTCCCCTATTGTCTAATGTACATTATACAACTATAAGGGTCAGTTCACACGTTGCGTAAAAACTGAGCAGACAAAACGTTCAAAAATTGACTTGCGGTGCGTTTTTTTAATCCGCAGCATGTCAATTGTTTTTACGTAAACGCTGCGTATTTGTTGCGGGTTGTCAGCAATTCTGCCGCAGAGGACGCAACTAAGAAAAAAAAATCTTATACTTACACAGGAGTCTGTGTTTCTTCCTCCAGGCCGGCCTCCTGGGATGACAATTCATCCCATGTGACCGCTGCAGCCAATCACAGGTTGCAGCGGTCACATGGGATGAAACGTCATCCCAGGAGGCCCGGCTGCAGGACGTCAGAGGGACACGTCGCCATGGCTCTGGGTAAGTATGAAACTTTAGTTTTCCGTAGTGGACATTCTGGATGAAAAACCGCACCTGCGGTAACTGGGGCGGATAGGCTGTGTGCTTTTATGTGGCGTATCTGCCCTGTGTGAACATACCCTTTACAGGTTCCCGACCACTGGCTGTGTTTTTATTAAGGCCAGCGGTCAGGGTCTCTGAAGTCCGCCGTATAGACTAATTACGGCGGCACTTCAGAGAGTGTGCACTCGCTATCACATGCACACAGCCCTGAGCAGAGTATAAGGGGCCAATCTTTTGGTCCCTGAACATGTGATCGCTGTGAGAACCAATCACAGCGATCACATGCATTTCTATGTAAAATATAGTGTAAAAAATATTGTTTCAGTATGAAGAGAAGAAGAGACTTAGAGAGAATTGCTGCCAGAATAATACTGTCAAAAAAATAAAACATAGTGTTACACAGATACATTCTGTAACACCAATGGCCGCAGACCGTCCGGATTACTCACCTTCTGACGGCCGGAGCCATGGATCAGTGAGCGCTGGCCCGCATCTCCTCCTCAGGAAACGCCAGTGCTCACTTCCGCTTCACTCTGCTGTGTCCCGTAGGGCGCGCACGCTCATGCCCGGTCTTAAAGGGCCAGCGCGCGCACCTGAATTAGATACCCTTTCTGCATTGCCTGAGCGATGTTGTTGTATAACCGTGTTAGTCTTTGCAAATGGTCCCTTGAGTGTTCTCGTTCCTGTAACCTGTATCCCGTGCTACCGTGTTCCTGTGCTGTAGAGAGTTGGACTCGTGTTGTGTCACCTACTACACCCGCTGTGTTTCACCGCACCTGTTGTTTGCCGGCTGCCGGAGTTCCATCCGAGCCTAAACCATCGCTACTGTCTGAATTGCCACAGGTACCTTTATCCGAACTATAGACATTCACTTTGACTTTGTACCCTGTTTGGCCAGCTGAAATCCTGCTACGGCCCAGTGGGTCCACACCCCTGCCGTGACACATTCTTTGTATAGATAGATTTCTATCTATACACTCTATCCATTGATCTTTTGTTCTATCTATCTACCTTTCTATCTTTAGTAGAATATTAGAATAGGCAGGTAGGGAATATATAATTTTTTATATATATATATATATATATATATATATATATATATATATATATATATATAATCTCTATATATCCACAAAAAAAATATATATATCCACACAAACTAACTGATATATATACATATATATATCTACACTACCGCTACCTAAAAAATAAACCACTATTGATATATTTTTTTGGTAGCGGTAGTGTAGATAGATAGATAGATATATATAATCTGTTATAAAAAAATATATGATTGTTTGTTTAGTTAGTGTTAGCTACATTACGGCGAGGACGTTGTTTAGCGCTGAGGAGGCATACGCCATGCTCTGGTCAGAGTCTGAGACCGCATCAGAGATGGTGTCAGAAATGGAACCTGTTGTAGGCAGTGACGATGATCGCGTCACTTCTGGTTCCACGTTATCCCTGACGCAGTTGAAACAGGAGAACATGAAAGCGCAGGGCCTAGTAGCGCTGTAGCACGGGACAGCATGGTCGCCCCAGTTGAGGCTCTTGTATGGGCACCTGCCCCATCTTTTTGGCCTAGAATCCATGGATTTATTGCCACTCCTGGCATAACCGTGGACAATGCAAATTTTGTCCAAATGGATTACTTCCATTTATTTATTACTGATGACCTCCTAAATATGATTGTCCATGAAACCAATATATATGCCCAGAGTCGTAGCTAGGTTCTCCTGCACCCGGGGCAAAGATTCAGATTTGCGCCCCCCACCCTCCCCCCCCCCCACAACTTCTTTCCCGACATCTTCTTCCCCCTGGCCGTGTTTGCTTGCTCTATCAATCAATGAGGTGTAATTTTTTTCACACAATTTTTTTAATGTAACTCTAGCATAAAACTATTTGTACATTTTACAAGCCATATAGTTCTATAAGGGAGTTACCACAACAATAAATTAGAAGAAAATAAATAAAAGAGGCCACACACAGCCCCTTGTAGATAATGCCACACACAGCCCCCTGTAGATAGCGTCACACACAGCCCCCTGTAGATAGCGTCACACACAGCCCCTTGTAGATAATGCCACACACAGCCCCCTGTAGATAGCATCACACACAGCCCCCTGTAGATAGCGTCACACACAGCCCCTTGTAGATAATGCCACACACAGCCCCCTGTAGATAGCGTCACACACAGCCCCCTGTAGATAGCGTCACACACAGCCCCCTGTAGATAGCGTCACACACAGCCCCTTGTAGATAATGCCACACAGCCCCCTGTAGATAGCGTCACACACAGCCCCCTGTAGATAGCGTCACACACAGCCCCTTGTAGATAATGCCACACACAGCCCCCTGTAGATAGCGTCACACACAGCCCCCTGTAGATAGCATCACACACAGCCCCTTGTAGATAATGCCACACACAGCCCCCTGTAGATAGCGCCACACACAGCCCCCTGTAGATAGCGCCACACACAGCCCCTTGTAGATAATGCCACACACAGCCCCCTGTAGATAGCGTCACACACAGCCCCCTGTAGATAGCGCCACACACAGCCCCTTGTAGATAATGCCACACACAGCCCCCTGTAGATAGCATCACACACAGCCCCTTGTAGATAATGCCACACAGATGCCTGTAGATAGTGTCACACACAGACCCCCCTTGTAGTTAACGCCACACAGCCCCCCTGTTGTAGATAGCGCCACACACAGCCCCCCTGTTGTAGATAGCGCCACACACAACCCCCGCTTGTAGATAATGCCACACAGCCCCCACTTGTAGATAATGCCACACAGCCCCCACTTGTAGATAATGCCACATAGCTCCCCCTTGTAGATAGCGCCACACAGCCCCCCCTTGTAGATAGCGCCACACAGCCCCTCCTGGTAAATAGCGCCATACTGACCCCCTTGTAGATAGCGCCACACACAGCCCCCCTTGTAATTAGTGCCAAACACAGCCCCCCCCCTTGTAGATAGCGCCACACAGAGCCCCCCTTGTAAACAGCACCAACACAGCCCTCCTTGTAGATAGTGACACACACAGCCCGCTGCCCCCCTTGTAGATAGCGGCACACTCCCCCCTTGTAAATAGCGCCACACTCCCCCCTTGTAGATAGTGCCACACACAGCCCGCCACCCCCATTGTAAATAGCGCCACACTGTAAACAGAACGGAGAGCGGTAGCCTACCTCTACCACTCTCCGCTCTGCCTGACGTGACTCACCGGAGGAGCCGATGAGGTCATGCGGCGCAGGCAGCGGTGGAGTTCCTTCTGACTAGGGTCGGTGACAGCCCGGGAGTGGACCAGTGAGGTCAGGTGACAAGTTAGGTGACAGGTCAGGTGACTGGACTGGTCCACTCCCGGGCCGTCACAGACTCCTGTCAGAACAGCGCCGCATGAACTCCTGGCTCTTCCTAACGCTGATCGCTGCTGCTGGTGTCCGACATACAGGGCGCCTATAAGCAGCGATCAGTTGCTCTGCCACGGCACCCCCCTTCCCTACCACCTAGTTGCGCCCCTTCCCCCCCCTAGCTACGCCCTTGATATGCCGCTCAGTATATAAGGCAGAAACCTTCATCCACCCATGCCAGAGATTGGACGCCCACCAGTTTGCCAGAATTAAAAAAAAAAATTGGGTCTCACCCTAAATATGGGTATTGTAAAAAACCCTCCATTAGGTCTTTCTGGTCAACAAGACCCGCCCAAGCCACCCCAGTATATTCTGCAGTAATGCCCAGGTCTCGTTGTGAAACAATAATGAGGTTCCTCCACTTCAACGACAAAGCACAGGCCCCCCCAAGTACCGATGCAAACCGTGATCGGTTGTTCAAAATAAGACCGCTAATAAATTCCCTCAATTATTTATTTTTGCAACTTTACACCTCTGAGCAGAATGTAAGTGTGGACGAATCCCTCCTCAACTTTCATGGCAGACTTAGCTTTCGCCAATATCGACCTTCCTTTAGGGCAAGATATGGCGTTAAACTGTGCGAAGGCCTCATATTTGATGTTCATGACACGAGAGAAGGCCCCCAGTCTGAGGATGTCAAACGACTGACTGAAAGTCATTTTATCACTCGCATTTCCCCCCAACATCAACCCCCAGAAAAAGTGCCGCATCTGCAGAAAAGACGGGCACCGCAAAGATTCCCGATATTTCTGTCCCTCGCAACCAGGCCTGTGTTTTAAAAAAATACCGCACTGTTCTGAATTATTCGATTTTAGTTAATTCGTTGAAAATATATCTGTCCTACATAAAAATTTTATTTTTCCCCTGATTTTACTCCAAGGGTGAGGGAGGGAATTGGTGGGGTGGGGTGGGGTGGGGGGTGGATGTCATGTTTGCATATTTTCTAAAGTTCATCTGCTGGAAAGCGCCATTTGCATAAACCTGCAATTTCTTATTTTAGAATACCCCAAAAAATGTATTGCCATTATACCCCTAGATGAATATTTTGGGATTTCTGCTTCAAGAGCAGATATTTTGGACGTGTTATAGAAACTCTGTTGAGCTTTGAAAAAAGGCGATTTGTGAAATAATCTTCTTCTATCGTCCGCCCTCCTACATCTCTATGTGAAGAATAAGGCACACATATTTGGTATCCCCGTGCACAGGAGAAGTGGCAGAACGTGAAAGGAGATGAATTTTGTCTGTGGTCCATCCTGTGTGTGAAAAATGCTCATGTAAACTAACGCATTTGCCCAAAAATAAAATTTTTATTTTGTTCCATCTTCTTCAAGAAACTTTCAGAAGAAAACTGGACTTTCTAAAAAGATGATAAACCCCTTGAAGGAAACCTTGTGGGGTCTACTTGTGTGAATGAAGTCATTTATGGGGGTGTTTCTAATGTTTCAGCAGCATTACGCCCCCCAGAGAACCGTATGCTGCCATAAAATCAAGTGCAAAATTCCTGGACCGAAAAGGCCATAAAGCCTCCTTTTATGCCAAGCCCTGGCACATGCCCGCACAGTGAATAAAGCACACATATTTGGTATCCCCATGCACGGGAGAAGTGGCAGAACGTGAAAGGAGATTAGTTTTGTCCGTGGCCTATACTGTGTGTGAAAAATGCTGGTATAAACTGACGCATTTGCTAAATTCTTGAATTTTTTTCCAATTTTGCCCACTTTAGAGAAAAAAATAAAAATGACGTATACTGACAAATGCCATTAAAACAAAGCCCTATCTGTCCTTTAAAAAGAGTGTAAAATTCAAAGATGAACTTTATTCACCTGCAGAGTTATAAACATCTAAGGGTATGTGCACACACACTAATTACGTCCGTAATTGACGGACGTATTTCGGCCGCAAATCCCGGACCGAACACAGTGCAGGGAGCCGGACTCCTAGCATCATACTTATGTACAATGCTAGGAGTCCCTGCCTCTCCGTGGAACTACTGAAAACATGATTACAGTACGGGACAGTTGTCCTGCAGCGAGGCAGGGACTCCTAGCATCGTATATAAGTATGATGCTAGGAGCCCGGCTCCCTGCACTGTGTTCAGTCCGGTACTTGCGGCCGAAATACGTCCGTCAATTACGGACGTAATTAGTGTGTGTGCACATACCCTAAAGAAGCGCATAGCAAAATTGTGACATTTTCTCTGGTCATTTAGCTGTAAAACAGCCTGGTCCTTAACCGGTTAAACAGGAAGACGTGCTGCCGACATGGTGCAAATGGGGACGAACAGTCATAAATGGCGCTCCTTACAGCACGGCCGATATCGGTCAGCGTAAAAGCACCCTAGCTTATAGGCCAACATTTTTTAGGGGAAAGCCCAAACGCAGTCCCCCACTACCATAAATTTAGGGAAATTGCAGTGGTTCAGCCCATCCAAAGTGCAATGGGTGGGCCTCGCCCTGGCAAAGTCGCCTGAATGACCACGGATTTCCCCCATTTTAGCCAATGTCTAGGTTAAAGCTCGGATACTTTATTGACATACGTCGCAACAGGTTTATGATTTCATGTTCCCTAAATCTGTCACATTATCACGGCCATTAACTTTTTTATAAAGTTGCATTACATAAATGTGTCCTAATCCAGACGATGCGGTAAAACACGCCAAACTATCACTCCACTTTTACAAACTGACGTACATGACGAAAATTGTGCTAAAATCTGTCAGAAATGGTTAATAAATGTCACACGGCAGATTAGACACTATTTGGGAGTAAAACGCACCCCAAATACGGTGCAAATACATTGATAAATGTGTTCCATAGTAGTTGGGTACTATATTATATACTAGGGCAGACAGTAATACAATGCTGCAAGTCCAGCACAATCTCCATAGAGTGAAATTAGATTCCTAGAAAGTGTGGCTGATCACGGGTGATTGAGGAGAGTGAATGCAGATCCAACAAATCATTCCTGGAGCAAGAAGCAATAGTGAGGAGACACGTGTAGGAATCCCATATATTGACAATCGGTAGGAAGAGATTTATCGATATAATGACATCCGTTCTGCCGGCGCAGTTGCATCAATAACATTGGCGTTTTATACAAACGTAATATTTGTGAAGGTCCCCAGACCGTTTTACTGACACTTTGTATCTGCCTGTAGAAGAGGCGTCTATCAGACTGATCTATCAACAAAGATAAACAAGACAATAAATGACGCCAGGACCTCGCGCTCTTTTGTGCGCCATATTCCCAAAAAGATGTGCGCTATGTTGGGGAATATAGCGAATGCCACGCAGATTTTAAGACCGTTGTAGA
Source organism: Rhinoderma darwinii (assembly GCF_050947455.1). Taxonomy (NCBI): domain Eukaryota; kingdom Metazoa; phylum Chordata; class Amphibia; order Anura; family Rhinodermatidae; genus Rhinoderma; species Rhinoderma darwinii. The sequence continues at coordinate 138,713,485 of NC_134693.1, forward strand.
GCTCGGTGGTTCATCTCTTCTAAAGAGAAACGTTATAATATATCAATTTTATGAACTATCATGTATCACATGTATGAAATATTACAATCGTAAAGTGCTGCGAAATATGTTGGCATTATATAAAGATTATTATTATCATCACGTGTATGAAATGTTACAATGAAGCACGCTCCACATGTATAAATTGTTGCAATGTATCAAGTGTATGAAATGTTACAAGGTATCGCATGTATAAAGTGTCACATTTCTGGGCTATTCCCGGACATAGTCTGCACAGTAATGAATGATTTCTGCCACTATTTTGTGCTTATTATTTATAAAGGTCATTAAACGAACAATTTTACCCAAACGGCAACGCTTATGAGGTCACCCCAGGCCACGTTCAGCGCCTGCAAGAAATCGAATTGACTCGCCCCCCACACATATTTAGATAAGCTGCAAATTCAAGTTCTGCCCATTCATTATTAACGAACCGTAGTACAATGCACAATCATTAATGTGACTCCACAGCAAAAGCCTGGCGAGAAAACAAAGGGTTAATTCTTGAAATCACCCAAGCTCTCTGCCAGGACCAGGCGAGCCTATAGGCCTTTCTTTCTGTTTTTTTTTTTCCCAGCACTGACATAGTTAAACCATCATCACACCTGAGTGTACACCCCAGAAATGCCCAGATCATCCCAACCCTTCCCGCAGCCTCTTGTCTTACCATCATCTTGCATCCTCAGCCAACAGAGAGAAAGGCTCCTTCTCCAGCCTGGCATACTGGCACATGTGAGGGATACGGGCAGCCTGTCCACTGTCTCCGAGGCACTACGGTGTGTATTTGCAGAAGAGGTGCCTTATTGTATGGCTTAACATTGGACTATGGTCTGCCCTATTAATGCACAGGTTGGCATGTGCCATGCATGGTGTGGCACTGTCTTATTCCTGGTGTCTTGCTCTTTCTATGAAGTACAGTCCCTCGCTCTCATCACCAGTTTTCCTTTGTGCCGGGTCCCCGGTCACTGGGTGTAGTGAGGCTCCTTGGCAGTAGACCTTAGACTTGCATTAGAAATACTGGCAGTGCCCTCATCAGAAATGACCAATGCCTCTATATACAGCTGACAGCCACTGGACCTCTGGGCTCGGCCAGCGTTCCTCCCCCTGCCACCTGAACAACGCATCCCAGACAGTGAGGATCATACTATATGGGCAGGGATCTGAGGGGAGTCTGACAGGAGCAGCTGATGAGTGCCCCCTGGCATTACCTAAGGGCTACATCATGTTATTTGGCAGGGAGGCTGATGAGTCTTTCTTCATGTTGATCTATGCCAAAAATTGAGCTGGGACTAGAGACATGTTACCTTTAATAGAGGGAGGGGGCTCATGCCTCCTATAACACAATAGTACAACCCGATTCCCAGGAACAGATAGGTCTTCTGTCTATTATGTGCAGTGGATTCCAGGGGCGGCTAATGGAAGTAAATCCCAGTGTGACGTAGCATTGCGATACCTGCTGCAGGAATGTCATGTGTCCTATTATATACATAGCAGAACTCATGGCTGGCCTGCAGAGCTGACAATCTAAGGCTCTATTCATACCATATATCACCAAACTGTGGCCCCGACATAGGCAGCCGAATACGTCGTCCATTGACTCCCATTGTAAAAAACATATACTGGCGGGATGTACTTTTTTTTTTTTGCTTTATTTGCCTGTAATGAAAAGTGTAGTCGACAGTGAAATATGATTAATAGTGATAGACAATGGACTGTGCAATGTATAGCGGGTGTAGGGGACTCCACCTAATATATTCCTAGAACTGGCCTGCAGAGCTGACACTCTTTGGAGACAAACTAAGGCCCCATGCACACGACCGTGCCCGCAATCCCGGCCCGCGATTGCGGGCACGGCCGGCCGCTGACTGACAGCCGCATTTTCGGGCCGTGCTCCCATACAAAGTATGGGAGCTCGGCCCGCAAAATGCGAAAGAACGGACATGTTCCATAATTCCCGGAACATTTCCACGGCACTGACACCCTTCCGTAGTGCTACGGAAAGGTGTCAGTGTTCAATGAAAGTGAATGGCTCCCTTTTTGCGGACCGCAATTGCGGTCCGCAAAAACGGAGGTTTTTTGCTGTCGTGTGCATGGGGCCTAAGATCTTATGATTCCGTATTAGGGATCCGTATACCCTCCGTGTGGCGACAAATGGCATCCCTGTAGAGCACCATATTCTCTTTTAGGCTCCATGCACACGACAGTATTTTTCATCAGTAATTACGGACCCGTTCATTTCTATTGGCCGCGGACACCATTCAGTATTTTTACTGACGGGTGTCAGTGCTGAAAAAATGATAGAACCCGTCCTATTCTTGTCTGTAATTACGGCCGGACTCTCCTAGAAGCCTGCGGGAACTTCCGTAAATACAGACGGCCACGAATGTGCATCCATATACCGTCCGTATTTACAGAAGCGTTGCTAGGCAACATGTTGATGACATCATTTGCAACCTCCCTCTTTTTGTACGGATCCGTATATACGGATGGAATACGGATGCAATACAGACAGTATTTTCGGACACCCTTCCGTACATACGGATGAAATGCGGATGGCTACTGACCCGTATTTACTGACAGTATTTCTGGATAGAGGAAAATACTGTCGTGTGCACGGCCCATGATTACGGGCACGGATGGCCCCGTTCTATCACCTGGGCCGTGCTCTCATTATAAAGTAGAGGAGCATGGTCCGTAAATTCGAAAAATAGGACATGTCCTATTTTTTGCGGTCATTTCTACGGCCCGGACACCTTTCTGTACATGTACGGGAAGATGTCTGTGGGCCGTAGAAATGAATGGATCCGTATTTTTAGCCGCAATTCCACATCTGTAATTGTGGATACAAATTACGATCATGTGCATGGAGTCCGTGTTTTGTGGATCCGTTGTTTACAGACTGCAAAATACAAAACGGTCGTGTGCATGAGCCCCTAGAAGCGGTAGGTTGAACACCTTTATCAGACGGCCGTATGGTGGCCGCATTTTAGGATTCGTATTACGGTTGCAAGACTCGAACCAACCCCGGTTCAAATGAACAAAACTTAGATTAAAGCCTCATGCACATGAACGTGTTTTTGCGTTCGCAATTCATCTGAAAAATGCGGATGAATTGCGGACACATTCATTTCTATGGGCCCGTGCACACGGCCGAGGTTTCCACGGTCTTCTTCGGACCACAAAAAAATAGGACAAGTCATTATACGGGCCACATTTGCGGTCCGGACTCATTTAAATCAATGTCTGCACAGTCTGTGATTTGCGGATAGCCCGGGGATGACACTCCGCAGCCGTCCGTGCCGTAATCATGGGCCGTGTGCTTGATGTCTAACACAGAACCCCATTATGGCAATCCTATTAAATTAGAGGCACATGGAGGAACATTAGGGGACACAGATTTCTATGAGGGACGTATTACGGATCTGGACATCATAGACCTATAATACAGCCGTGTGCAGGAGCCAAAAACTTGTCAACTGGTGATATATATATATACGGACCCTGCCCCAAATACACGACCCGATGTTACGTTTCTTCATCAACAGACTGCGAATGAGGGAGTGGATCTCATAGAATCGACGCTCGGGATGTGAATCGACACGATCCAAATTGCGAATTGCGCTGCCCATTCTCAGGGAAAAGCCGCAAGATATGAACCATTTAAAATAAAGAGGTAAATATGAATTATTAGGTTTAATAATTGATCGGAAATTCAATTCTGGAAATGAAAGATAAAAAAAGCAGAGAATCCAGAATTGAGTTTTCAGACGTCAGATAGAAAACAAGATGTCTTCAAAAATAGAGAAAGTGTCAGTGTGGCGGGCGGGGAGCGAGGATTACACACGTCTCCTGATCCAGCAGGCGCTCACGTTCCCTGTGTTGATGTGCCAGCCTTGAGCTGCTATTACTAGATCTGGGGGATGGTCCAAGATGTGGGGGTGTGGGGTGGGGGGGGTACACATGGAGGATCAGAAATATCACTGATGGAAAACCAGCGTCTGCATCCGTCACAGATTTTGCGCCTCATTGATATGCATCGATTCTTAACCCTTTATAAGCTGCTGCGGCCATTTGTGCATTGACTGGATATGCATTATGGGAAATGTAGTTCATCCGCAGCATTTTGCTTCTGTCAAGTTCCAGCTTTTGCGGAGCTGCCTGTTATTAGATAACTAGAAATCTTTTAGTGTATGTAGAAGAAGAGGAGTCCAAGGAAGTGAAGAAGCACATGACTGCAGGATCAGACTACACAACTTTTCTTTTGTAGTCTGTAACCATGGAGACACATAAGTCTGCATGGGAGCTGTATACACAAAACGATAGGAGATTTTTAATCAAGACTACTTGCAAAGTTGTTTTGTTTTTTTTAATTTTAGATCCACTGGTGCAATAAAAAAATGGTGGAAAAAGTCTACATACCCTTGTATGTATTCTGTTCAGTTGTTTCTTAGTTATGTTTGTTTCTGGGAAAGGTGGGTGAAAAACAATTTGGCTGCCAATTTAGCTCCACGAGAAGGTTGTCATTCAGCTCTCAGACTAGAGGCAGATGTACCCAGTTATTTAGGTATCACTAGTAAACTGCATGATAAATGTGGGTCATTGAGATCAAGCGGGCGCCCATGGCAGCCATCCACTAATGGACAGAATGACGAAGCTTCATCCACAGCTCCTTTAAGGTGCTATTACACGTAGCGGTTTTGTAATACCTCGCTTAGGCTGTATTCACATGTCACAGTCAATTTACCTTTTAGCCGCAACTTTTTGCAAACCGCAAATTCACCGAGATGTGCGGCCTAAGTGACGTATTTCTTCCTCTCTGTCCTTTAAGTGTTTCCATCTGGTAGTGGAGGATCACTCAGCCCAGGAGTATCATCTTCCTCGCACCATCAGCAAATACTGGCTTCACCCACGTGGTTCTGACCGCACTCTTACTATAAATGATCTACTACGCCATTCCATACAGTGAGAAAGAAGGACATCATTGAGGCATACCCCGGGTGAATGTAGCCCCATGGATAGTGGTTTACAAATGAAGTGTGAACGTAAGTTTTACTAAGACCCCATGCACGCGACTGTTGTTTTACGTCCGTGTGCTGTCCGTTGTTGAACGGAGCGCACATAGACCCATTCACTTCTTCTGGCCCCACGGACACAATCGAGGTCTCCACTGATCCGTGTGGGGGCCGTGGGACAGAGCAGCAAAACTCAGAGCAGTTCCCTTTACTGTCCGTGTCTGCGGCTCTGTCTCGCCCATTCAATTCAAACCTATGGAACATAAAACCTGGATGTGGAGGATACACGGACCAAAAAAAAAGCGGATAATCTTTTATTCATGGGCCGCAAAATAAAACCGGTCGTGGTGCATGTAGCCTAACAGATGAGGACGACTCAAGGACTTGTATAAACGGAAGGATATTTTGATAAGGGGGTTCTATTACCATGTTAGTTGCCCTTTAAAAAGAAGCTTGCGGTCTCCAAGGGCAGAACAGTAATAAGAGGTACAGCAGCAGCAGCAGCGACAATTGTATCAGCCTGCCATGATACAGAACCTAATGACTAAAGTCGACTCGTTACACGTCCCCGACTCGTTAAGAGCTCCCCTGAGGGGCCCGGAGCGGCTGTGACATTGTGGCTGAGGGCAGCGACACTACATCAGCCTCAGTGGGACGCGCTGCCTCTGCTCATCCTTCTGCTGTGTTATCATAAGCCCTAGAGCCTGGCAGCATGCAGAACTGCCTTTATTAACCCTTTACATTCGCCAAAGTTTTAGGCCCCGTGCACACGTCCGTAATTTTTACGGATCCGTAATTGCGGATAAAATACTGATAAAATATACTGACACATTCATTTTTTTTCGGCCACGGACACCTTCCCGTATATACTGGTGTGTATCCGGGCCGTAGAAATGAGGCAAAAAAATAAGACCTGTCCTATTTTTCGCATTTACGGACCGAGCTCCTATATTTAAAACTCAGCACGATCTACAAATGTGGATGCCGCTCCGCGGCCCGTGCGTGCGGTATTTAATCATCGTAAATACTGCACGGACGTGTGCGTGGGGCCTCAGTCAAAGGCGGCCAACCTGTTGTATTTTAGGCCGCGTCGGAAACCGCGTAAAAAAACATCCGAAATCGCCTCCCATTGATTTCAATAGGAGACGGAGGCGTTTTTTTTCCTACGAGCAGAAAAACGCTCGCGGGAAAAAGAAGCGGCATGCCCTTTCTTCTAGCGTTTCCGTCTCTGACCTCCCATTGACATCAATGGGAGGCAGAGAAAGCGTTTTTCGCTACGTTTTTTGCCCATGGCGCTCAATGGACACGGCCAAAAAACAGCTGAAGGAATTTTAAGGTGTGGTTTAGCTGAAGGGGCTGGACCTCCGCTGGAATAGATTTATCATAATTTAAACCAGAAACTGGCGTAAGTTATGGCGCAAATCTACACCTGCTAAAAGCAGGCAAAGATTTGCATTTCTGTCGCACCGTTTTGATATATTTGGCGCATTTACTGCTGACGTAAATTAGTATTCATTTGAAATGCCAGTCTAAGACGATGCATAGAACAAGCGGAAAATCCGTAGCGTAATACAGTACCAGAATAGCCAATGAGATTTCAGGAAATCTCGTGTACACTCTGCGGTATTTTTCGGGACGGAAATTGACTGGTGGTGCATTTTTTTAGAATCCGCAGCACGTCCATGTAAAACCCACTCAAAAAACAAGGGGGCGCACCCTCCGTCTGGAGAAAAAAAGGTTCAACCTGCAGAGGCGACAAGTCTTCTTTAGGCCGGATTCACACGAGCGTGTGCGTTTTGGGCAAGCAAAAAAAACACGGCTTTTGCGCGTGCAAAAGGCACTTGACAGCTCCGTATAATGCGCGGCTGCGTGATTTTCGCGCAGCCACCCTCATTATGACACTCTGTTTGTGTTTGTAGCACGTGGTGCTTTTCTCTTTTCATTCATACTTTTCACTGCTGTTGCGCGAATCACGCGCATCCCACGGAAGTGCTTCCGTGTGGTGCGCGTGATTTTCACGCACCCATTGACTTCAATGGGTGCGTGATGCGCGAAATACGCCCAAAGAACGGACATGTCGTGACTTTTTCGCAGCGGACTCACGCTGCGTAAAAATCACGCACATGTCTGCACGGCCCCATAGACTAATATAGGTCCGTGCGACGCGCGTGAAAAACATCCCGTTCGTCTGAATAAGCCCTTACTGTGAGAACTGTGAATCTGCGGAATAGTCACCGCAGGGACAGGAGATGCTGCAAAAAAGGCAAAGATCATTTCCTGGAACAAAAAAGTATCAGCTCCTGTGTCAATGTGTAGAAATGTTTCCCTTGGTTGAACTTGATGGGCATGTGTCTTTTTTTCAACCGTACTAAATAACTATGTAACTATGTCAATTGATTTTGCGTTTCCACTTGCGTATTGTATCTGCTTAATGCAGTGGAAAATCGGACCAAAAGCCGTAGCTTGAAAACGCACAAACAAAACGCATCAAGACGGAAAAACTGCACCGAAAACTCATTTGAAAAAAACACGATCCGGTGCGTTTTTTACCTGCAAATTTCCTGCCTATTGCTGCAGTTTTGGTGCGTATTTTCCGCAGCAAAATACGCAACGTGTGCCTGTAGCCTAAGGGATTGTCCACACGTTTCAGCATTTCCGCTGAAACTAGCAGATATTCCGCTGCGGGAAAACCTGCACCATTTTGCTGCGTGTTTCTCAATGTTGGGGGATGGTGACATCTCTGAAAAACGCAGCAATTCAGTCCACTTTCCGCAGCAGGAACTGACATGCGGAACGGAAAAAAAACGCACCGCATGTGAATTTCGGGATGGAAATTTTACGCAGTGTGTGGTTGAAATTTGTTAAATCTCACCCACTGTGAAGCCCCTGTATTCCGCTGCGTATTTTCCGTCCGTAATTCTGGACCGAAAATACGCAGCAATTACGTTACATGTGGACAAGCCCTTAATATATTCCCCCTTTTTGTATTTGAATTTTGCACCATTTTCAAGATCTTTGTTTGCTGTTAGTGAATGAAAAAATTCCTGTTTACACCCATTGGCTGAAAACTTTAAAGTTAACCTAAAACTTCTCACAGCTGAGTTTGTTTCAGTTGTATCCAGTATAGAAAAATCTTCTATGAGTTAAACACATCAGCAGCACAAATCTTTCCCCTGTCCTGGGAGTTTGTTACAATGTATCACAGAAGGTAAACATATGTACCAGCCTGGAGTTGAACTTTTGTAAAAAAAAAAAATTCACATTCACTGACAGCAAACAGAAATCGTAAAAAAAGAAAATAATTTCCAAACAGTTATCAGGCTGGATCAACATATAAATATCTTATAAGACTTTATTCCAGATGCAACTGTGAGACCTTTGGTACTTGTGTCTATATTCAGGATGTCCCAAGGCAGAGGAAGCCACCGCTGGACACGTCACCTGCTGATTGATGACGGCCGAAATGCTAATTCTATCCGGTGAGGAGTGAAATATAGCGACAGCGACAGCTGATTCTCCGGCAGTGTGGAACTACAAGTCCCAGCTAGAGAGGACCAAATTGATTCGCTGAACAAAAACAATTGATTCCATGTGAGCAAATCACAAACATGTCAAAAAGATTTGGACGATGCATCATAAGAGTCCGTACACGTGGCGGTCGTGGTTCAGCAGAAGACAGCGCCATCCCTGCACCGTGACACAAACTCTTTGTTCCGCAGTCGGTCAGGGCATGCTTGGAGTAGTAGTTCTACTACAGTTGGAGTCCGCGGGTCATAGACTTGAGATGATATCTACCTGTCAAATGGACGACTAAGACGATGTTCACACGCAAAGTCAAAAACGGCTGAAAATGACGGCGCTGTTGTCAGAGAAAACCGCCTCTGATTTCCAGCCATTTTCGAACCGGAAAACATTTTTTGAGGCGTTTTTTTTACGTGCCATTTTTTTTCGATTGAATTCAATGGCCGGACGTTTGTAGACGTTTAAACCCCGAAATACGCCTGAAAACTCAGTGTGTGAAAATACCCGAATAGGATTTGTGGCTGATAGAATTACAAACTTTTATGACCCGGTACCGAGAAATCTCATCGGATGGAAAAACGATACTCCTCTTCGGCCGCTCGCTCATACAGTCCATTCGTCCGCAAATCGTAACGTAAACTTCATATTGCGATACAATGCGAAATGCGACCGAATGTGACCAAATAAAGGGGACGTCTGACCTCAGAGTTCTGCTTTTTTATAAGGGGAAAAAGTTTGGAATATACTTCTTGCTGGAATTCTTCTTCTGACCCCCGTCGATCTTCATCGCTCCCGCACTTTTATTCTGCCGCATTTTGCACTGGCTGTAGTCCCCAGAAAAAGTGAGGTGCCAATGGCAAGTTTCTAGCTGCATTGGCTACCTGGGATCTGTCCGCCCTGGTATACACGTATTATTGGCTGCTTTCTTCTGGTGAACACATTGTGCACGTTCAGCGAATGTCAGGAGTATATGGCGCTATGATCGTTCAAGGACAGGCTAATACAATCGTAAGGGACACTTGGCGGCTTTTCCCGAGCTAGTCTCGATAGCCTGTGTTATATTGTTACTTCCATGGAAAAGGCCAGAGAACAATCGCGACGTTCTATCTTGACTAAAAAGAAAGAAAAAAAACGTTTCAATACAATTTTCCAAGGAGACTTTGCTGCTTTACATGACACGCCGGACTCGAGGAGCAAATGTAGCAGAAGGAACAGTAGACGAGTCCGTGGGCAGCGGAGTCCTGGGGGCATCTCCTTCCCCTCCGCAGCGTTATCTCGTCTCCAGTAAAATGCAAATATAAAAAAAGACCAAACGTATCAGCGGAAAAGAAAAAGGGTCATTTACGGGCAACAAAAGGAACAAAACTGCAATATGGATTATTTTCTGTCCTCAGTGCGGCCGCATTCACTCCGGCCACAGACGGCCCCATTGTCAGGCGGATAATGCGGAGGCGACGTCATCCGGATTTATCTAATTGGCCTCATCTATAGACACTTCCTGGATAACTTCACTCTGGCTTTTTGTGGAAAAAATACTAAATATTAGATCACTGGGGTCCAACCAACGGCTAGAACGGGGGACCCCACACCTCCCCACCAGCACGTATACAGTTAGGAGGAGTTGTATCCTTCATAAAACTCCTCTCGTGCTGCTGGGAAGCAATTGGAGACTGGGGTCCCCCTATCAGCAAAGAGTGGGGGTCACAACAGATGTAGGCCCTCTCATCTAACACTTATGGTAGGAATACCCCTTTAAATACTTTCAATTAGTAAAAAACAAAACAAGAGTAAGAGTAAGGGATTAGTACAAAAAGGAAGGATTTGATCCAGCGCTGCAATGATGTGATTTAAAAAGGAACGTATTCCCAATTTTATTGGTATCAAAAAAGTTTTTAAAAAATTCGATAACAGGCTTGGCGTCAAGGCAGTATTAGGTAGGTGTAATGGGCCTACGCGTTTCGAGCACGACTGGTGCTCTTAGTCATGGCATTCATTCACTCGCTGGGACACGAGAGTATGGGTTTATATAGTTGGTTTTAGATAGGTGGAGCTGAAAAGCCTTACCAGGTGGTTAATCAAGGTCACCCTATGTGTGTGTTCTGGTGGTTAGATACAGCAGTTAACCCTTCCAGGTATTATTTCTAGCTAGAAAGTCTCATCACACCCAGTAGAAATAAAGCAGGACTGACGTTATAGGCGCTTTAACTGCAGCCTCCTCGAATAACGCGTGGGCATGAAGATTCCTTTAAGATGGATCAGCGCTCCTAGGAGTTTTATTGTGTTGTATTCAGACGGTCGTCCCAGATTTTCAAGGACGTTAACTTTGTGGGCGATAGACTCAAGCTGGTCCGCTAGTATCTGTACGAGGTCCCGAGCGCTCGCTGGACGGCACGAGCGTGTTATAATTGTTCCTACACACAGGATACAGCGCAGATTTTTTGCAACAGAAAATCTGCAGCGGAATCTCAAAAGAAAACGCTGGTAAATTTATCACAGAAATCCGCACCAAATACTGCGTTTTTCCTGCTCATATCGCTGTGCTTTTTTTTTCTGCAGCGGTTTTACCTGCGGATTAAGTGTTAAACATTGATTATAGCGGAGTATATGTGCACCTGCGGATTTCCTGCGTAAACGCTGTAAAAATCGCAACGAAACAAATCTGTTGCGGAATTTCTGCTCCCCATTGAAGTCTATGGACCAAACACGCAGCATCGCCGCACAGAACCCGCAGCAGAAATTGACTTTCCGCACGAGTTTTGTGCGTCTTTTTTTTCCGCAGCGCGGGCATGAGATTTTCTAATTCTCATTAACTTTGCTGCTACTGTAAATTATAAGTAAGAATGTAAAAATTCTGTTCCGGCCTTAGGCTGTGTTCACACCAGGCGGATACGCTGCGTAATAGCACGCAGTGTATCCGCCCTGTGCGCCACAAGGAATGCTGGGCAAAAAAGCGCACCAAACCGTGGTGCTGCATTTCGCCCGGAATGTCTGCGGCGGTCACATGGGATGAAACGTGATCCCAGGAGGCTGCGCTGGAGTGAGGAACACAGACTTCTGGGTAAGTATGAGATTTATTTTTTTCTGAGTTTAATTTTTTGCGGCGGATTCGCTGCAAACCCGGCGCAAAAAAAACACGCAACAACTGATATTTGTTGCAGGATTTACCTCCACATTGAATGGAATGGCGAAAACCCGCAACAAATCAGCAGCGTTTACGCAAATACAATTGCCATGCTGCGGAATAAAATTTCTGAGCGTTTTTTCCGCTCACTATTTACGCAGCGTGTGGAGATTTGTTTTATCTCATCCTCTTTGCTGTTACTGTATCTGCTGCAGATTTTCCGCAACAAGTTCTGTTGAAAAAAACCCGCAGTATTTACGCAAAACACGTGAACTGAACCTTAGGGTGAATTCACACGAGGCAGATTTCGTTACAGGAACATCTGCGACTTAAAGTCAATCATAAATATTTTCTCCATATTGCAAAACTGTTCATGTTATTCAACGGAGCAATAGACATATTTTGTGGCGTCTGTATATGAATTGCGCAGCCTGTCCTGTTTAGGGTTGTAGTCACGTCTATATTTGAAGCCGGGTCAGTAAGTGGAATAATATCCCAACCTCAGAATCCCTCACTAAGCACCAAAAAACTGTTTTTGGTAAAAACGTGGTGGATGCCACTGATATTAAACCATTTACAGATAATACAGACTCAGGGCTCGTCCACACGTAGCGGAATTGTGGACGGAATATCCGCAGCAGAATAAGTAGCAGCAAAATGGGTGAGATCGAACAAATCCCATCCACACACTGCGGAAAATCTCCGACCAGAAATTGACCTGCGGTGCGAATTTTTCATGCTGCGGGCAGTGGACTGAATTGCCGCGTTTTTCAGAGGAGACGTCACCATGTCCCAGCATTGAGAAAAACGCCGCAAAATCTGCACCATTTTCTGCAGTCAAAAACACAGAAAATGGGTGCATTTTTTGGGCGCAGCGGAAAGTCTGCTACTTTCTGCCGCAATTCTGTTACATGTAGACAAGCCCATAGTGAGCCCAGTACTACCACAACACCCCACGAACGCCCACCCCCCTGCCATTCTATCATGCGGCTGGGCACACTTGCCCTACTGCCCATCTTCCCAACTGAGCCCGGGCCCCCGTCTGCTCCCCACTGGCCCCTGTGACAATTGATTGCCCTCCCAACTGGTTTTCTGTACTGTCCCAGGCCGACCAAAGGAGACATGTCGCACCAGCCTATGTCCGCCATCTTTCACCAGGGGATCTGATTCACTGTTACTTGAGATCTAATAACCCCCCAGCCCCTCCCCGGTCAATTACATGCAGAGATTTCCCATGCCGTTACAGAAAAACCACATATGAAAATTGCATGCATTTTTACTGCAATTGAATACGTTATTCGATGCGATGCATTTTTAATGCAACCGCAGCGAAAAATGCAACAAATCGCGGTAAAAATACATAACGTTTTTTTGATGAAGTTCTAACCGCACTTCAAATGCAACGTGTGAATAGACCCGAACAGTCCCCCGGATGTCGGCGGTCAGGAGAAAAAAAGATTATGTATGATGGATTTCAACATGACCGATCCTTTCTTCCTCTGGGAGATAAGCTGCCACCAGATGTTTCAGGCAGCCGCTTATCTCGCTTTCCCTATTGACATAAATATGTATATTCCATTTTATAATAGTTATTAATGACTTTTCTGCACTAGAGTCTACTGGTAGATATATATATATCCACCACCATGTTGTTACCTAACTTTCCCATATAGGAGGGTGGATGTCTCGCTGCATAACCAGGGGGAATTGATGTCCAGGTCTAACGGAAAGTTGGGTGACAACCTCAGCGTTGGAAAGTTTGATAGGCGGTCATATTGGTTGTCACCCAGCTTTTCTAGATATTACCAGGAAATGGCTGAATAGAATTGAATTCGGGACAGAAGAGGACGATTTAATGATTTATACTCTGATATATATATTCATTTTAATTCTTTTAGGGGGAATAGTTTCATATACGCCTGAGCCCCCTCCCTTTACTTTTTCGTAAAACATGTTGCATCTGAACCTCTTCCTTCTAGAAGAAAAACTCCCGAGATGCGATCACTTAAGAGTCTCCGACCATTATTTATACCCATAAAACTGCCATAAAAACCACAAAAAAAGAAAATGACAATACGATAAAATGTCTTCAAGAACAGAAGAAAAAGCCAATTATACCAGCAGATGAATGGGGATCCGCGCCGGCCGTACAGAAGAGGCGCCAAATCAATAATCAATGTTTCTCATTCTGTCACTCACCATCGCGCTTTTCGATTACAGAAATATAAAATGGACGAGGCGCCATTGATTTGAATAAAAAAGCATGTGGTAGAAAAGAAAAGATTTCTCAGTTAGACAGATGGTTTAACAGCAGCGGCATCAATGAGGCTGCCCAGGAAACCGAGAGGTTAAAGGAATATTGATGAGACCCGACGCGTTTATTTGATATCTATTATTTCGGCTTATCGCCTTTTATGAGGTGCGATCATAACCCATGCGGGGAATCAATGCCAGCCTGAACTCTGTCTAACAGGTTGTCAGGATCTCTCCAGAAGCGGGCACGTTCACCCCCGTTCACTAGCCTGACAGTGTGCCAGGATGGTACATAGAGAAAGGGGATTATCAGAAAAGTTATATGGAGCCCCCTACTGGTGCTGATTCTTGACACCACGTTACCCCCATCGTACAATACGAAGACCATGTACTTGCCAACATTGGGGATCCTAGATAGAAGGGGTTCCTGGACAAGCTCACAATGTTCTTGGGTAAAGGGGTCAACGTGAGTTGGGCATCATGCCCTCCATAGGAGCAGGGACTTACCCTTGGGTTGGCTGTCCATGCCTTGAATACTGAGCGTTGGGCAGGGTCACACGACTTATGGGAAACAGAGATGAGGCCCGGCTGAACTGGAGCCCATTAAGGGGGGGGGGGGGGGGGGTCCTTCATGATGATATTTGTATGCCCATGTTTCCTTTTTTGTTAGGTATCAGGTAGGGGGACTGAGCCATGCTGTTTGCTAAGCAGCCTGCCCAATTGGTAGGATTGTGGACTGGCAGGTATTTGTTGCTTGCCATTTTCAAGTCCTCAGCTTGCTGTCAGTAAATGGTAAAATTCTTGTTTATATCCAGAGCTGAAACCTTTATTAAGACCTAATACGTTTCGGAGTCTGGTTTGTTACAATTGTGTCCAGTCTAGACAATGCTCTGTGAGTTAAACAGACTGGAATTCAGACCGATACATTTTACCTGCACTGAAACATTGTAGCGAACCATTAGGACAAGCAAGACGTTTGTGCTGCTTAGGGCCTGTTCAGATCACCGTTTATTTCCGTTCCGGGGTTCCCTCTGAGGTTTCCGTCGGGTGAACCCCGCAACGGAAAGTGAAAGCACAGCTTCCTTTTCAGTCACCATTGATCTCAATGGTGACATAAACATCGCTAATGTTTTCCGTTCGTCACCATTCCGGCAGGTTTCTGGAGTCGACTACGCTATTGATTCCGTCGGAAAACCGGAAACCTGCCGGAATGGTGACGAACGGAAAACATTAGCGATGTTTATGTCACCATTGAGATCAATGGTGACTGAAAAGGAAGCTGTGCTTTCACTTTCCGTTGCGGGGTTCACCCGACGGAAACCTCAGAGGGAACTCCGGAACGGAAATGAACGGCGATGTGAACAGGCCCTAATCTCTGCTGGATCTGCAACGGAGCTTCCAACGCAGATGTGAATGATCCTCTGTTTAGCTCACAGAGGATTGTTTAAACTGGATACAATTGTAACAAACCCTCAGCTGTAAGAAGTATTTGGTTTGTAGGGGGTTATGGCCTATAAACAAAAAGTTTCTCTTCACTGAAAGCAAGCATGAAACACAAACTATATTAGCAAGTAGCAGAAACATTCATTGCACAGTGATCAACGGCCGGGGTATCTGCTCATCGATGTCACTGATGTCTAATTATTTGTTCTTTTTTTGTCGAGCTGCTTCTCAACAGTGAATTGAAGGTTCTGTATTCTGATCTACTGTAAATAAATATATTTCTTTTGGTTTTCTTGTTTTAAAAATCTATTTACTACAATGGACCTAAGAAATAAAATCTATCACTTTATTAAAGGGAAGATTTTCTGCCGACCAACGCTCAGACTTCATAAAAAAATGAATTTTTACAGCGGATCCTCTATTTATTTATCACGAACGAAACAATTCTGCGCTGGCGATATTTTGTGGCATTACAGAGAAGAGCGCTTTTATATGGCGAGAAGGATCCTGCAAACTCTACAGTGGTGACATGCTGCCCTCTAGTGGAAGTTTTGGGTAGTGGCACTTGCTGGATTTCATTGCCCCCTGATATAAAATAAAGACTATAAAACTAGCAGGAAACACCAGTCCCCCTGAGACGTCTTTTTATACTGCACTCCGACATCTCTGACTTATCTTAGTCTCCAACCTATCTTGAGCGTAAACTACTAATAACGGCCACTATAAAATGCATATGGGTTGTCACCCAACTTCCCGCAAACCCTGAAAAGCACATACATCAGAATTGCTATTCAGAGCTTCATCCCCACTCCTTCTCGCCTACTGCTCTTCCCATATTACACAGTACTTCTTGTAGTTCTGTTTTTTGTATTTTTGTGTACCAGGAAGATCAGGATGAGCAGTACTATAGGTTTGTGCCACTCTAATACATTGTGGCCTGAAAACTGCGTGGTGTTATCTGCCTTGTCCAGACTGGATTTTACATCTAAAAAGTGTCAGGGGCAATAATGCAGATTTTATCGGACATAAGCCATATTTACAAAAATGGCGCACACAAGTACTTTCATTTAAAAGGAACTATATACTCCTGTACATTATTGAGGTCTAAGGAACAAAGCAAGAGGAGAAAGGCGGGAAGTCATATAGGAAGCATCGGAGCGGCGGAATACACTATTATATATATATACAGTGAAGGACATAAGTATTTGATCCCTTGCTGATTTTGTAAGTTTGCCCACTGTCAAAGACATGAACAGTCTAGAATTTTTAGGCTAGGTTAATTTTACCAGTGAGAGATAGATTATATTTAAAAAAAAAAAGTGAAAATCACATTGTCAAAATGATATATATTTATTTGCATTGTGCACAGAGAAATAAGTATTTGATCCCTTAATACTTGGTGGCAAAACCCTTGTTGGCAAGCACAGCAGTCAGACGTTTTTTGTAGTTGATGATGAGGTTTCCACACATGTTAGATGGAATTTTGGCCCACTCCTCTTTTGCAGATCATCTGTAAATCATTAAGATTTCGAGGCTGTCGCTTGGCAACTCGGATCTTCAGCTCCCTCCATAAGTTTTCGATGGGATTAAGGTCTGGAGACTGGCTAGGCCACTCCATGACCTTAATGTGCTTCTTTTTGAGCCACTCCTTTGTTGCCTTGGCTGTATGTTTCAGGTCATTGTCGTGCTGGAAGACCCAGCCACGACCCATTTTTAATGTCCTGGTGGAGGGAAGGAAGTTGTCTCTCAGGATTTGACGGTACATGGCTCCATCCATTCTCCCATTGATGCGGTGAAGTAGTCCTGTGCCCTTAGCAGAGAAACACCCCCAAAACATAATGTTTCCACCTCCATGCTTGACAGTGGGGACGGTGTTCTTTGGGTCATAGGCAGCATTTCTCTTCCTCCAAACACGGCGAGCTGAGTTAATGCCAAAGAGCTCAATTTTAGTCTCATCTGGCCACAGCACCTTCTCCCAATCACTCTCAGAATCATCCAGATGTTCATTTGCAAACTTCAGACGGGCCTGTACATGTGCCTTCTTGAGCAGGGGGACCTTGCGGGCACAGCAGGATTTTAATCCATTACGGTGTAATGTGTTACCAATGGTTTTCTTGGTGACTGTGGTCCCAGCTGCCTTGAGATCATTAACAAGTTCCCCCCGTGTAGTTTTCGGCTGAGCTCTCACCTTCCTCAGGATCAAGGATACCCCACGAGGTGAGATTTTGCATGGAGCCCCAGATCGATGTGGATTGACAGTCATTTTGTATGTCTTCCATTTTCTTACTATTGCACCAACAGTTGTCTCCTTCTCACCCAGCGTCTTACTTATGGTTTTGTAGCCCATTCCAGCCTTGTGCAGGTCTATGATCTTGTCCCTGACATCCTTAGAAAGCTCTTTGGTCTTGCCCATGTTGTAGAGGTTAGAGTCAGACTGATTCATTGAGTCTGTGGACAGGAGTCTTTTATACAGGTGACCATGTAAGAGCTGTCTATAATGCAGGCACCAAGTTGATTTGGAGCAGTAACTGGTCTGGAGGAGGCTGAACTCTTAATGGTTGGTCGGGGGTCACATACTTATTTCTCTGTGCACAATGCAAATAAATAGATATCATTTTGACAATGTGATTTTCTGTTTTTTTTTTTTTATATAATCTCTCACTGGTAAAATTAACCTAGCCTAAAAATTCTAGACTGTTCATGACTTTGACAGTGGGCAAACTTACAAAATCAGCAAGGGATCAAATACTTATTTCCTTCACTGTATATATAGTGATTGCGCTATTCGCCATAAACATATGTGTTAAATTTATTGTACGGGTTGTTACCTTGATATGGATTCCAAATATATATATATGTTATTTCTTTATATATAAGCATACGCCTAATGCTAGATTCACACAAGCGTGGGGACACTCGTACGTGAAAAGTGTGAAGTTTCTCACGTCCGAGGTGCCCCCGGGCAGGTCCCGTTTTCATGGATCCCCATAGACATGAGTCTATTGAGGGATCCGTGAAAACGGAAGAAAATAGGACGTTTTATTTTTCAACGGACCCTTCACACGGTCTATTGAAACAACGGCCGTGTAAATGGTCCCATTTAAAAACATCCGTGTGCGTCCGTGTGAATCAGGCCTAATAATATATACATGCATCTGTCCTAACAGGCACTATCACAGGACAGCCCTGGGGGCCTTTCAACGGACCGGGGCTCCCTGTATATAAAGGCTATCACATCCGATGGGCTCCACTCCCTTGACATTGCTATTATTGATCACAGTGTAGTGTATTGATCAGATGTCGATACTGCGCCAAATCTTCCAACCTTTGTATTCCCTGGACGCAAGACATATTAAGCCACGCCCTATCTGACAAGGAACGCCCACAAAGCCTTCCAGAAACGCCCACTTTTGGCACATTTGCATAAATTCCTCCTCCTCTGAGGTCCAATTCGCAGAAGAGAATCCCACGAAAAACAGGATAGTTGCGAGGTCTGGTGGACGAAAACCGCGCCAATTGAGTGTACAACCGTGTGCTGTTTTGCCGTGTGATTCTTGGTTCTACGTGTACGGGAACCCACAGCAGAGGAGGGAGGCAGTCAATTATATATATATATACCCCCTCTGGTGATTGTGCCCCAGGTTATCACTAGGTTGCTGGTATAACCAAGGGTCTATATACACTGTGTGGTCACACTATGGTTTAATGGCGCAATTACTGCAAAATAGCGGCAAAACACAGCGGTTTTTGCGAATTTGCAGCAAAAACCGCACTGGTAAAAAAATTTTTTTATTTGAATGCACTGTGTGAATAGACCCTAAGCGCCCTGGGATTAGTATCTATTGCACATCAGATATTGGAATCTATTGCTCGCTGCTGTAAAACGTGATGCGGAAACAGGGCTGGCACCTGGCAATGAAACGGTTAAGGCAATTAGTTTATTTCAGATTGAAGGCAATTTGTTTGCTTGTTTGGCTCATTAAAGGGCCGGATGACATTTTTTAGATTTCTGTAAATTTCTAAAAAAAAAAAAATAATAAAAAAAAAAATCTTCCCTTTATGTCACAGTCTCGAGAATGAGAGATAAGAAGCAAGCGCCGAGTGACAGATCCAATTTAATATGTGCCGTACAAAGAAACGCAGCAGATGAGAGCGCAAATTGCAGTCAGCCGCTTACTCGTTCCTAATATTTCACTCTTTGGGTCCGGGCGATCTGTCTGAGCGGAATGAAGATTTGCAATCGGCAGATCAGATATATTCTTAGCTCCACTTGTGGGGATCATTTATTTACAGTGTAAATCCACGTAAAACACTGAGGAACTTTGTAAATACTTTGCGTTAACTAGTTTGTACTGATCAGTAAATTTTATACTCTAGTCATAGCCAAAGCTGCATTCAAAATTCTGCTCTTCTTAGGATCAATAATGAACTCTTCTCCGATGCACTGCATTATAGCAGATGTTTTTTCTCTACGCTACTGTACAATATCCGATGTAAACATTAAACCTCCCACAATGCACCACAGCGGAGCATGTGTAGTATAGACACTGAACTAGAAAAAGGCAGCAAGGAGATTTCAGTTCCTGCAGAAACTCCCACAATGCACCACAACACAAAATGCGCTCTACAGACACTGCGCCAGTAGGAGGAAGCAGGAAGTTGTCAGTTCCTGCAGCCAGAGAGCTGACAAAAAACGAGATAATCTAAATGCAGCTCTGGATGTGACTAGAGTATATAATGCAATTTAAATCCTAATCAGTACATGATATGTAAAGCAAAGTATTTGCAAAATGAATTAAGAATAGATGAATATTTAATCAGGCTGTTCATGAAATTCTAGGCAGAATACATATGCGTCATAGGCAGAGTACAGGCTGCCATAAATGGTAACTGATTTAAAGGGCAATGGTCGGGATTTTCAGTTTGCTCCTGCAATTTCATCAATCAACCTACCATGAGGACTTGCTATTCAGGCAATTGTCCGGACCCTCAGCATAGGATCACAGGCTACATGGAGTTTGCATTTATGATGGTGGCGTCCATTGCTGCTCTGTCATTCATTTTTTGGGGGGGGGGGGGGGGTTCTCATCCATTTTTCTTGATGCCTTTTCATCTCAAAATCTATTCCCCGAGTGCCACTAAAAGCTGAGTTATCAGAGAGCTCCCCGCCAGGCGCAGTAAGTGAAGCCCCCCTTTATTCACAAGGCTCGATGTGGAGAAGACGCTCCTTTGATAAGTCGGCCTGGGTAGTAGGGGTATTGCTTTGTTTTACAGTATTTTGGATTAGCACGCGGAGCCATTTGGGGATAGGACGATTATTTTGTCAACTACAGACAATGAACATAAAAATGATCCTGTTAATGTTGTGTTCGCTCTTGCTGCGCTGTGACAGAGCTCCCAAAACATCTTAAAGGGGCAACGTCACCTCTCAGACCCCTTTAAATAAGGGCCAACTGAAATGCCTTTTTGGGGAGGGGGTGTCTCGTGTTGACATTCTCCTTCCCTGGGGTGTTTTGTGTTGGAATGCCCCTCCCCAGTAAGATTCACACAAGTCTGAGGGTGTCAGGAGAGCTCCCATGGCAATGCTGGCATCAGCACCAGGCAAACCCGGGCAGATGCCAAGCCCCACAGGGGCTTGACCTGTAGTGATCTGAGGAAATATACTTTACACTTATCAAGCAAAAATGTGTCTACCAAGAGCATGAAGGTGGTCCTGTCCCCCGGCAGTTCTGATGGGATGAGATAGACAGCTTGTGAAACAGGCAGCTCAGGATGAACAGAGCTATGTGTACATATATAGGAGTGCTGCAGTGCCTGGCAGTGAGGGCCGAATATTTTTTTAATCAGCCTCTTTACAACTCACATCAATGTTATTATCAGTTGTGAGGGGAGTCATGTTATAGGTGAGTGGAGTCATGCTATAGGTGAGTGGAGTCATGCTATAGGTGAGTGGAGTCATGCTATAGGTGAGTGGAGTCATGTTATAGGTGAGTGGAGTCATGTTATAGGTGAGTGGAGTCACGTTATAGGTGAGTGGAGTCACGCTATAGGTGAGTGGAGTCACGCTATAGGTGAGTGGAGTCACGCTATAGGTGAGTGGAGTCACGTTATAGGTGAGTGGAGTCACGTTATAGGTGAGTGGAGTCACGTTATAGGTGAGTGGAGTCACGTTATAGGTGAGTGGAGTCACGTTATAGGTGAGTGGAGTCACGTTATAGGTGAGTGGAGTCACGTTATAGGTGAGTGGAGTCACGTTATAGGTGAGTGGAGTCACGTTATAGGTGAGTGGAGTCACGTTATAGGTGAGTGGAGTCACGTTATAGGTGAGTGGAGTCACGTTATAGGTGAGTGGAGTCATGCTATAGGTGAGTGGAGTCATGTTATAGGTGAGTGGAGTCACGTTATAGATGAGTGGGGTTGTTCTTTAAGATCCAGAAAGAAAGGAGATTGTTACATTTTGCCGCGTTCCTCTCCGTTCTTCTTCCCCAGATTTGAGGTTTATATTAAAAGTACAAAGTCGTCGCTTCTACTGAAATCCGGGGACGACTTCATGACGCAGCTCAAACTCCCATCAGTTCATGTCCTCATAAATCCACCTCAGAACAGAACTATACAGTATATATATATATTACAATCTACAATTAATTTACAGTATCACACATGATAGGCTTAGATACACAGGCTCAGCAGACAGTATTATATATGATAGGATTAGATACAGCGGCTAAGCAGACAGTATCACACACGCTAGGCTTAGATACAGTCCGTAGATCATGTCACACAAGGTAGATTTAGATAAAGCGACAGCAGAAATTATCACACATGAAAGGCTTAGATTCACTCAGCAGAACGGTATCACACGTTATAGGCTTAGATACCCAGCTCAGCAGAGAGTATCACATGATAGGCTTAGATACACGTTCTTACGACAGTGTAACACATGATAGGCTTAGATACGTTCAGTGGACAGTATCACAAATGATCGGCTTAGATACAGTCTGTAGACAATATCACAAGGTAGAATTAGATAAAGCAACTCAGCATACAGTATCACACGATATGCTTAGATATGCTGGTCAGACAGTATCACGCATGCTAGAGTTAGAGACACGGCTCAGCAGACAGTATCACACATGATGGCCTTCGATACGCTCAGCAGACCGTATCATACAAGTTAGGTTTAGATACAGCAGCTGAGCAGAAAGTACCACACAGAAGGCTTAGACAAGTTCAGCAGACAGTATCACACATTATAGGCTTAGATACCCGACTCAGCAGACAGCATCACACATTATAAGCTTAGATACCCGGCTCAACAGACAGTATGGCACGATAGGCTTAGATACCCGGCTCAGCAGACAGTATCACACATTATAGGCTTAGATATTAGACATTATGACACGTGATCGTTGGAAATTTATGCCACTTTTTACTCTATAAGACCCAATCCTGAAAGTCCCTCCACTAATATTCATCTAATTTACAATATTTCACAAGATCCGGTTTACAGATCTGCATCCAATCATCTCACAGATAAAGACGATTGTTTCCAACCGCAAACATTGTGTCTCGTATATGTACCCGCATATAACACCGGGGCTCCTCGATTAATAAAGTCTGTTGTATTTCATTCGATTTGTTACTCTGCTGCTGAAAATGTCAGAAGCTACAACAACAACTGAAAAAATGGCGCAATCCATTCATAAATATGGTGCAAATCTCAGCTACTGGATTTATGCCATTTTTATAAATATGAGCCCCAATACAAAAGCCCCCTAGTAATGGTGAAATGATGACTGCAGTCCCTGGGTAATTGGCGCCTTGCGGTGGATCCTTGGCTTGTGCCATGTCTTAGATCTCGACACTTCCCTACTCCAGCTCACTGGATCCGTAGCCTGGGAATTCCCACGCTTCATCAGTCATTTGTAGTAAGCATCGGATAACGTAATGTGAATAGTGGCCGTACCTGCATCCTCAATTCTGCGTAGACAAAGCATCAGATTCCTCCACCAGCTTGGCATGGCAGTGACCGGGAGCTGGAGCAAAGGCGTAATGATGATGTGCGGCTAGAATACGGGAGAGACGGTGCTAAGCGTTCAGCGTGCAGATCATTGCCTGGCTGCCTGCGCTGCGAGCAGAGCCCACACTCCGCACTGCATAGGGGCTCACATCTGAACCCAGGCTGAAGCACGCAGCCTCTCCACATGTTCCCCTGCAGTGACGGTGCACAGAGGGGGGATCACACAGATGGCTCTGCTCAGGCCTGTGTGCGGGGCGACTTAATGCTGCATGACGGGATCGCCATTCACTTTCTGCGAATAATTTAAAAAAAAGAAATAAAAATTAACCTCTTTGCCGCTTGCACAATCATAGTGATAAAATAGGGGGGGTAAAGGACTATAATTGCTGTATTACGCCATCAGCCCCCCCCCCCCCCTGCATGACTGGTGCACTCATATTTTGTGCAGTACGATTTAGGATGAATTGAATTTATGGCGGTTTTGAAGACAGTGACTCATCTCAATCGCATTAAAATGTCAGTGTATAATGAAAATGAATGCGCTGCCGGAAATATTGAGTGTTTAATGTACGACAAAGAGGAAAGAGTCAGCAGACTGTCTGGTGTGGAGGTGTATTCATTCATTGTACAATAAAAAAGTTCTGCGGATTTGTAACAGACTTTCTAGTTCAATTGCTCGCCATTTGCAAGATCTCTGCTTGCTGTCGGTTAATGTAAACATTCCTGACCTAGTCCTGCTCACACAGCTGAGGATTAGTTATAATTGCATCCCATCTAGACAATCCTCTAAACAGTCTGGATTCCATTTTATCTACATTGATACATTGTAACAAACTTCCAGGATAGAGAGATTGGTGCCGCTAATGTGTTTAGACACAGAGGATGGTCTAGACTGGATACAATTGTAACAGACGCTCAGCTGTGAGAAGTATTAGGTCTGTAATCAGGAATGTTTCTATTTAGTAACAGCAAGCAAAGATCTTGGAAATATTAGAAAGTTACAGCACTTTTCATTATACTATGATTAAAGGCATTTTCCAACGGCCTATCCTTAGGATAGGCCATCAATATGAGAACAGTGGGGGTTTGACTCCTGGCACCCTCGCCAATCAGCTGACTGAAGGGGCCATGGCACTTTCTAAAGAATTGCGTTCCCTTCATTATTTACCAGACACAGCGCTGTATGTTTGATTGTGGCCGTGCTTGGTACTGCATCTCAAAAGCATTCAAGTCAATAGGACTAAGCAGGCACAGGAGCTCGGCCAAGCGGCGGTGGTGGTGGTGGTGGTGGAGACGGCGGCGGTGTTGTTGGTGGTGGTGGGGGGTGGGTGTCTGAAGACAAGACAATACTTACAATGAAGGAGAAAAGTTATATTTCCATATAAACACAATCAGTATCCATGAATACATTTCCCACAGCCACTTGACACTGCACCCTAAAGGTCCTATTAGACGAAGCGATTATCGTACAAATTTTTAGAAGATCCTTAAATTGCAAGAGATAATCGCTATGTGTAGTGGCGTGCAAAGATCGACGATAAATCGTTGGGTTTCCGTGGATCTGCCACATCTACCTGAAGGAAAGATTATCGTTCGTTACCGCCACATCCCCTCGTCTAATCAGAAATCTTCCAGTCGTTAGCAGTTCACAGATGAGGTGTGGGCAAATGAGCCACGATCACAGTAAGGGTAAGTTCACACAGGGCGGATACGCTGCGCAAAAGCACAAAGCGTATCGGCACTGGGCGACGCTGAGAATTCCAGCCGAAAAACCGCACCAAATTGTGGTGCAATTTTTCGGACGGAATGTCCGCTGGGAAAAACTGCACATAGAAAAAACAAAAACACATACTTACCCTCTGACGTCCTGCAGCCCGGCCTCCTGTCATCCCAGGAGACCATCCTGGATGAAGAAACAAAGAATTCTGGGTAAGTATAAAGTTTTATTTTTTTCCCGAGTTGGATTTTTTCAGCGGAATCGCTGCTTTTCCGCTGCAAGAAATGAAACATCTGCTATTTGTTGCGGGTTTTACCTCCGCATTGAATATAATAAGGAAAACCCGCAACGCAAAAGCAGCGATTACACCAATACAATTCACATGCTGTGGAATAAAAAAAAACGCACCGCAGGTCAATTTGAGCGTTTTTCCCTCTCATCATTTACGCAGCGTGTGGATAAGATTTGTTCAGATCTCATCCATTCTGCTGCTACCGTATTATGCTACGGATATTACGTGTGAACTTACGTCTTTCAAACGTAAACGACTCGCTAAATCATCGCTCGGTCAGGAGAATTTTTTTCTACATCAGATGATTGTATAGTCCCTGGTATAAAGAGTCTTCCCAAACTACAAATTCAGCAGAATAGTGAGTGCAGCTCTGGAGTATAATACAGGATGTAACTCTGGAGCAGTACAGGATAAGTAATGTAATGTATATACACCGTGACTCCACCAGCAGAATAGTGAGTGCAGCTCTGGAGTATAATACAGGATGAAACTCAGGATTGGTACAGGATAAGTAAGCTAATGTATGTACACAGTGACTCCACCAGCAGAATAGTGAGTGCAGCTCTGGAGTATAATACAGGATGTAACTCAGGATCAGTACAGGATAAGTAGTATCATGTATTTACAAAAGACCATTTTTTTTAGATCGATTACTGTAAACTAGTGTTCATATGTGGGCATGCCCTTTAATTCTATGTAAATTATTATGATCCCATTACCCCTGTTGTATCTATTTCAGCCTGGGAATATGATGCTTTGGAAGACCCCCAGACCCAGTACACAGTGAGTCATGAATGTGAGCCCATAATGAGGCACTTGTGTATCCGCCGCCTTGATGCTTGTTATATGCTGGGTCGGAATCAGTGACCTTCTTTTTATTAATCCAGTCTCTCCGAGAAGAGGCAACTCCTGTGTGTTTTGCCTTTTTTCTTTAGTTTTTTCATTAATATCAACTCTTAAAAAAAAACAAAAAGCAAGCAAAAGCTACAAAAAGCAAATGAAAGAGCTTGTGCTTCTCCGGCTCAGTGGAATCAAATGTGATTTGATCTTTTCCGCTGTAATGAACAGAATAACAATGAATCTTCTACCACTCGACTCACTTCTTACAATACCGGCCGCGAAAATAAACGGCTTATTTAAGCTTCTGCTAATTTCTTTGTGGTCGTATTAGACTCAGAACACTCTGTTAATGTTCAGTATATAAGAGGGGCTGATATGAGCCAAACCTCCATGTAGACAGCGAAAACGGGTCAAATCACACTTATTGGTTTTATAATATTTCTTAAAAGCTACTGTGACTTCAGATGACAACCAAAAGAACTCCAGTCAAATATGATTAATATACCTATCCTATATTCTTGTATATAGGGGGCAGTATTATAGTAGTTATATTCTTGTATATAGGAGCAGTATTATAGTAGTTATATTCTTGTATATAGGGGGCAGTATTATAGTAGTTATATTATTGTATATAGGGGCAGTGTTATAGTAGTTATATTCTTGTATATAGGGGGCAGTATTATAGTAGTTATATTCTTGTATATAGGGGCAGTATTATAGTAGTTATATTCTTGTATATAGGGGCAGTATTATAGTAGTTATATTCTTGTATATAGGGGGCAGTATTATAGTAGTTATATTCTTGTATATAGGAGCAGTATTATAGTAGTTATATTCTTGTATATAGGGGCAGTATTATAGTAGTTATATTCTTGTATATAGGAGCAGTATTATAGTAGTTATATTCTTGTATATAGGGGCAGTATTATAGTAGTTATATTCTTGTATATAGGAGCAGTATTATAGTAGTTATATTCTTGTATATAGGGGCAGTATTATAGTAGTTATATTCTTGTATATAGGAGCAGTATTATAGTAGTTATATTCTTGTACACAAGGAACAGTATTATAGTAGTTATATTCTTGTATATAGGGGCAGTATTATAGTAGTTATATTCTTGTATATAGGAGCAGTATTATAGTAGTTATATTCTTGTACACAAGGAACAGTATTATAGTAGTTATATTCTTGTATATAGGGGGCAGTATTATAGTAGTTATATTCTTGTATATAGGGGCAGTATTATAGTAGTTATATTCTTGTATATAGGAGCAGTATTATAGTAGTTATATTCTTGTATATAGGGGCAGTATTATAGTAGTTATATTCTTGTATATAGGAGCAGTATTATAGTAGTTATATTCTTGTACACAAGGAACAGTATTATAGTAGTTATATTCTTGTATATAGGGGCAGTATTATAGTAGTTATATTCTTGTATATAGGAGCAGTATTATAGTAGTTATATTCTTGTATATAGGGGCAGTATTATAGTAGTTATATTCTTGTATATAGGAGCAGTATTATAGTAGTTATATTCTTGTATATAGGGGCAGTATTATAGTAGTTATATTCTTGTATATAGGAGCAGTATTATAGTAGTTCTATTCTTGTATATAGGAACAGTATTATAGTAGTTATATTCTTGTATATAGGGGCAGTATTATAGTAGTTATATTCTTGTATATAGGAGAAGTATTATAGTAGTTATATTCTTGTATATAGGAGCAGTATTATAGTAGTTATATTCTTGTATATAGAGGGCAGTATTATAGTAGTTATATTCTTGTATATAGGAGCAGTATTATAGTAGTTATATTCTTGTATATAGGGGGCAGTATTATAGTAGTTATATTCTTGTATATAGGGGCAGTATTATAGTAGTTATATTCCTGTATATAGGGGCAGTATTATAGTAGTTATATTCTTGTATATAGGACGCAGTATTATAGTAGTTATATTCTTGTATATAGGGGGCAGTATTATAGTAGTTATATTCTTGTATATAGGAGCAGTATTATAGTAGTTATATTCTTGTACACAAGGAACAGTATTATAGTAGTTATATTCTTGTATATAGGAGCAGTATTATAGTAGTTATATTCTTGTATATAGAGGGCAGTATTATAATAGTTATATTCTTGTATATAGGAGCAGTATTATAGTAGTTATATTCTTGTATATAGGGGCAGTATTATAGTAGTTATATTCTTGTATATAGGAGCAGTATTATAGTAGTTATATTCTTGTATATAGGGGCAGTATTATAGTAGTTATATTCTTGTATATAGGAGCAGTATTATAGTAGTTATATTCTTGTACACAAGGAACAGTATTATAGTAGTTATATTCTTGTATATAGGGGCAGTATTATAGTAGTTATATTCTTGTATATAGGAGCAGTATTATAGTAGTTATATTCTTGTATATAGGGGCAGTATTATAGTAGTTATATTCTTGTATATAGGAGCAGTATTATAGTAGTTATATTCTTGTACACAAGGAACAGTATTATAGTAGTTATATTCTTGTATATAGGGGCAGTATTATAGTAGTTATATTCTTGTATATAGGAGAAGTATTATAGTAGTTATATTCTTGTATATAGGAGCAGTATTATAGTAGTTATATTCTTGTATATAGAGGGCAGTATTATAGTAGTTATATTCTTGTATATAGGAGCAGTATTATAGTAGTTATATTCTTGTATATAGGGGCAGTATTATAGTAGTTATATTCCTGTATATAGGGGCAGTATTATAGTAGTTATGTTCTTGTATATAGGACGCAGTATTATAGTAGTTATATTCTTGTATATAGGGGGCAGTATTATAGTAGTTATATTCTTGTATATAGGAGCAGTATTATAGTTGTTATATTCTTGTACACAAGGAACAGTATTATAGTAGTTATATTCTTGTATATAGGAGCAGTATTATAGTAGTTATATTCTTGTATATAGGGGGCAGTATTATAGTAGTTATATTCTTGTACGTAGGAGTAGTATTATAGTAGTTATATTCTTGTATATAGGAGCAGTATTATAGTAGTTATATTCTTGTATATAGGGGCAGTATTATAGTAGATATATTCTTGTATATAGGGGGCAGTATTATAGTAGTTATATTCTTGTATATAGGAGCAGTATTATAGTAGTTATATTCTTGTATATAGGGGCAGTATTATAGTAGTTATATTCTTGTATATAGGGGGCAGTATTATAGTAGTTATATTCTTGTATATAGGAGCAGTATTATAGTAGTTATATTCTTGTACACAAGGAACAGTATTATAGTAGTTATATTCTTGTATATATGGGCAGTATTATAGTAGTTATATTCTTGTATATAGGAGAAGTATTATAGTAGTTATATTCTTGTATATAGGAGCAGTATTATAGTAGTTATATTCTTGTATATAGAGGGCAGTATTATAGTAGTTATATTCTTGTATATAGGAGCAGTATTATAGTAGTTATATTCTTGTATATAGGGGCAGTATTATAGTAGTTATATTCTTGTATATAGGGGGCAGTATTATAGTAGTTATATTCTTGTATATAGGAGCGGTGTTATAGTAGTTATATTCTTGTATATAGGGGCAGTATAATAGTAGTTATATTCTTGTATATAGGGGCAGTATTATAGTAGTTATATTCTTGTATATAGGGGGCAGTATTATAGTAGTTATATTCTTGTATATAGGAGCGGTGTTATAGTAGTTATATTCTTGTATATAGGGGCAGTATAATAGTAGTTATATTCTTGTATATAGAGGGCAGTATTATAGTAGTTATATTCTTGTATATAGGAGCGGTGTTATAGTAGTTATATTCTTGTATATAGGAGCAGTATTATAGTAGTTATATTCTTGTATATAGGGAGCAGTATTATAGTAGTTATATTCTTGTATATAGGGGGCAGTATTATAGTAGTTATATTCTTGTATATAGGGGGCAGTATTATAGTAGTTATATTCTTGTATATAGGAGCAGTATTATAGTAGTTATATTCTTGTACACAAGGAACAGTATTATAGTAGTTATATTCTTGTATACAGGGGCAGTATTATAGTAGTTATATTCTTGTATATAGGAGCAGTATTATAGTAGTTATATTCTTGTATATAGGGGCAGTATTATAGTAGTTATATTCTTGTATATAGGGGGCAGTATTATAGTAGTTATATTCTTGTATATAGGAGCGGTGTTATAGTAGTTATATTCTTGTATATAGGGGCAGTATAATAGTAGTTATATTCTTGTATATAGGGGCAGTATTATAGTAGTTATATTCTTGTATATAGGGGCAGTATTATAGTAGTTATATTCTTGTATATAGGAGCAGTATTATAGTAGTTATATTCTTGTATATAGGGAGCAGTATTATCGTAGTTATATTCTTGTATATAGGGGGCAGTATTATAGTAGTTATATTCTTGTATATAGGGGCAGTATTATAGTAGTTATATTCTTGTATATAGAGGGCAGTATTATAGTAGTTATATTCTTGTATATAGGGAGCAGTATTATAGTAGTTATATTCTTGTATATAGGGAGCAGTATTATAGTAGTTATATTCTTGTATATAGGGAGCAGTATTATAGTAGTTATATTCTTGTATATAGGGAGCAGTATTATAGTAGTTATATTCTTGTATATAGGGAGCAGTATTATAGTAGTTATATTCTTGTATATAGGGGGCAGTATTATAGTAGTTATATTCTTGTATATAGGGGCAGTATTAGGGCGGGTTCACACATGGCGGAATTTCACTTAAATTCCGCTGCGGACACTCCGCAGCGTTAATCCGCAGCGGAGCCGTTTCTCCATTGACTTTCACTTTAATTTAGCAGTGTTCGTTTACACGATGCGTACAATTCCGCTGCGGAGCATAGGCTGCGGAGCGGAATTTGGTGTCCGCAGCATGCTCTGTCTGTTGCGGAGCAGTGGCGGACTGGTTGCGGACTCATGGCGGAATTTCTCCATTGACTTCAATGGAGAGTCAAAATTCCGCAATGAAGTCCGCAGATCTTATGTGTGCTGCGGAGCGTATTGTTTTTACTACCATGACATTTCTTCATTCTGGCTGGACCTATGTATTTCTAGGTCTACAGCCAGACTGAGGAAGTCAATGGGGCTCCCGTAATGACGGGAGCGTTGCTAGGAGACGTCTGTAAATAGTCACTGTCCAGGGTGCTGAAAGAGTTAAGCGATCGGCAGTAACTGTTTCTGCACCCGGGACAGTGACTACCGATCTCAATATACATGTATCTGTAAAAAAAAAAATATAAGTTCATACTTACCGAGAACTCCCTGCGTCTGTCTCCAGTCCGGCCTCCCAGGATGACGTTTCAGTGTAAGTGACGGCTGCAGCCAATCACAGGCCAAGCACAGGCTGCAGCAGTCACATGGACTGGTGCGTCATCCAGGGAGGTCGGGCCGGATGCCGAAAGAGGGACGCGTCACCAAGACAACGGGCGGTAAGTATGAATTTCTTTGACTTTCACTAGGGAAAGTGCTGTCCCTTCTCTCTATCCTGCACTGAATAGGGAGAAGAGAAGCACTTTTCCTGCAGTCCGCAGCGGCCAGTCCGCATCAATTTTCTGCACATTTTGTGCAGATCCGCTGCAGAATCTGCAACGCAGATTCTGTGCGGCATTGATGCGGACAGTTGCGGAGGAATTCCGCCATGTGTGGTCATGCCCTTATAGTAGTTATATTCTTGTATATAGGGGCAGTATTATAGTAGTTATATTCTTGTATATAAGGGCAGTATTATAGTAGTTATATTCTTGTATATAGGGAGCAGTATTATAGTAGTTATATTCTTGTATATAGGGGGCAGTATTATAGTAGTTATATTCTTGTATATAGGGGCAGTATTATAGTAGTTATATTCTTGTATATAGGGGCAGTATTATAGTAGTTATATTCTTGTATATAGGGGCAGTATTATAGTAGTTATATTCTTGTATATAAGGGCAGTATTATAGTAGTTATATTCTTGTATATAGGGGGCAGTATTATAGTAGTTATATTCTTGTATATATGGAGCAGTATTATAGTAGTTATATTCTTGTATATAGGGAGCAGTATTATAATAGTTATATTCTTGTATATAGGGGCAGTATTATAGTAGTTATATTCTTGTATATAGGGGGCAGTATTATAGTAGATATATTCTTGTATATAGGAGCAGTATTATAGTAGTTATATTCTTGTATATAGGGAGCAGTATTATAGTAGTTATATTCTTGTATATAGGGGGCAGTATTATAGTAGTTATATTCTTGTATATAGGGGCAGTACTATAGTAGTTATATTCTTCTATATAGAGGGCAGTATTATAGTAGTTATATTCTTGTATATAGGGAGCAGTATTATAGTAGTTATATTCTTGTATATAGGGGGCAGTATTATAATAGTTATATTCTTGTATATAGGGGCAGTATTATAGTAGTTATATTCTTGTATATAGGGAGCAGTATTATAGTAGTTATATTCTTGTATATAGGGAGCAGTATTATAGTAGTTATATTCTTGTATATAGGGGCAGTATTATAGTAGTTATATTCTTGTATATAGGGGGCAGTATTATAGTAGATATATTCTTGTATATAGGAGAAGTATTATAGTAGTTATATACTTGTATATAGGGGGCAGTATTATAGTAGTTATATTCTTGTATATAGGGGCAGTATTATAGTAGTTATATTCTTGTATATAGGGGCAGTATTATAGTAGTTATATTCTTGTATATAGGGGCAGTATTATAGGAGTTCTATTCTTGTATATAGGGGCTAGTATTATAGTAGTCATATTCTTGTATATAGGGGCAGTATTATAGTAGTTATATTCTTGTATATAGGGGCAGTATTATAGTAGTTATATTCTTGTATATAGGGGCAGTATTATAGTAGTTATATTCTTGTATATAGGGGCAGTATTATAGTAGTTATATTCTTGTATATAGGGGCAGTATTATAGTAGTTATATTCTTGTATATAGGGGCAGTATTATAGTAGTTATATTCATGTACATAGGGGTAGTATTATAGTAATTATATTCTTGTATATAGGGAGCAGTATTATAGTAGTTATATTCTTGTATATAGGAGCAGTATTATAGTAGTTATGTTCTTGTATATAGGGGCAGTATTATAGTAGTTATATTCTTGTATATAGGGGCAGTATTATAGTAGTTATATTCTTGTATATAGGAGCAGTATTATAGTAGTTATATTCTTGTATATAAGGGCAGTATTATAGTAGTTATATTCTTGTATATAGAGGGCAGTATTATAGAAGTTATATTCTTGTATATAGGAGCAGTATTATAGTAGTTATATACTTGTATATAGGGGGCAGTATTATAGTAATTATATTCTTGTATATAGGGGCAGTATTATAGTAGTTATATTCTTGTATATAGGGGGCAGTATTATAGTAGTTATATTCTTGTATATAGGGGCAGTATTAGGCTGGGTTCACACGTGGCGGAATTTCACTTAAATTCCGCTGCGGACACTCCGCAGCGTTAATCCGCAGCGGAGCCGTTTGTCCATTGACTTACACTTTAATTTAGCAGTGTTCGTTTAGACGAGGCGTAAAATTCCGCTGCGGAGCATAGGCTGCGGAGCGGAATTTGGTGTCCGCAGCATGCTCTGTCTGTTGCGGAGCAGTGGCGGACTCATGGCGGAATTTCTCCATTGACTTCAATGGAGATTCTAATTTCCGCAATGAAGTCCGCAGCTGTCATGCACATGTTATGTGTGCTGCGGATCCGTCTTGCTTTTTTAACTTGACATTTCTTCATTCTGGCTGGACCTATGTATTTCTAGGTCTACAGCCAGACTGAGGAAGTCAATGGGGCTCCCGTAATGACGGGAGCGTTGCTAGGAGACGTCAGTAAATAGTCACTGTCCAGGGTGCTGAAAGAGTTAAGCGATCGGCAGTAACTGTTTCTGCACCCGGGACAGTGACTACCGATCCCAATATACATCTATCTGTAAAAAAAAATGAAGTTCATACTTACCGAGAACTCCCTGCTTCTGTCTCCAGTCCGGCCTCCCAGGATGACGTTTCAGTCTAAGTGACGGCTGCAGCCAATCACAGGCTAATAACAGGCTGCAGCGGTCACATGGACTGCCGCGTCATCCAGGGAGGTCGGGCTGGATGCCGAAGGAGGGACGCGTCACCAAGACAACGGGCGGTAAGTATGAATTTCTTTGACTTTCACAAGGGAAAGTGCTGTCCCTTCTCTCTATCCTGCACTGATAGGGAGAAGGGAAGTACTTTTACCGCAGTCCGCAGCAGCTAGTCCGCATCAATTTACTGCACATTTTGTGCAGATCCGCAGCAGAATCTGCAACGCAGATTCTGTGCGGCATTGATGCGGACAGTTGCGGAGGAAATCCGCCACGTGTGGTCATGCCCTAATAGGAGTTATATTCTTGTATATAGGGGCTAGTATTATAGTAGTTATATTCTTGTATATAGGGGCAGTATTATAGTAGTTATATTCTTGTATATAGGGGACAGTATTATAGTAGTTATATGCTTGTATATAGGGGCAGTATTATAGTAGTTATATTCTTGTATATAGGAGCAGTATTATAGTAGTTATATTCTTGTATATAGGGGCAGTATTATAGTAGTTATATTCTTGTATATAGTGAGCAGTATTATAGTAGTTATATTCTTGTATATAGGGAGCAGTATTATAGTAGTTATATTCTTGTATATAGGGGTAGTATTATAGTAGGTATATTCTTGTATATAGGGGGCAGTATTATAGTAGTTATATTCTTGTATATAGGAGCAGTATTATAGTAGTTATATACTTGTATATAGGGGGCAGTATTATAGTAATTATATTCTTGTATATAGGGGCAGTATTATAGTAGTTATATTCTTGTATATAAGGGCAGTATTATAGTAGTTATATTCTTGTATATA
Source organism: Rhinoderma darwinii (assembly GCF_050947455.1). NCBI lineage: Eukaryota > Metazoa > Chordata > Amphibia > Anura > Rhinodermatidae > Rhinoderma > Rhinoderma darwinii. The sequence continues at coordinate 138,748,703 of NC_134693.1, forward strand.
GGGGCAGTATTATAGTAGTTATATTCTTGTATATAGGAGGCAGTATTATAGTAGTTATATTCTTGTATATAAGGGCAGTATTATAGTAGTTATATTCTTGTATATAGGGGCAGTATTATAGTAGTTATATTCTTGTATATAAGGGCAGTATTATAGTAGTTATATTCTTGTATATAGGGGCAGTATTATAGTAGTTATATTCTTGTATATAAGGGCAGTATTATAGTAGTTATATTCTTGTATATAGGGGCAGTATTATAGTAGTTATATTCCTGTATATAGGAGCAGTATTATAGTAGTTATATTCTTGTATATAGGAGGCAGTATTATAGTAGTTATATTCTTGTATATAGGGGCAGTATTAGGGCATGACCACACATGGCGGAATTCCTCCGCAACTGTCCGCATCAATGCCGCACAGAATCTGCGTTGCAGATTCTGCAGCGGATCTGCACAAAATGTGCAGAAAATTGATGCGGACTGGCCGCTGCGGACTGCAGGAAAAGTGCTTCTCTTCTCCCTATTCAGTGCAGGATAGAGAGAAGGGACAGCACTTTCCCTAGTGAAAGTCAAAGAAATTCATACTTACCGCCCGTTGTCTTGGTGACGCGTCCCTCTTTCGGCATCCGGCCCGACCTCCCTGGATGACGCACCAGTCCATGTGACCGCTGCAGCCTGTGCTTGGCCTGTGATTGGCTGCAGCCGTCACTTACACTGAAACGTCATCCTGGGAGGCCGGACTGGAGACAGACGCAGGGAGTTCTCGGTAAGTATGAACTTATATTTTTTTTTTACAGATACATGTATATTGAGATCGGTAGTCACTGTCCCGGGTGCAGAAACAGTTACTGCCGATCGCGTAACTCTTTCAGCACCCTGGACAGTGACTATTTACAGACGTCTCCTAGCAACGCTCCCGTCATTACGGGAGCCCCATTGACTTCCTCAGTCTGGCTGTAGACCTAGAAATACATAGGTCCAGCCAGAATGAAGAAATGTCATGTTAGTAAAAACAATACGCTCCGCAGCACACATAAGATCTGCGGACTTCATTGCGGAATTTTGACTCTCCATTGAAGTCAATGGAGAAATTCCGCCATGAGTCCGCAACCAGTCCGCCACTGCTCCGCAACAGACAGAGCATGCTGCGGACACCAAATTCCGCTCCGCAGCCTATGCTCCGCAGCGGAATTGTACGCATCGTGTAAACGAACACTGCTAAATTAAAGTGAAAGTCAATGGAGAAACGGCTCCGCTGCGGATTAACGCTGCGGAGTGTCCGCAGCGGAATTTAAGTGAAATTCCGCCATGTGTGAACCCGCCCTAATAGTAGTTATATTCCTGTATATAGGAGCAGTATTATAGTAGTTATATTCTTGTATATAGGGTGCAGTATTATAGTAGTTATATTCTTGTATATAGGGGCAGTATTATAGTAGTTATATTCTTGTATATAGGGGGCAGTATTATAGTAGTTATATTCTTGTATATAGGGGCAGTATTATAGTAGTTATATTCTTGTATATAGGGGCAGTATTATAGTAGTTATATTCTTGTATATAGGAGGCAGTATTATAGTAGTTATATTCTTGTATATAGGGGCAGTATTATAGTAGTTATATTCTTGTATATAGGGAGCAGTATTATAGTAGTTATATTCATGTATATAGGAGCAGTATTATAGTAGTTATATTCTTGTATATAGGGAGCAGTATTATAGTAGTTATATTTTTGTATATAGGGGGCAGTATTATAGTAGTTATATTCTTGTATATAGGAGCAGTATTATAGTAGTTATATTCTTGTATATAGGGTGCAGTATTATAGTAGTTATATTCTTGTATATAGGGGCAGTATTATAGTAGTTATATTCTTGTATATAGGAGCAGTATTATAGTAGTTATATTCTTGTATATAGGGGCAGTATTATAGTAGTTATATTCTTGTATATAAGGGCAGTATTATAGTAGTTCTATTCTTATATATAGGGGCAGTATTAGGGTATGTTCACACGATGAGAGGCATTTACGTGTGAAAAGACAGACTGTTAACAGCTGCCTCGTTTCACACGTAAATGCTCCTCCTCGCATTTTGCGAGCCGTCTGAGACGCTCGTAAATCTTGAGCTGTGCTTCATTGAGTTCAATGAAGAACAGCTCAAATTACGTGGCAAAGAAGTGCCCTGCACTTCTTTGCCGAGGCAGTCCATTTACGCGTCGTCATTTGACAGCTGTCAAACGACGACGCGTAAATTACAGGTCGTCTGAACAGTACGTCGGCAAACCCATTCAAATGAATGGGCAGATGTTTGCCGACGTATTGTAGCCCTATTTTCAGGCGTAAAACGAGGCATAATACGCCTCGTTTACGTCTGAAAATAGGTTGTGTGAACCCAGCCTTATAGTAGTTATATTCTTGTATATAAGGGCAGTATTATAGTAGTTATATTCTTATATATAGGGGCAGTATTATAGTAGTTATATTCTTGTATATAGGAGCAGTATTATAGTAGTTATATTCTTGTATATAGGGGCAGTATTATAGTAGTTATATTCTTGTATATAGGGGCAGTATTATAGTAGTTATAGTCTTGTATATAGGAGGCAGTATTATAGTAATTATATTCTTGTATATAGGGGTCAGTATTATAGTAGTTATATTCTTATATATAGGGGCAGTATTATAGTAGTTATATTCTTGTATATAGGGGCAGTATTATAGTAGTTATATTCTTGTATATAGGGGCAGTATTATAGTAGTTATATTCTTGTATATAGGGGGCAGTATTATAGTAGTTATATTCTTGTATGTAGGAGCAGTATTATAGTAGTTATATTCTTGTATATAGGGGCAGTATTATAGTAGTTATATTCTTGTATATAGGGGGCAGTATTATATTAGTTATATTCTTGTACATAGGGGGCAGTATTATAGTAGTTATATTCTTGTATATAGGGAGCAGTATTATAGTAGTTATATTCTTGTATGTAGGAGCAGTATTATAGTAGTTATATTCTTGTATATAGGGGCAGTATTATAGTAGTTATAGTCTTGTATATAGGGGGCAGTATTATAGTAGTTATATTCTTGTACATAGGGGGCAGTATTATAGTAGTTATATTCTTGTATATAGGGAGCAGTATTATAGTAGTTATATTCTTGTATATAGGAGCAGTATTATAGTAGTTATATTCTTGTATATAGGAGCAGTATTATAGTAGTTATATTCTTGTATATAAGAGCAGTATTATAGTAGTTATATTCTTGTATATAGGAGGCAGTATTATAGTAGTTATATTCTTGTATATAGGAGGCAGTATTATAGTAGTTATATTCTTGTATATAAGAGCAGTATTATAGTAGTTATATTCTTGTATATAGGGGGCAGTATTATAGTAGTTATATTCTTGTATATAGGGGGCAGTATTATATTAGTTATATTCTTGTATATAGGGGGCAGTATTATAGTAGTTATATTCTTGTATATAGGGGGCAGTATTATAGTAGTTATATTCTTGTATATAGGGGCAGTATTATAGTAGATATATTCTTGTATATAGGGGCAGTATTATAGTAGTTATATTCTTGTATATAAGGAGCAGTATTATAGTAGTTATATTCTTGTATATAGGGGCAGTATTATAGTAGTTATATTCTTGTATATAGGGGCAGTATTATAGTAGTTATATTCTTGTATATAGGGGCAGTATTATAGTAGTTATATTCTTGTATATAGGGGGCAGTATTATATTAGTTATATTCCTGTATATAGGGGCAGTATTATAGTAGTTATATTCTTGTATATAGGGAGCAGTATTATAGTAGTTATATTCTTGTATGTAGGAGCAGTATTATAGTAGTTATATTCTTGTATATAGGGGCAGTATTATAGTAGTTATAGTCTTGTATATAGGGGGCAGTATTAGGGCGGGTTCACACATGGCGGAATTTCACTTAAATTCCGCTGCGGACACTCCGCAGCGTTAATCCGCAGCGGAGCCGTTTCTCCATTGACTTTCACTTTAATTTAGCAGTGTTCGTTTACACGATGCGTACAATTCCGCTGCGGAGCATAGGCTGCGGAGCGGAATTTGGTGTCCGCAGCATGCTCTGTCTGTTGCGGAGCAGTGGCGGACTGGTTGCGGACTCATGGCGGAATTTCTCCATTGACTTCAATGGAGAGTCAAAATTCCGCAATGAAGTCCGCAGATCTTATGTGTGCTGCGGAGCGTATTGTTTTTACTACCATGACATTTCTTCATTCTGGCTGGACCTATGTATTTCTAGGTCTACAGCCAGACTGAGGAAGTCAATGGGGCTCCCGTAATGACGGGAGCGTTGCTAGGAGACGTCTGTAAATAGTCACTGTCCAGGGTGCTGAAAGAGTTACGCGATCGGCAGTAACTGTTTCTGCACCCGGGACAGTGACTACCGATCTCAATATACATGTATCTGTAAAAAAAAATATAAGTTCATACTTACCGAGAACTCCCTGCGTCTGTCTCCAGTCCGGCCTCCCAGGATGACGTTTCAGTGTAAGTGACGGCTGCAGCCAATCACAGGCCAAGCACAGGCTGCAGCGGTCACATGGACTGGAGGGTCATCCAGGGAGGTCGGGCTGGATGCCGAAAGAGGGACGCGTCACCAAGACAACGGGCGGTAAGTATGAATTTCTTTGACTTTCACTAGGGAAAGTGCTGTCCCTTCTCTCTATCCTGCACTGAATAGGGAGAAGGGAAGCACTTTTCCTGCAGTCCGCAGCGGCCAGTCCGCATCAATTTTCTGCACATTTTGTGCAGATCCGCAGCCGTAATCCGCAACCCGGATTAGGTGCGGCATTGATGCGGACAGTTGCGGAGGAATTCCGCCATGTGTGGTCATGCCCTAATAGTAGTTATATTCTTGTACATAGGGGGCAGTATTATAGTAGTTATATTCTTGTATATAGGGAGCAGTATTATAGTAGTTATATTCTTGTATATAGGAGCAGTATTATAGTAGTTATATTCTTGTATATAGGAGCAGTATTATAGTAGTTATATTCTTGTATATAGGAGGCAGTATTATAGTAGTTATATTCTTGTATATAGGAGGCAGTATTATAGTAGTTATATTCTTGTATATAAGAGCAGTATTATAGTAGTTATATTCTTGTATATAGGGGGCAGTATTATAGTAGTTATATTCTTGTATATAGGGGGCAGTATTATATTAGTTATATTCTTGTATATAGGGGGCAGTATTATAGTAGTTATATTCTTGTATATAGGGGGCAGTATTATAGTAGTTATATTCTTGTATATAGGGGCAGTATTATAGTAGTTATATTCTTGTATATAGGAGCAGTATTATAGTAGTTATATTCCTGTATATAGGGGCAGTATTATAGTAGTTATATTCTTGTATATAGGGGGCAGTATTATAGTAGTTATATTCTTGTATATAGGAGCAGTATTATAGTAGTTATATTCCTGTATATAGGGGCAGTATTATAGTAGTTATATTCTTGTATATAGGGGGCAGTATTATAGTAGTTATATTCTTGTATATAGGAGCAGTATTATAGTAGTTATATTCCTGTATATAGAGGCAGTATTATAGTAGTTATATTCTTGTATATAGGAGCAGTATTATAGTAGTTATATTCTTGTATATAGGAGGCAGTATTATAGTAGTTATATTCTTGTATATAGGAGGCAGTATTATAGTAGTTATATTCTTGTATATAAGAGCAGTATTATAGTAGTTATATTCTTGTATATAGGGGGCAGTATTATAGTAGTTATATTCTTGTATATAGGGGGCAGTATTATATTAGTTATATTCTTGTATATAGGGGGCAGTATTATAGTAGTTATATTCTTGTATATAGGGGGCAGTATTATAGTAGTTATATTCTTGTATATAGGGGCAGTATTATAGTAGTTATATTCTTGTATATAGGAGCAGTATTATAGTAGTTATATTCCTGTATATAGGGGCAGTATTATAGTAGTTATATTCTTGTATATAGGGGGCAGTATTATAGTAGTTATATTCTTGTATATAGGAGCAGTATTATAGTAGTTATATTCCTGTATATAGGGGCAGTATTATAGTAGTTATATTCTTGTATATAGGGGGCAGTATTATAGTAGTTATATTCCTGTATATAGAGGCAGTATTATAGTAGTTATATTCTTGTATATAGGAGCAGTATTATAGTAGTTATATTCTTGTATATAGGGGGCAGTATTATAGTAGTTATATTCTTGTATATAGGGGGCAGTATTATAGTAGTTATATTCTTGTATATAGGAGCAGTATTATAGTAGTTATATTCCTGTATATAGGGGCAGTATTATAGTAGTTATATTCTTGTATATAGGGGGCAGTATTATAGTAGTTATATTCTTGTATATAGGAGCAGTATTATAGTAGTTATATTCCTGTATATAGAGGCAGTATTATAGTAGTTATATTCTTGTATATAGGAGCAGTATTATAGTAGTTATATTCTTGTATATAGGGGCAGTATTATAGTAGTTATATTCTTGTATATAGGAGCAGTATTATAGTAGATATATTCTTTTATATAGCGGACAGTATTATAGTAAGAGAGAGCAGTTGTCACTTTCCTTCCCCTACATATCTCAGAATCCCATACACTGAGGACACCAAGCAAAGAAGAAAGTTTAGAAGAAGGAATATAATTATATTTGTAAGCACATAATCCTAAGGATGGTGCTCGCCGCTCAGGAAGTAACACCCATCCGTCAGATATATGCTGGTCTCTGGCCTCCATTATTTTTATTCCTGTTTCTTCAATTTGAACAATAGCTGCCAATAACGCATGCCCAAAAAAAAAAAAGACGAAGGCTCCGTCTCTTAATTTGTATATAGCTGCAAAATGCCCCAATAACAGTGAGAGCTGTATAACTATAACAATAGCCAGGGCTTCGCTCCGCCTGCGGACATCTGATAACATGATTCACTTAATGACTTTCGGTATTGGACAAGAATTTCGCTCTCTGAGGCTGTGTTGGGAATACAGTTATTTGCAGAAGAAATGGCCGTGGAGATGAGTTCAGCATCTCAGATGCAATTATAACGGTGCGGTTCAAACGGAAAACTGGAGAGGGCTATTAACCTATAGAAGCGTGGCCGTCCATGGTTATAGAATAGGCTTTTAATAACATCCGCTACTGCTCGATTGTACTGCGGGAAAAAGATGATACGTTTTTGTGATAAGTGGGAAACTCGTTTCCATATGTGATTTTTTTTTTTTTTTTTACAAAGGAGACCAAGATTAGGTGGCCATTCCTGTGAGATAGAGCAGCGGAAAATGGAAGCTACAACTTAACATCGGTTCTATAGTCAACAAATGCAAAAGCCATTAACCGATTAACATATCCTTTACTTAATTTTGCATTTGTTTTTGCAGTGGAGAAAAAAAACGCTGGAAACCATCAGCAAGGAGGTTAGGGCTTTTGAGCAATTCTATTAATTACTTTATTTTTTGTCTAATTGTGGCTAAGGTTTATTCAGACAGCTACATTACAAGCATCCCTGAATTCCCCTGATGGGATCCGATCCTGTTTTTGGTGCCACATTTAGGCCCCCTGCGCACGCCCGTGCCCATAATCATGGTCCTTGATTACAGGCACGGACAGCCGCGGACAGTCACCTGCCGTAAAGTATAGGATAAAGTATAGGAGCACGGTCCGCAAATAAAAAAAAATGTCCTATTTTTTGCCGGTCATTTCTACGGCCTGGACACCTTCCCGTAAATATACGGGAACGTATTAGTGCGCCATAGAAATGAATGTATCCGTACCATAATCCGCAATTAAGGATCCGTAATTGCGGATCAAAATGACGGTCGTGTGCATGGGGCCTTATGGGTCGCACACAGAACTGTAAGGCTATCAAAAAACGTCTGAAAAGACAGAGCTGTTTTGAAAGGAAAACAGCTCCTGATTTTCAGTAGTTTTTTTTTAGCAAACTCACGTTTTTCGCGGCGTTTTTTACGGCCGTTTTTGGTGTTGTTTTACTGTAGTCAATAAAAAACAGCGCCAAAAACGGCTCAAGAAGTGACATGCACTTCTTTTTCGCGGGTGTATTTTTTATGCGCCCATTTTTCAAAACGGCCGCGTAAAAAAAATGCCCCGTCGGAACAGAGCGCCGTTTTCCCATTGAAATGAATCGGTAGATGTTTGGAGCCGTTCTGCTTCCGATCCTTCGGTTGTTTTTCATCCGTTTGCGGCCCGAAAATAAGCCGTGTGATCCATACCCTAATACAGCCAACTGAATAAAGCCTAAGGCTCTGTTCACACAGCATTTTCGATGGAATCTGCAATGAAGGCTCCTAATGGAGCCTCCAACACAGATGTAAACACAGCCTAAAGCTGCATTCACGTGCTGTTTTTGAAGTATTCTCCCTATAGTTACGGAAACAGTCGAGCTCGCCGTGCTACACTGTTTCTGTAACTCCCGACCACCTAATCAGGAAGTGGTTGGGAGGATCCAATAGAACGCGGTTTAGGGGGCCCCATTCTAGAGATAGCCGCGACCCGCATTTATTGGACATTTATGACATATCCTGTGTAAGTGCCATAAATGTCCAAGTTGGCAAAACCACTGGTTTCCGTGGCTTTACCGGAAACGATAGCGCAGTATGAAACGCTATTGTTTTTGGTATTCTCAGCCAGAACTGCAACGGAGGCCCCTAACGCAGATGTGAACGAGGCCTTAGACCTCATGCACATGACCATAGCTGTGTGCACGGTCCGTGATAACGGCATGGACGGACAGCAGAGTGTCATCCGCGGGCCATCCGTGATCATGGACCGCTCACACACAAGATGCGCATTCATTTCAATGAGCCCGGATCATTTTATCGTGGTCCGGGCTCCGGGCAATGCATGGACCGTGGAAAACACATTGGCCTATAGGATAGCATGTGTTCTATAGCATCCGCAATTGCGGATAGTATACGGCCGTAAATGCGCGGTCGTGTGCATGATGCCTTATTATTTAGGGGGTCTGCATTACAGCGTTTCTGTTATCTCGGTTGTCAAATACATAAAATACTAATAATGTTCCCCAAATGTCATTTTTGGCCCATTCAGAGACGCGCTATAATAAAAATTAAATATATATAAAAAACTTTGCCAAACACGTCCATAGAACTGGCCCCACCGCCACAACTATTACGTGATAAATCAAAATGAAGAATGGAAAATGGCGGACACAAATCTAAATTCTATTCTTAGGGCATGTTCACACGCAAACTCAAAAATTTCTGAAAATACGGAGCTGTTTTCAAGGTAAAACAGCTTCTGAATTTCAGAAGTTTTTTTAAGCCACTCGCAATTTCCGCTGCGTTTTTTGAGCTGTTTTCAATAGTCTATGAAAAACGGCTCCAAAAACGTCCCAAGAAGTGACATGCACTTCTTTTTCGCGGCTGTTTTTTTAAACGGCCGCGTAAAAAAACGTCCGGGCAGAACAGAACGCTTTTGTTTCCCATTTAAATCAATGGGCCGATGTTGGAGGCGTTCTGCTTCCGATTTTTCGGGCGTTTACGGCCTGAAAAACGGCTGAAAATAAGCCGTGTGAACATACCCTAAGGGCTTATTCAGACGAACGTATAATATGTCCGTGCAACGCGCGTGATTTTCACGCGCCTCGCACAGACCTATGTTAGTCAATGGGGCCGTTCAGACAGTCCGTGATTTTCACGCAGCGTGCGTCCGCTGCGTAGAACTCCCTGCATGTCCTATATTTGTGCTTTGTTCGCGCATCACGCACACATTGAAGTCAATGGGTGCGTGAAAATCACGCGCACCACACGGAAGCACTTCTGTGGGACGCGCGTGATTCGCGCAACAGCAGTAAAAAGTATTAATTAAAACAGAAAAGCACCACGTGCTACAAACATACAAACGGAGTGTCATAATGATGGCGGCTGCACGAAAATCACACAGCCTCGCATCACATGCTGCAGACACACGGAGCTGTTATGGACATTTTGTGCGTGCAAAACGCACACGGCCTAAGGCTACTTGACCTCATAAAATGTGACTTAGGCTGGGTTCACACGAGCATGTTCGGTCCGTAATGGACGGACGTATTTTGGCCGGAAGTCCCGGACCGAACACATGGAGGGAGCCGGGCTCCTAGCATCATAGTTATGTACGACGCTAGGAGTCCCTGCCTCTCCGTGGAACTACTGTCCCATACTGAAAACATGATTACAGTACGGGACAGTTGTCCCGCAGCGAGACAGGGACTCCCAGCGTCGTACATAAGTATGATGCTAGGAGCCCGGCTCCCTGCACTGTGTTCGGTCCGGGACTTGCGGCCGAAATACGTTCCGTCCACTACTGACGTAATGTGCCCATGTGAACCCAGCCTTAGGGTGTACTCAAACATTGCGGTTGAAATGTGGTTGAAACCGCATTAAAAAAACGCATGCAGTTTTCTGGTTTTTAAAGGTATAACTAGGGCTGGGCAATTAATTGAAAAATAATCGAAATTTAGCGAAATTAATCGACGTCATTTTGCGAATTTTGGTTTTATCAATTATTTTCTCCCGATGTAAACTGTATCTGCATTTTCAGGACGCAGATACAGTTGAATCCAATGGTAGAGCAGGGAGCCGCAAGGTCCCTGCTCTACCATTCCACTATGTATTGCCGGACGCGAGGCAGTGACGTCATCGCGCCTGAACTGCACAGACCGGAGGAGCGGAGGGATCTCCAACCCTCGTCATTGGAACGGTGTTAGGTGAGTATGTAGATTATTATTTTTATCAGTCACTATTGGGGGCAGCTATGGGGGCAATATACTGTGTGGGGGCAGTGTCAGGGGGTATATTATATACAGTAATAAGCAAGCTCAGGGGATAAATATGAATTCAATGGCGTAGCATGCAAATAGGGGGCGTGGTCTAAATAATTGTTCATTAATCGTTTTCGAGGTCACATGTTCAATTAATCGTGATTTAGATTTGGGTCATAATTGCCCGGTCCTCGGTATAACTCATTTATTCAATATATTCCACCTCAAAAACACAGCAAAATAGCGTGCGTTTTCTTTATGCGGTCTAAATACAATGTAATGTGATGCTATATATATATATATATATATATCTATCACACTTATCAATATCAGGTTTGTTGTAAATGACGGCCAATTTATTAATTTTTACGCCAAAACTGACACAAGTCCAAAGCACATTTGGCGCAGCCATTGAGAATTGTTTCGTCACGCCCCTTTGATGCCCTTTTTATCATGGCGCTCAACACTTGTAATAGGACACTTGGTAATTGTGCCGAAGAAGCAGCAGATGATCCTCTTCAATATGTCCGTACTTGATGAAAACCCATTTAAATTGCATCTTATGGGGGGGGCATCACCTCATAATCATTATTTACCACAGACTGTAGAAGGTTGACCGACAGTCTTTGCCGCTTCAAACGAACTACAAGTCCCAGCATGCACTGTCAGTTCTGGGGATTGTACTTCCAGTGCTGTTCTCACATAAACATAAAGACGGATGTATTCAAAATTAGAAAGTGGAGCAGTTTCCCATAGCAACCAATCAGAATCCAGCTCACATTTCTGAGGGGCCCTTAGGAAAATGAATGCTGGAACTTGATTGGTAGCTAGGCACAACTGTCCCAGTTTTCGCTTAGCTTTCATATTTCTCCCTTATAGCTTCTCCTTAACCCACAATATGATCTCCGCATATTTAAAATAAATCAGAGACAAATTACGGCGGCACCATCTAATTTTGACCTTCAGAAAATTGCGCCGACATCCACCCTCTGACCTTCTCAATATGGCGGCGAATATTTGGATGCGTAACCATTCTATTCACGGCATGACGTCAGACTACAGAATTGTTCCAATCACAATATGGCGCCTGCAGATCGCTGACATCCACAATATGGCGCCCGAACTCTGCTTCGTCTGGAATCTCGCGTAGACTGTAGCGTCGTTTTACGGCTATGTGGGAGAAACATACATGGCGCGCTGAGGAAGAAGCTGTTGTGTAATATCTTCTATCTGGAGCTTGAACAATGGATAAGAAGAAAAAGCTGCTGGGTGCCACCGCGGCCTCGGTAAGTGAAAGGCTTCTCCTGTCATATCTGTGAGCACTACCTGTAATGGCGGCCAGCTTGACGGCCAATGTTGCCCTGGGGTGTTGTGGGAACTACATGTTCCAGCATGCATTGACAACTATGTACTCATAGGTTGTTCTGAGACTTGTAGTACCAGGACACTGATCTCAGCTTGCTGGGAGTTGTAGTCCTGCAACTTTTCCGCATCAGAAACCTGTCATTTAATATAACCTGTATTTATTGCCGCTTTAACTGGAACTACTTCACCATTTACAAGATCTCTGCTTGCTGTCAGTAAATGTTTACATCTGGAAACCTGTACGGACCTAAAGCTCGGATGTAATTCCCATTACGTGGGGAAATAGTGTGATGTGCAGCGCTGTTGGCGTCAAAGTTACCAGAAAACCTGGTAAGATTCGCTTAAAAATGGATCCGGCATGAACGGAAGCCATGACGCTAGTGTAGACCGAGCCTAATACTTTTCACAGCTCAGGGTTTGTTACAATGTATCCAGTCTCTACACCCCTCTGAGATAAAGACATCAACAGCACAAATCTCTCTCCTGTCATGATAGTTTGTTACAATGTATCAGTGCGGGTAAAATGGATCAGTCTGGTGTCCGTGCCGTAGAAATGATCAGTAAAATATAGACCGTGTCCTATTCCTGTCCGCAGTTGCGTCACGGACTCGCACTTAAAAGTCTATGGGCGCGTGCAAAATTGCAGACGGCTACGGATGTGCGTCCGTAGCCGTCTGTAATTGCGGAAGCGTTGCTAAGAAACGGCAGGGGATTCCCCAAGGAAATGGCTCCTGGGCGATCATGTGACCTGAGCTTAAAAAAAATGTGGCCATGCGGCAAAACCGCGAGTGGATTTGCCGTGATTTTTACAGGAGAAACTTGTAAATGAATTGGGTTTCACCTGTAAAAAAAAAAACGCACAGGCAAAAACCGCATTGCAGGTCACATGACTAAATAAATCCCATCCAAATACACCCTAAAGTTCCAGTTGACTTCACCAAGTCCTGTCATGAATGTTGGGGTGTAAATCGCATCACGTAGATTTCTGTACCTGGCGTTAGGGCTGGGCAATTAATCTCAATCAAAATTCAGCCCAATTAATCGGTCATCTTGCGAATTTCGGTTTCATCCATTATTTTTTCCCGGTTTATCTGTATCTGCATCTTCAGGACGCAGATACCGTTGAATCCAATGGTAGAGCAGGGAGCCGCAAGGTCCCTGCTCCACCATTCACTATGTATGGCTGGACGCGAGGCAGTGACGTCATCGCGCCTGACTGCGCCGAGTCACACAGACCAGAGGGATCTCCTGCACTCGTCATTGGAACGGGATTAGGTGGGTGTGTATTATTATTTTAATCAGGCGACTGGGGGGGCATTATACAGTATGGGGGCAGCTATAGGGGCATTTTACAGCATGGGGGCAGCTATAGGGCAATATACTGGGTGGGGGCAGTGTCAGGGGGTATATTTTATACAGTAGTATACAGCAGCTCGGGATAAATATTAATTCAATGGCGTAGCGTGCAAAAAGGGGGCGTGGTCTAAATCATTGTTCAATAATCGTGCTTTTGATTTAGGTCATAATCGTCCTGCGTGGCGTCGTCCGTAACTTTATAGATTTTTTTTTTTTTTTTTTTTGTAGTTGGTCGACTTGAAAGCTGAACTTTTTCGTAAACAAGAGGAATTCAAGCATGAGAAGCTCAGCAAAGTGGCCGGCGGCGTTCCGAAACCAAGAGAGGCCCCCAAGGTGAGTCCACGCGTACACTATACAGCGGCACAGGTATCAATGTAGTCGTCAGGACTATGGGGGGGGGGGAGGGGGCGATACAGATTAAATCGGATGTTACTGAATCTTGTGTTCATTTTTCTTCAGAAACCGAACATCTGGAGCAAGCAGAACGCCGGGGTGACTGCACGAGCCGAGAGAGACGTGGAGGAGAAGACGGAAGAAGACGACTCGCTGGCCAAATCCAGGTCACACGAGGGGGAGATTTTTTTCAAATTTATTCTGTCCCAAAGTTAGACGGGATAAATGTAGACCAGGCAGAAATTGCGCCACGTTTATCGCTGTGGTGCACGCTGTATGATAAATTTGGCGCATCTTGCTGGACGTGTTAGAGACTTTATCTTCCTTATGTCACTTCTTGGCCGGCGTACTATACATTCATATTTTGTGCCAAATTAATGGCACAAGTCTGGCGCATTTTATGACTCCTTTTAGCCACGCCCCTATAGCGTGAGACTCTTTTTTTTATTTTTTAAACTGTCGCGGAAAGTGCAAAAAGTGTCTAAAACACAATGACCCAAATTTACTAAGACTTAAAGAGGCTCTGTCACCACATTATAAGTGGCCTATATTGTACATGATGTGATCGGCGCTGTAATGTAGATTACATCAGTGGTTTTTATTTTAAAAAACGATCATTTTTGCCGGAGTTATGACCTATTTTAACTTTATTATGAGTTTCTTAATGGACAACTGGGCGTGTTTTACTATATGACCAAGTGGGCGTTGTACAGAGGAGTGTATGACGCTGACCAATCAGTGACCAATCAGCGTCATACACTTCTCTCCATTCATTTACACAGCACATAGGGATCTTGCTAGATCACTTTGTGCAGCCACACACACACACACACACACACACACACACACACACACACACGTTACTCAAGTGTCCTGACAGTGAATATACATTACCTCCAGCCAGGACGTGATGTCTATTCACAATCCTGACACTTCTGTAGCGTCTCTGTGAGATTTCCAGCAAGGCAGGCGTAATCTAGTTTTAAATGGCAGGTTACATTGTAATCTCGCGAGATTACGCTTGCCTTGTTGTAAATATCACACAGACGCTACAGAAGTGTCAGTATTCTGAATAGACCTCACGTCCTGGCTGGTAGTGATCTCTATTCACTGTCCGGACACTTGTGTAACGTTACTGTGTGTTTATGTGGCTGCACATAGTGATCTAGTAAGATCACTATGTGCTGTGTAAATGAATGGAGAGAAGTGTATGACGCTGATTGGTCACTGATTGGTCAGCGTCATACACTTCTCTCCACAACGCCCACTTGGCCATATAGTAAAACACGCCAATTGTCCATTAAGAAACTCATTAGCATAAAGCTAATACAGGTCATAACTCCGGCAAAAATGATCGTTTTTCTAAATAAAAAACACTGCTGTAATCTACGTTACAGCGCCGATCACATCATGTACAACATAGGCCACTTATAATGTGGTGACAGACGCTTTAAGTCTTACATAAAAGCCCGCCG
The DNA here is from genome assembly GCF_050947455.1 of Rhinoderma darwinii. Classification (NCBI taxonomy): domain Eukaryota; kingdom Metazoa; phylum Chordata; class Amphibia; order Anura; family Rhinodermatidae; genus Rhinoderma; species Rhinoderma darwinii. The sequence goes on from NC_134693.1 coordinate 138,764,112, forward strand.
GTGTAAGAGGCGAAAAAATTATTAGGCGCGCAATGTCTGTGCGCTGCAAACGGAAATCAACACCAACTGCGAGCTGGCGTAGATTTCCGCTATGATTTATGACAATTACTGGTAGATTTGTCAGGCTGCTGTTGACCCCGCCCCTTCCACCTAACCCCACCCACTTAAAAAAAAACAACAAATGTGCTTCTTTTTTTTAATGCCATTTTAGTTAATAAATTCCCTACAATAAAATTGGCGCGTGACATGCAAACTACTTTTTACTGCAATTTGTGTCCGGTTTCCAGAGCATTTTGCTTAGTAAATCTCCCCCAATGTCTGATTTTTTTTTTTGCCATCAGGTCAATCCCCCCCCCCCCCCCCGTCTCTCCCCCACATAAGATGCAGGCTAATGTCTTATATTGTGCAAATTGAAGTTAATCGTCAGCTTTCCCCTTCCCGTAATACTCATTTAGGGTACCCACACTTGTAGCTGATCTTTTTTATATTAAAAAGGGGAAAATCCGATAAAAAAAACCTGCCGCATGCTCTGGTTCCCGCAGCATTTCTGTCCTGAACAGACGGCCTCAGGCCGGGTTCCCACTTAGCGTAAACGCTGCAAAATTTCCGCGGGGAAGTTCTGGAGCGTTTACAGTAGCAGCAAAGTGGATGAGATTTAGAAAGTGTCATGCTGCGAAAAGAAACCGCAGCGTAAATGTTAATAAATTGACATGCGGAATTTAATTCCACATGTCAATTCATGCTGCGTTTTTGTTGATTTTCCGTTGCGGGTTTTCCCCATTTGAATTCAATAGGGATGCAAAACCCGCAACAGAAAGCCCAGTGTTGCGACTTTTGCGGCGTATTCGCAGCGATTACGTCGCAAACGACGGAAAATAAACAAAAAAATCATACTTACCCAGAATGTCTTCCTGCAGTCCGGACTCCCTGGATGACGTTGCACCCCATGTGACCACTGCAGCGTCATCCGGGGAGGCCAGACCGGACAGCGATGGAGGGACGCGTCGCCATAAGAACGACCTACGTAAGCATGAGCGTTATTTACCGCTGCTTTCCGCAGCGGAAATTCAGTCCGAAAAAAAACGCACCATCGTCTGGTGCGGTTTTCGGACGGAACGTGCTGCGGGTTCCAGATCGGATACGCTGCCTGGTTTTTACGCAACGTATCCGTCCTGTGGGAACACGGCCTTAAAGTTATCGGATAACTACTCCTATTCAGCCCCGTGCAGCTCATTGGAGCCATCTACCACTGACTACAGATCGCCCTCTAGTGGGTGTTACAGGTATCGGAGAGTATTACAAGTTTGTCCAGTGCTAGAGAAATGCAGCATCCGAGTAGATCAGAAAATGCTCTGAATCATTTATGCTGCTGATTTCTAAAAAAAAAAAAAAGAATGCAATAATCCGAAGAAATAATTAATATATTGTTATTACAAGAGTTGCCCAATTTCTGATGACATCCGCTGCTCTTAGTGCTAAATGTCAACCCCAAAGAGACCACTGCTTTATTAACACAAGGCAAAACCCAATTTGTTTTCCAGGAAGAGGTTGGAGGAGAAGGCTCAGTTGTACGAGAAGATGACCAATGGAGATTTTCCAGGTAAATACGCTATTTGTGGGCTCAGAGTGCGTCTAGCAGCGCCACAACCACACGGCTCTACCCTCCTGCGATCAGTTGTCTTTTTTTTTTTTCCACCTGTTTGTAATGGTATTTTGGTGTATTATGTGAATACTGGTCTTGGGCATTAATATTGTTATATCAGAAAAAAAACTGTCAGCCTTAGGCTGGATTCACACAAGCATGGACGGAACGTATTTCGGCCGCAAGTCCCGGACCGAACACAGCGCAGGGAGCCGGGCTCCTAGCATCATAGTTATGTACGACGCTAGGAGTCCCTGCCTCTCCGTGGAACTACTGAAAACAAGATTAGAGTACGGGACAGTTGTCCCGCAGCGAGGCAGGGACTCCTAGCGTCGTACGTAACTATGATGCTAGGAGCCCGGCTCCCTGCAGTGTGTTCGGTCCTGGACTTGCGGCTGAAATACGTTCCGTCCATTACGGACCGAACATGCTTGTGTGAATCCAGCCTTAAAGAGAACATTTCAGCCCCCCATACACGTGCAGCATGTAATGGGCAGAGCTGCACAAACCCTGGGGCACTTTACATTTTTTTTTTCTACCCTCCTCCGTTATTTAGATATCGGTGCCGTTATATTTGGCGGCCGATATTTAAATAACCCCCTGAACTGTCAACGGGACGTGTAATGGCAAGGGGGGCGTGTTACTATGGCTGTGACACCGTCCTATCAGCTACGGACAGTATCACCGCAAGAGCTGCAGAGAGGAGAGCGTGTGTGCCACACCTGTCCAAAGGTTGTCTGTGGTATTGCATCTCCGCTCGACTCGACATCAAAAGAGCTGAGCTTCTATACCAGATACAACCCATGGACCGGTGTGGTGATGTTTTTGCAAGAAAGCAGCCATGTTTTTAGACTCCTGGATATAGTGGGGCCATCAACTCTCTGAACTAACATCAATTTAGAGGCTTTTTTGCCGTGTTTTATTCGGCCGCGGCCATTGAATGCAGCGAAAAACCGTTTTCTCTGCCTCCCATTGATTTCCATGTGAGGTCAGAGACGGAACCGCGGGAAGAAAGATCATGTCGCCTTTTTGTTTTCTTCCCATTAGTAGGTAAAAAACACCTCCGCCTCTCATTGAAATCGATGGAGGGCGATTTCGGACGTTTTTTTGGTGCGATTTCCACATCAAAAACAGCGCAAAAAAACTCAGTGTGAACTAGCCCTTAGTGTCGCTGAGTCACTGTGGATCACAGCGCGGCGTCGGTGCTTGAGCTCGTTACTGGGGAGCTGAGGCTGTGATTACCGCAGCAGCTGCTCCTTTTATGTCGGAGACGCGAGCCTCTTGTGTGCCGCACTTCACTCGTGCTTGTTTTTTAAGTTCCTCTTGTGCTTTTATGAAGCGCAGAATCAAAGCCCCGACTTCCGAGACACTTATTTATTTTACGCCGCCTGAAGTGGAAACATTTCTCCTTCCTGCTGCTGATACAATGTCCTCTGTTCTGACAGACGAGGAGACCGAGGAGCTCTTCCTTGTTGACTTTGCTCAGAAGATCATAGACAAGAATAAAGAAATACAGGACATCTGTCAAAAGCACAGAAAGAACGCAGAGACCGCGGAGGAGGAGAAGACGCCCGATCTCCCCATTCCAGCGCCACAGAACCCAGAGGAAGAATGGTTAGTTTAAGAGCAACCAATCATGAAGAGCTCTGCGACTTTCAAATATACTTTGTATTTCTATTCCTTACCATTTTCAAGATCTCTGTTTGCTGCCAGTGAATTTGAACATTGTTTTTTATATCCAGTGACTAAAAACCTGTACAGTAGTAATAATTTTCACAGCTGAGGATTTGCTATAATTGGGTCCATCCTAAGCAATCGTAAAAACTAGACAGTCTTGGACTCCAGACAGATTTATTTTGCCTGCACTGATACATTGTAACAAACTATCTGGTCAAGAGAGATTTGTGCTGCTGATGATGCTCTGTTTATAGTGGATTGTCTAGACCTGATACAATTGTAACAAACCCTCAGCTGTGGAAAGTGTAAGGTCTGTACAGGTTTTAATTCTGTGGAAGTAATGTTACAATTCACTGACCACAAGCAAAGATCTTGAAAATGGTAAGAAATGTATACACGAAGTCTATTAGAAAGTTGCAGAACTTTTCATTACGCAATGATTAAATGGGTCATCCCACGAGGGACTTTGGTCACCTATGCACAGGATAGGGGATAAGTATCTGATCGCTGGGACCCCCATTAATCATAAAAAAAATGAGGCAGATACAATTCGCAAGTGTAAACGCGGAATAATTTGACACGCTGCAGATTTTAAAATATGCACCGCAGGCCAATTTCTTGAAATCTCCTTTACCCTCCTGGTACTGTTACGCTGCGGTTCTGCCTCACACAAATACCCGCAGCAAAGCCTCATGCAATACGCATTGTGTGCATTGAGCCTATTCTAAGACGTATTAGTAAATCTGCTCCGTTTGTGTTTCAATTTCTCACCGATTTCAAGATATTTGTTTGCTGTCAGGGAATGAGAACCTTTTTGTTTACGTTCATAGGCTGCATACTGGTACATCCCTAGTCCTGCTCTCAGCTGAGAAGTGGATACAATGTATCAGTGTTGCACAAATGCTCTCTGCTGGTTTGCTACAATGTATCCGTCTGGAGTTCAGGCTGTTTAGGGGTTTAACAAATGAGAAGTTTTACTGTATGTTTTTCCTTGCAGGGTGGATTATTTGGACTCACTGGGTCGGTCAAGACGTTGTATGAAGAAAGATTTACCCGATCTCTTGAAAATGGATAAAGAGTTACAAGGAAAAAAGTGAGTTTTATGACTGGATGAAGAAGGATATTGGAGAACGTGTTGAAGAATTTTTAATTTCTCTGCAGGAATAGAAACTTATAGCATTGAACGTCTTCAAATGCTTGTCCATCTTAAGGTCCTTTTACACGGCCCGATTCCTGGCCGGTAAAATGTGCGCCAATTCACAATACAGCACATCGATTGGCGCTCGTTATATCCATTTACATTCTCGTATGTATTAATTTGATCGTTCATCCACATACATTTGCAGCATGTTCACTGAGATGTGCTGCCGGCTAGCGACCATTTTTATGGCCGCATAAAAGACGCAATCAGCTGATGAACGAGCGTCTACTTGTTTTCCCCAGTTTGCCTCGAATATGATTAAGTGCCGTGTGGCTCTCCTCTGGAGGTGGCTGGGGTTTTTAGCTAATAGGCAATGTGTATGCAGTCCGGATATACTGCATAAAAGCACACAGCGTATCCATCCCGGAACCTACAGGGAATTCCGTAAAAAAAAAAAAAGAAACAAATTGTGGTACAGTTTTTTGGGCGGAACCTCCGCTGCGGAAAACAGTGGTTAAAAAAAAAAAAAGTTTAACCTGGTCTCCATTCTCATAGCGACACTTCCTTCTGTTCTCGTCCAGCCGACCTCCTGGGATGACGCTGCAGCAGTTACATAGGATAAAACGTCATCCTTGGAGGCCGGCCTGGACGGAGAACCGAAGAAAGCGTCACTATGACGATGGCCGGGCTGTAAGTTATAAACTTTATTACTCATTTTCTGCCGCAAAAATAGCAACATTTGTTGTGGGTTTTACCACCTTATTGAATTCAATGGGGGAAAACCCGCAATAGTAAAGCAGCGATTCTGGACATGCTGAGAATTAAAGAGGCTCTGTCACCAGATTTTGCAACCCCTATCTGCTATTGCAGTAGATCGGCGCTGCAATGTAGATTACAGTAACGTTTTTATTTTTAAAAAACGAGCATTTTTGGCCAAGTTATGACCATTTTTGTAGTTATGCAAATGAGGCTTGCAAAAGTCCAAGTGGGTGTGTTTAAAAGTAAAAGTCCAAGTGGGCGTGTATTATGTGCGTACATCGGGGCGTTTTTAATACTTTTACTAGCTGGGCGTTCTGAAGAGAAGTATCATCCACTTCTCTTCAGAACGCCCAGCATCTGACAGTGCAGACCTGTGACGTCACTCACAGGTCCTGCATCGTGACGGCCACATCGGCACCAGAGGCTACAGTTGATTCTGCAGCAGCATCAGCGTTTGCAGGTAAGATCGACTTACCTGCAAACGCTGATGCTGCTGCAGAATCAACTGTAGCCTCTGGTGCCGATGTGGCCGTCACGATGCAGGACCTGTGAGTGACGTCACAGCGTGATCTGGCAGAAGCTGGGCGTTCTGAAGAGAAGTGGATGATACTTCTCGTCAGAACGCCCAGCTAGTAAAAGTATTAAAAACGCCCCGATGTACGCACATAATACACGCCCACTTGGACTTTTACTTTTAAACACGCCCACTTGGACTTTTGCAAGCCTCATTTGCATAACTACAAAAATGGTCATAACTTGGCCAAAAATGCTCGTTTTTTAAAAATAAAAACGTTACTGTAATCTACATTGCAGCGCCTATCTGCTGCAATAGCAGATAGGGGTTGCAAAATCTGGTGACAGCCTCTTTAAGAAAAACGGCACCGTGGGTCAATTTTCTGAAAGTTTTTTTTTTTTTTTTTCTTTTTTTTTTCTTTTGGGCTGATTTCTTTTTTTACGCAGCGTGTGGATGAGATTTGTTTGAATCTCACCCACTCTTCTGCTACTGTAATACACTGCGGATTTGCCGCAATGAAATCCAGTGCGGAAAATCCGCTGTGTTAATCTACGTGTGATAATACTCATATAGGGATGGCGTCCAACTCAAGTTTGAAGCCTTTGCTTATAGACTTGATTTTTTTTTTTTTCCTTTGTTGAAATGAAGTTTTACTTTTGTCTCTCTAGACTAGTCCCACAAGAGAAGACGTTGCTGTCTGAAGATATGAGAAGGGAGATGCAGAGACAGCAGTGGGAGCAGGAAGAAGAGGAGGCCTTGAAGAGACCAATGGGACCAATGCATTATGAGGACATACGAGACAATGGTATGTTGCATAGCAGATTCCCTGTAGGATCCTCAAAGGCAGTGGCTTATAAGGCTGTTCACACAGGGCGGATAAGCTGTGTAAGAGCACGCAGCGTATCCGCCCTGTGCGCCGCAGGGAATTCCGGGCGAAAAAACGCACCAAACTGTCAGCTGCGGAAACTGCGGCACTTAGCCGGCCCCTGCTAGCAGGAAGGCCTCCTGGGATGACGTTTTATCCTAGGAGACTGCTGCAGCCTGTGATTGGCTGCAGCGGCAGTCATATGGGATGAAGCCTACCCCGTCTGGGTAAGTTTAGGATTTTTTTTCTTCTGAGTTGCATTTTTTTGCGGCAGAATCGCTGCGAACCCGCTGCAAAAAATGCAACAACTGGTATTTGTTGCGGGTTTTACCTCACCATTGAATTCAAGCGTTTACGCAAATAAGATTGACATGATGCAGAATAAAATTCCGCACCGCAGGTCAATCTCGGAGCGTTTTTTTTTTCCGCTCAGTATTTACGCAGCGTGTGGATGAGATTTGTTGTATCTCATCCACTTTACTGCTACTGTATTTGCTGAGCATTTTCCGCAACGAATTACGTTGCAGAAAATCTGCAGTATTTACACAACTTGTGAACTGACCCTAATAGTGCGGAAGTGTTATAAGAGAAGTGTCTGATCTCCGGGAGTCCCATAGATCAGTGGTCCCCAACCTTTTTTGCACCGGGACCAGTTTGATGCAAGAAATTTTTTCCATGGGTTTAGAGTCCGTTCACACATTGCGTAAATACAAAATCCGCCGCATAATACAGTAGCCACAAAGTGGATGAGATAAAACAAGTCTCATCCGCACGCTGCACAAATACTGAGCAGAGAAAAACTCTGGAGACCTGCGGTGCCGAATTTTATTCCGCAGCAATTCAATTTTATTTGCGTAAACGCTGCTTACTAGTTGCAAGTTTTCCCCATTGATTTCAATGTGGAGGTAAAATCCACAACAAACAGTAGGAGGTGCGTAGCTAAAGGCTCATGGGCCTTGGTGCAAGAATTCAGCTTGGGCCCCCCTACCCCTCCCCAACACTACCAGACCCCTCCCTATGCCCAGCCACCTTGCCCAACAGTCCCCATGACTGCCCCCACAGTATAATGCCCCCATTGCTGTCTACGCCGAGCCGCTCACGGCAGGGTGAGTGCTGGAGCACGGAGCCGTCACTCGTGCTCCAGCATTCAATTCCTAAGGATGCAGATGCAGTTGGAACTGGGACCAGCGGCGGTCACATGGGTTGAAATGTCATCCCTGGAGGCCTGCTCAGAAGTTTTACGTAGCGGATATTCCCCTGAGGCGACCGGGGTGGATACCAAATACCGCGGCCCGGTACCAAATGTTCTGCGGCCCGGTGGTTGGGGATCACTGCCATAGACAGTGAATGGAGCGGCCGTGCACATGCGCGACCTTCTGCTCCATTCATTCTAAGGAACGGGACTCCCGTTCTCATGATCGGTGGGGGTCCCAGTGCTCGAACCCCCCCCACCGATCATCATGTTATCACCTATCCTGGGGTTAGGGGATAACATTTAACGTGTGATCTTACAGCGGTGGGATGCCATTGATGTTGGATATTAAACTTGCAATCCTAACGTATTCTGTGGCAATTGATCTCGGTATTCCTTGTTCCACGCAGTTAGTGATTGGATGTATACAGACTAATATCCCTCTCGCACACTGATGTGTAATGATTTTTGCTCTGTGTGATTGCAGAGGCCAGACAACTAGGTGTCGGCTACTTTTCTTTTGCGCGGGATGAGCAAACTCGTCGGAAGCAGATGGACACCCTGAATATGTTGCGAGATCAGGTATGTTGAGTGTTGCAAAACCTGGTGAAATGCAACAAATAATCTTACTGCGCTGTGTAAAACAAATCTAATTCAAGGTAGTAAGATCTGTCTATGGATACAGTGCATAGAGGTTACATAGAGGTAGGTTATGGGTTGTGGCTGCGGATTTGACCTGGAATTACATTTATTTCTAGACTGAGGATCAAAGAGTGAAGCGTGAAAAACTAAAAACCAAACGTAAGGCAATGCTGGACGCACGGCTCGCCAAACTACGACAGAGGAAAATGAAGCAAATGAAAGGAGAGGGAACGGAACCGGAGACGGCGCAGGGTGAGTCTAAAATAATACGCTGATGTCATCTACAGCGGGGGGCAGCAGCCTTCGGCACCCGAGCTGTTTTGAAACTACAATTCCCAGCATGCCCTGACAGCCTTTGCCTGGAGTAATACAGCCTTTGTCTGTCAGGGCATGCTGGGAGTTGAAGTTTCACAACAGCTGGAGTGCCTGCGGTCGCTGACCCCTGATCTACGGCTATGTTCAGTGCAGTGTCCTAATAGCACTGCATACGGCGCTGTTTTTCCCACCAAATTTGCCAGAATCTGTGAGGAAGCATCTGACACAGATGTGAACGGGGCCCATAAGTTTAGAGCTTATACGTTGTATACCGAAAAGTTCAGCAAGTTTCTGATCTACCATTACAGTTCCTCATTATTAAAAGATCACTGCTTGCTGTCAGTAAATCTCAGACCGGTCTCATTGGTGAGAAATCGGTGTGTAAACCTAGTTTTAAGATCCTTTTACACATCCAGATATTCTGCTTGTTAAACGAGCGCCGATCGACAATACAGCATGACGATCGGCGCTTTTTTGCTCCATAAGCAATGATCGAAATATATGGGGATGATCTATCATTAATAGGATCCTCCGTCATCTTCTCAGCAGCACATCTGCCTGTTTACACAAGGAGATGTGCTATTGACAAATTATCGTTTTGCTGGCCCCATAAAAGGTCCGATCGGCCGACGAGCGAGCGTTTCCTCGTCCATCGGCTGATCGGCAACAAGCGTCTGTATGAATGCTCGTTTGCCCGTTCGGTGGCCCTGGTCTTAAGTAATTTTTCTTGTTTTATTTCATAAGATTTTTTTTTTTTAATTATTCTTATGTCCTAGAAAACCGCTTTTGTTATGGAATATTTCAAGCAAATACTGGATTGACTACAGCGTCTTAGGCAAAAGAGCATGACAGATTTACACGCGTAAAAAACGCGTGTAAATCGGTCAATTTGCGTTTTTGCATCAGTGTGCTTTGCGTGTGTTTTTCACGCACTCGCGAACGCTTCTGTTTTTGTTTTGTTTTTTCTCCAATGTAACTGATGCGTAAAACACGGACAGCACACGGACGTGCATCTGTGTGCTGTCCGTGGTTTTCACGCACCCATTGACTTTAATAGGTGCGGGAAAACGGACCAATACAGGACATGCAGTGAGTTTCACGCAACCGACACTCACTGTGTGAAAACTCGCATGTGTGAACGGCTCCATTGAAATCCATGGGTCCGCGTGCTGTGCGTTGTTTCAATGCACAGAACACGGGTGAGAATCACGCTCGTCTGAATGAGCCCTTATTCCGCGTCCTTTTCCCTCTTCCTACACTATATGCGTTAAATATCAGATTATTGTTGAACTCCGACTCCGTTCCTTGTACTGATCCGCTCTGTATAATGTCTAATCCCAGATGAAGAAGATGAAGTGATTGCACCCGAGCCCACGGCACCAGTGGAACATAAGAAAGTGGAGGTAGTTGTCCAAGAGCGGAAAGACACCAAACCCGGAGCGCCACACGTCAGAGAGTGGGACAGAGGCAAAGGTAGGAAATGTATATATGAATGTAAATGGCGCAGTTATATAATCTGACTCCGCTGCTGGACATTTACTAATAAACTGAACGGATCAGGCGGATATGAACCTTCATTTTATACATTTGGGTCGGCCATATTTTATTTGTATCTGTTTCTGAGATAGCTGAGTAACAAACAATGTGGCCCCTAATACAATTTGCCATCCAGCTTTCCCTGTGTTCTGAATGGCTTATCCGCCCAGGTATGTGGTAAAGCATTCCCTTTTACTTATTGCTACATAATTCGGCAATCCATGAAACACGGATACAAAGTGGAGCTACACTTTAACCCTTTCACTGACCAGGACGTATGTAATATTGAATTATATGAAGGATAGGGCTTCCAGCCCAGATACCAAATTATACCAAAGCCGTAGCTCTAGGTGTAATATTTGGAGAGCAGCACCCCTTTGAAGTCGGGGAGCAGTATAAAAATTTCCTGGTTCTGTGTCTGTGTAGGGGAGGATGGAGGGGGAGCTGCAAGTGAGAGCAAGCCTGATACTGACTATCATCTCTTCCCCTGTACAGCCTCAGTGACCCCAGTGGGGGGGGATACAAGAACTTTTCTTGTTGTTATCTTAATATCTTCTATTATATTCTACATTTACGTAGTCGTCTTGTTTTCCTACAACCCTTCACCTAAGCGGGACACTTGTTAACTCCGTGACTCGGATCTTACCGGCTTCTGATTTGGCCTCTTCAGTTCTAGTGATTATAAAATTGTTGCAGCAGCAAAAGGGTTAAAGACAGATCTCACCTGAGCGACGAGTGAATCTCTATCCACGGTAATAATATTTGGTTCTTTATTGTAGAATTCACATTTGGACGATGGTCGAAAGTCTGTGATGACCTCAGAAACGAGCGAGACCCTGATTTCGCCCCTCCATCCTTCTATGCATCAGACCAAAGGAAATCTGAGAAAGATCAGAAGAGCAAGTGGAAGCAAGGGGGATCCTCTCATGAAGCGGCAAGTTCTGGTCTGTCATATGACTATCACTCACAAGAAGAGCCGGGCACCCAGGAGCAAGGGCCCCTGGATGAACAGAGCTTAGATGACATGTTGTCGTACTATAGAAAGGTGACCTGACTCCACGGGGGGAGGGGGAGCGGGACCGTTACCTGTGTACTGAGGGACTGGAGAATACATTAAGTTATTTACATAAACATTTTTTATTCTTTACAGTGAATATTCACCTTACACCAATGTCCTACTTAGGTAGAAAGTTCTGTTCAGATTTCTTAGTATATCTTTATAGCGGTCCATGCTGAGTTTTTCTGATACACCGCTCCAAATCCCCTGCGTGGACATAGTAAAAACTTCTGGCTTCTGGCAGCCACCACTAGGGGGAGCTTACTGCATGCGGTTTTACTGTTGTGCTCATTGTATAACAGTACGCTCCCTCTAGTGGTGACTGCAGGTAGCTAGATTTTCATCATGTTAGGCCCACGACCGTGAAATTACCCGGGACCATTAATTTCTATGGCCGACGGACACGTCGTATGTCTACGGGAGGGTGTCTGTGTCGTAGAAATCTGTAGAAAAAAATAGGACATGTCCTATTTTTTTAAATTTACGGACCGTGCTCCTATACTTTATAATGGGAGCACAGCCCGTAAAAACGGCCAGCTGTGCCCGTAATTACAGGTCGTAATGCATGAAGCCTTACTCTGTGTGTGTGTGTGTGTGTATACAGGGGATTTGGAGCTTTGTGTCAGAAAACTGGAGTTTCGACCGCTAAAAAGATTAATTAAACAGCGCAAGACTGTTGTATATGTTTATACTAAACAAAATGGTGAACATCCGTTACCCAGGATAAGAAAAACATGGCAGTTTACGTCCAAAGACAGTGCCACATCTGTTCACAGGTTGGGAGTGGTATTGCAGCTCAGACCGTTCACTTCATAGGAGTTGAACTGCAATACTAATTACAACCCATGGACAGGTGTGGTGCTGTTCCTTTGTGTCTCTTGTCCTGAACAGCCCCTTTTAACCCCTATGAGGTTTGACTTATGAAAGGTGAGATGGAGTTTTCTCTAATACGCAGAACATGGCTACAGGGGGAGCAGCAAAACCTGACTGTGCCTGCTATGAGGGTGTTGTAGGGTTACAGTTAAAGTATCCGGCACAAGTGGATCTCTGCTGATCTCACACATGGGAGACCCAATGACATAATTGTGGGGTTGTTACCCAAACACTCCAAGCAAAACTGAATTCAATTTTTTCCTGAAGGGTTTCCTTATTACATATAATCAAATTATGGACTGTATCTGGATTTATTGATCTATTGGAACGCTGGTCATTAAACGGGCCGTACCCTGCAAGATGGCTGCAACATTTTCCCAAAGAAGAATGAAGTCAAATCCATTTGTTACAACTGATGAGAAAAACTTTCAGAACGTTTTACAAAATGCCTGTAAATTCATTATTAGTTTTCTTTCCCGATCAGGTTATGATGGATGTTGTCCAACTATCTCCATTGGAAAAGAAGAAATTTGATTCCTCCCCGTTCTAGGAGTAACCTGTGGCTTTGTTCATCCTGAGCCATCTGGTTCATGAATAGAATGCCAGAACTGCAGAACTTCCCAAATATTGTGACACCTACTAAGGCCCCAGGCACACGACCATAAAAATTGTCCGTAGTTGCTGACAGCGATTATGGACGCATTAACTTCTATTGTTCACGGACACCTTCCCGTTTATTTGTGTGAAGGTGTCCGGGCCGTAGAAGTGTACCGCGTCTGCGTTTTACGGTCCGTGCTCCCATACCGCATTCGCGGCCCATGATTACGGGCACGGCCACATGCACACGATCGTATTTTTTCATCCATCAGTAAATACGGAGCCGTAGTGATTTTTAAAGTCCTCCATAAATCATCCGCATATACGGAATGGTGTCAGTAATGCATCTGTATTTATGGATCCGCAAAAAAAAACTGAGGAATCTTGGGTAATCCCCTGGCGTCACATAGCAACGCGTCCGTAATTACGGAAGTGACCATAGACGTCTATTGGGAGTCCGTGCCGTAATTAGGAACAAAAAAAAGGACATGTTCTATCATTTCTACGGCACGGGCACCCATCCGTAAACATACGGAAAGGTAGTCGTAGCCCATAGAAATTAATGGGTCCGTAATTAGGGATAGAAAATACAGTCGTGTGCACGGGGTCTAAGACTCATCAGTAGTAAGTAGGAGACGGGGCCATGTTGCTTTCCCTAACAGTACATATTTATGTCATTCAGAGCCCTCAGAAAGCTGGGTGACAACCACGGCTGTTGGAGACAAATTTCTGGATAGAATATAATTAAATAACTTAAAGGGTAATTGTATCATAAACATTTATGGCAGGTCCACAGGAGAGCTGGGACCTGCTGCGATCTCCAGAGCGGGGTTCCCCTGACCTCTATCCCGCCTGGTAAGGCAGCGGCAGCATCAAGGCGGTAAATGAACGGGGAGAGGTGACGGCGCGGGTGCATGGCTCTCCATTAATCTCTATGTGAGTTGCGGAAACAGTCGGACAGGGGGTCGGGGGATACCATTCTCCAAATAGGTGCAGGTACCAGAGGGGGGAGCAGCCCCTGCCAGATATTTATAGTATATAGTATAGTGCCATAAATGTCGGACGGGAACACCCCTTTAATTTGAGACGACGACTTAAGGATTTATGATTGTATTTTTTTTATTAATATTTTAGGGGCCGTCTATCATTATTTCCACTTTATAGTTAACATTAAATATTAATTGGCCTAAAATACCAGGTAATTGTGATTTTACGCCTTTACTGTTCCCGGGAGTTTTCACCCACCTTCTCCTGAAGCTGCGTTCTGCGCTGCCCCCTCTGCCTGGCCTTTCCACGGAGACCTTTCCAAGTCTTCCCAGAGGCTCCATTACCCTTTCCCGGTGATGAACGTGCGGCTCCTCCGCCTGCCTTCAGCGCTTTGTTGGTGGCTTTACCCAAATATTTATACAATCGGTGCAGTTTTACCTAAGCTGAAGCCTATCAATTAGAATATGTTATTACCCTGAAGACCTTTCATAGGACGACCTTGAGCTGCAATGCAGGAGGGTAATTGCCCCATTCTTCACTCCGGTGTCATGCTTTGTCAAAACAACATCATCCGCTGCTGACTTAACGGGTTCCATAGCGCAATGGGAAAGCTTAACAAAGCCGCTGCTCCACTTTGTGAAGAGGTCGTCGTAATGTTCATGCTACCAATAAGATGTGATGTGATGTATGGTCCGTGTGCTGCTGGGAATGGCCTGCACGAATCCTGCTGTGTTGGGTATTTTGGATTCATGAAAAATGGTTTCCTCGTTAATAGAGAACAGAAGAGTATCAGTGCCCAGGTGTAAAATCTCTACCATCCCATGCTGCCATATACATGCCCCTCAACATCTGCAGAAGGGAAGGAGGGACCCCTCAAAGCCAAAGTGACCCTATAAGGGAAGTCGCAACAGAGCAGCCATAACAAAACCAGCAACAGGGTATGACAAAACCAGCCCCAGAGTCCCCATAACAGTGCCATCTACAGTGCCGCTGTAATAGAGCCATCTACAGTGCCGCTGTAATAGAGCCATCTACAGTGCCGCCATAATAGAGCCATCTACAGTGCCGCCATAATAGAGCCATCTACAGTGCCGCCATAATAGAGCCATCTACAGTGCCGCCATAATAGAGCCATCTACAGTGCCGCCAAAATAGAGCCATCTGCAGTGCCGCCATAATAGAGCCATCTACAGTGCCGCCATAATAGAGCCATCTACAGTGCCGTCATAATAGAGCCATCTACAGTGCCGTCATAATAGAGCCATCTACAGTGCCGCCATAATAGAGCCATCTACAGTGTCGCCATAATAGAGCCATCTACAGTGCCGCCAAAATAGAGCCATCTGCAGTGCCGCCATAATAGAGCCATCTGCAGTGCCGCCATAATAGAGCCATCTACAGTGCTGCCATAATAGAGCCATCTACAGAGCCGTCATGATAGAGCCATCTACAGTGCCGCCATAATAGAGCCATCTACAGTGCCGCCATAATAAAGCCATCTACAGAGCCGCCATAATAGAGCCATCTACAGTGCCGCCATAATAGAGCCATCTACAGTGCCGCCATAATAGAGCCATTTACAGTGCTGCCATAATAGAGCCATCTACAGAGCCGTCATAATAGAGCCATCTACAGTGCCGCCATAATAGAGCCATCTACAGTGCCGCCATAATAAAGCCATCTACAGAGCCGCCATAATAGAGCCATCTACAGTGCCGCCATAATAGAGCCATCTACAGTGCCGCCATAATAGAGCCATCTACAGTGCCGCCATAATAGAGCCATCTACAGTGCCGCCATAATAGAGCCATCTACAGTGCCGCCATAATAGAGCCATCTACAGTGCCGCCATAATAGAGCCATCTACAGTGCTGCCATAATAGAGCCATCTACAGTGCCGCCATAATAGAGCCATCTGCAGTGCCGCCATAATAGAGCCATCTACAGTGCTGCCATAATAGAGCCATCTACAGAGCCGTCATGATAGAGCCATCTACAGTGGCGCCATAATAGAGCCATCTACAGTGCCGCCATAATAGAGCCATTTACAGTGCTGCCATAATAGAGCCATCTATAGAGCCGTCATGATAGAGCCATCTACAGTGCCACCATGATAGAGCCATCTACAGTGCCGCCATGATAGAGCCATCTACAGTGCCGCTATGATAGCCATCTACAGTGCCGCCATGATAGAGCCATCTACAGTGCCGCCATGATAGCCATCTACAGTGCCGCCATGATAGCCATCTACAGTGCCGCCATGATAGAGCCGTCATAATAGAGCCATGTACAGTGCCGACGTAATAGAGCCGCCATAATAGAGCCATCTACAGGACTGCCAGAATACATCCTGTCAATGTGACACCATAACAGCCATCCACAAAGCCCACATAAGACTACGTTCACATGTAGTGCAATTGCTGCAGGTTTTCTGTCCTGCTTTGGTAGAGGAAAATCTTTAGCCAAATACAGTAACGGCAATTGAATGAGTTAAAAATAAATAAATCTCATCCACGTGCTGCAGAAAATGTCCGTACGGAAATTGACCTGCAATGCAGATTTTTTTAATCCTCATTTTAAAGGGGTTGTCCGGGCACGGGACATTTTATCAAACTCATGACCTATCCACAGGGTAGGTCATCAGTATATGATCAGTGGGGGTCTGACACCCGGAGCCCGAACCGATCGGCTGCACTGGATGTCCGGGCTGGAAGCAGACGGCTCCGGTCACAGTAGCGGCCGTGCTTCGTTACTGCAGCTCCGCTTCTGGTCAGGTGAATAGGAGCAGAGTTACAGACTGCGGCACGGCCGCTATACTGTGACCGGAGCCGTCTGCTTCCGACACCGACCACGTATAACATCCGGCTGCCACTGGAACAGCTGATCGGTGCGGGTGTCAGACCCCCTCAGGTGATCGGTATATGATCGATCTTGTGGATAGGTCATCAGTATGAAAAATGTCCCATGCCCAGGCAAACCCTTTAATTTCCGCTACAAAATGGTCGCAGATTTGAGTTCAATGGAGAACTCAAAATCTGCAACAAATGTCAATTGTTGTGGATTGTTCTGCGGATCTGCAGCAAAATCTGCGAGTAAAATAAAAACCACAAAACACAATTTTCAAAGTTTAAACTCCCTTCTTCTGGCACTCCCGTAGCAACGCGTCCCCGAGCTGGTCTCCCCACAGGAGGCCGGGGGAGCAGGGACACGTTGCTACAGGAGTGCCCGGCAAGGTGAGTGTAGAATTTCTTCATTCTTTTTTTTTGTTGAGTTTTTTTTTTCTGCAGCGAAACATCTGCTACAAAACCTGCACGTAAATAAGTAGGATTTGGTGTGGATTTCCTTGTGGATTTTGGGTCGGATTTATGTGCACACTTAATTTTCCCCTCTTCTAAAAAAAAAAAAATGAATGTTTCTCCAGACCAGAGGCCGGCAGTGTAACGCTGATGAACATTTCCAATCTGTTGGCGAAACTAAAGTAATAGAAGAATTATACCGGACGATGAGTTAACTTTTTACAGCATAATTAACATTAGCAGCAAGACCCCTGCGCTTTTATTATCACTGTGTATATTCTTTCCACCACCAGAGGGAGCCAGAGATCCACCCTGAATTACACACAGATCATCATATTGATTCTATTCAATAATACTATAGTAGGTTATAGCAGAGGGTTTTAATTGGGGGTGACTCCCCTCTATTCCCCCTATATTTCCTAATATATAACCCTTTTAAGTTACAATAAAGTTATGTAAACATATCTCATAGATTTCGCCATTCTGCTGGCTCTGCAATGAATACTTCCATGACTTTCTATTGTCGTCTGATCCCCATTATATATACACCTATAACTGGATCCGCTTTTGTGTCCTCATACCAGGGTCTGACCCTATATGCCACCCTGGATGCTGCACAGATGCTTATCTTGCCACGCTCCGTGCTCCTCTCCTTAATTTTCCTGTTTTTGTGCACCTCCTATAGTTATTTATGATCTGACTCTGCGCAGAGATAAAGGAAGGAAATCTTTTGGGGTTAAACGTCCAACATCTGGGTCCGCGGTGAAGTATAGCTGAGAACCGGCTCATTCCCAGTTCCCTGTAAACAATGTATGAGAACAATACATCTGCCGAAAAACTGCAAAATAACAGGATAAATTCATTAGATGATCCTTTCCCAACTTCCGGAAATTTTAAAAACAACAGTTGACACATTGATTCCCAAATTTCGATGAAAATTCCCATCAAAGAGTTTTCTTTATTGTGGGGACAGAGCAGAGTCCCTTACAGTCTGCCCATACCCCTCATTAGAGATTGGAGACGATTCTGATGGTTTACAATGTTTATGGGGACAGTCCGACCATACGGAAGCAGTGGCGGTAAAGTTGGATGTTAACCTCCCTTATCCTGTCTTTCCCAAATTTATTAAAAGGCGCACGAATCTTAAAGAGAGACTGTCACCACATTAAAAGTGCCCAAACTCCTACATAAGGAGATCGGCCCTCTACACCGTGTTCCAAATTATTCTGCACATTGGATTTAAGTGTCATAAACATTTAATTATTCGTTTTTCAATGAAACTCATGGATGGTCTTGTGTCTTAGGGCTCTTTGGATCATTGTAATCAATCTCAGACACCTGTGATAATTAGTTTGCCAGGTGTGCCCAATCAAAGGAAAACTACTTAAGAAGGACGTTCCACATTATTAAGCAGCCACAGGTTTCAAGCAATATGGGAAAGAAAAAGGATCTCTCTGCTGCCGAAAAGCGTGAAATAGTGCAATACCTTGGACAAGGAATGAAAACATTGGATATTTCAAAAAAACGTAAGCGTGATTATCGTACTGTGAAAAGATTTGTGGCTGATTCAGAGCACAGACGGGTTCGTTCAGATAAAGGCATAATGAGGAAGGTTTCTGCCAGGTTTCTGCCAGACAAATTAATAGGATTAGGAGAGCAGCTGCTAAAATGCCATTGCAAAGCAGCAAACAGGTATTTGAAGCCGCTGGTGCCTCTGGAGTCCCGCGAACCTCAAGGTGTAGGATCCTCCAGAGGTTTGCAAGTGTGCATAAAGCTATTATTCGGCCACCCCTAAACAATGCTCACAAGCAGAAACGGTTGCAGTGGGCTCAGAACTACATGAAGACTAATTTTCAAACCGTGTTGTTTACTGATGAGTGCTGTGCAACCCTGGATGGTCCAGATGGATGGAGTAGTGGATGGTTGGTGAATGGCCACCATGTAACAACAAGGCTGTGACGTCAGCAAGGAGGTGGCGGAGTCATGTTTTGGGCTGGAATCATGGGGAGAGAGCTGCTAGGCCCCTTTAGGGTCCCTGAAGGTGTGAAAATGACCTCTGCAAAGTACGTAGAGTTTATGACTGACCACTTTCTTCCGTGGTACAAAAAGAAGAACCGTGCCTTCCGTAGCAAAATTATCTTCATGCATGACAATGCACCATCTCATGCTGCAAAGAATACCTCTGTGTCATTGGCTGCTATGGGCATAAAAGGAGAGAAATGTGTGGCCCCCATGTTCCCCTGACCTCAACCCTATTGAGAACCTTTGGAGCATCCTCAAGCAGAATATCTATGAGGGTGGGCGGCAGTTCACATCAAAACAGAAGCTCTGGGAGGCGATTCTGACATCCTGCAAAGATATTCAAGCAGAAACTGTCCAAATACTCACAAATTCAATGATGCAGAATTGTGCAGGTGATATCAGAGAAGGGGTCCTATGTGACATGTAACTTGTCCTGTGCAGGTGATATCAGAGAAGGGGTCCTATGTGACATGTAACTTGTCCTGTGCAGGTGATATCAGAGAAGGGTCCTGTGTAACATGTAACTTGTCCTGTGCAGGTGATATCAGAGAAGGGTCCTGTGTAACATGTAACTTGTGCTGTGCAGGTGATATCAGAGAAGGGTCCTGTGTAACATGTCCTGTGCAGGTGATATCAGAGGAGGGTCCTGTGTGACATGTAACTTGTGCTGTGCAGGTGATATCAGAGGAGGGTCCTGTGTAACATGTAACTTGTGCTGTGCAGGTGATATCAGAGAAGGGTCCTGCGTAACATGTAACTTGTCCTGTGCAGGTGATATCAGAGGAGGGTCCTGTGTAACATGTAACTTGTGCTGTGCAGGTGATATCAGAGAAGGGTCCTGTGTAACATGTAACTTGTGCTGTGCAGGTGATATCAGAGAAGGGTCCTGTGTAACATGTAACTTGTCCTGTGCAGGTGATATCAGAGAAGGGTCCTGTGTAACATGTAACTTGTGCTGTGCCAGTGATATCAGAGAAGGGTCCTGTGTAACATGTAACTTGTGCTGTGCAGGTGATATCAGAGGAGGGTCCTGTGTAACATGTAACTTGTGCTGTGCAGGTGATATCAGAGGAGGGTCCTGTGTAACATGTAACTTGTCCTGTGCAGGTGATATCAGAGAAGGGTCCTGTGTAACATGTAACTTGTGCTGTGCAGGTGATATCAGAGAAGGGTCCTGTGTAACATGTAACTTGTGCTGTGCAGGTGATATCAGAGGAGGGGTCCTGTGTAACATGTAACTTGTGCTGTGCAGGTGATATCAGAGAAGGGTCTTGTGTAACATGTAACTTGTGCTGTGCAGGTGATATCAGAGAAGGGTCCTGTGTAACATGTAACTTGTCCTGTGCAGGTGATATCAGAGAAGGGTCCTGTGTAACATGTAACTTGTGCTGTGCAGGTGATATCAGAGAAGGGTCCTGTGTAACATGTAACTTGTGCTGTGCAGGTGATATCAGAGAAGGGTCCTGTGTAACATGTAACTTGTGCTGTGCAGGTGATATCAGAGGAGAGTCCTGTGTAACATGTAACTTGTGCTGTGCAGGTGATATCAGAGGAGGGTCCTGTGTAACATGTAACTTGTCCTGTGCAGGTGATATCAGAGAAGGGTCCTGTGTAACATGTAACTTGTGCTGTGCAGGTGATATCAGAGAAGGGTCCTGTGTAACATGTAACTTGTCCTGTGCAGGTGATATCAGAGAAGGGTCCTGTGTAACATGTAACTTGTGCTGTGCAGGTGATATCAGAGGAGGGTCCTGTGTAACATGTAACTTGTGCTGTGCAGGTGATATCAGAGAAGGGTCCTGTGTAACATGTAACTTGTGCTGTGCAGGTGATATCAGAGGAGGGGTCCTGTGTAACATGTAACTTGTGCTGTGCAGGTGATATCAGAGGAGGGTCCTGTGTAACATGTAACTTGGCCTGTGCAGGTGATATCAGAGGAGGGTCCTGTGTAACATGTAACTTGTGCTGTGCAGGTGATATCAGAGGAGGGTCCTGTGTAACATGTAACTTGTGCTGTGCAGGTGATATCAGAGAAGGGTCCTGTGTAACATGTAACTTGTGCTGTGCAGGTGATATCAGAGAAGGGTCCTGTGTAACATGTAACTTGTGCTGTGCGGGTGATATCAGAGAAGGGTCCTGTGTAACATGTAACTTGTGCTGTGCAGGTGATATCAGAGAAGGGTCCTGTGTAACATGTAACTTGTGCTGTGCAGGTGATATCAGAGAAGGGTCCTGTGTAACATGTAACTTGTGCTGTGCAGGTGATATCAGAGGAGGGTCCTGTGTAACATGTAACTTGTGCTGTGCAGGTGATATCAGAGGAGGGTCCTGTGTAACATGTAACTTGTGCTGTGCAGGTGATATCAGAGAAGGGTCCTGTGTAACATGTAACTTGTCCTGTGCAGGTGATATCAGAGGAGGGTCCTGTGTAACATGTAACTTGTGCTGTGCAGGTGATATCAGAGAAGGGTCCTGTGTAACATGTAACTTGTCCTGTGCAGGTGATATCAGAGGAGGGTCCTGTGTAACATGTAACTTGTGCTGTGCAGGTGATATCAGAGGAGGGTCCTGTGTAACATGTAACTTGTGCTGTGCAGGTGATATCAGAGAAGGGTCCTGTGTGACATGTAACTTGTCCTGTGCAGGTGATATCAGAGAAGGGTCCTGTGTAACATGTAACTTGTCCTGTGCAGGTGATATCAGAGGAGGGTCCTGTGTAACATGTAACTTGTGCTGTGCAGGTGATATCAGAGAAGGGTCCTGTGTAACATGTAACTTGTGCTGTGCAGGTGATATCAGAGGAGGGTCCTGTGTAACATGTAACTTGTCCTGTGCAGGTGATATCAGAGAAGGGTCCTGTGTAACATGTAACTTGTGCTGTGCAGGTGATATCAGAGGAGGGTCCTGTGTAACATGTAACTTGTGCTGTGCAGGTGATATCAGAGAAGGGTCCTGTGTAACATGTAACTTGTGCTGTGCAGGTGATATCAGAGAAGAGTCCTGTGTAACATGTAACTTGTGCTGTGCGGGTGATATCAGAGGAGGGTCCTGTGTAACATGTAACTTGTCCTGTGCAGGTGATATCAGAGAAGGGTCCTGTGTAACATGTAACTTGTGCTGTGCAGGTGATATCAGAGAAGGGTCCTGTGTAACATGTAACTTGTGCTGTGCAGGTGATATCAGAGAAGGGTCCTGTGTAACATGTAACTTGTGCTGTGCAGGTGATATCAGAGGAGGGTCCTGTGTAACATGTAACTTGTGCTGTGCAGGTGATATCAGAGGAGGGTCCTGTGTAACATGTAACTTGTCCTGTGCAGGTGATATCAGAGAAGGGTCCTGTGTAACATGTAACTTGTGCTGTGCAGGTGATATCAGAGAAGGGTCCTGTGTAACATGTAACTTGTCCTGTGCAGGTGATATCAGAGAAGGGTCCTGTGTAACATGTAACTTGTCCTGTGCAGGTGATATCAGAGAAGGGTCCTGTGTAACATGTAACTTGTGCTGTGCAGGTGATATCAGAGGAGGGTCCTGTGTAACATGTAACTTGTGCTGTGCAGGTGATATCAGAGGAGGGTCCTGTGTAACATGTAACTTGTCCTGTGCAGGTGATATCAGAGGAGGGTCCTGTGTAACATGTAACTTGTGCTGTGCAGGTGATATCAGAGAAGAGTCCTGTGTAACATGTAACTTGTCCTGTGCAGGTGATATCAGAGGAGGGTCCTGTGTAACATGTAACTTGTCCTGTGCAGGTGATATCAGAGAAGGGTCCTGTGTAACATGTAACTTGTCCTGTGCAGGTGATATCAGAGAAGGGTCCTGTGTAACATGTAACTTGTGCTGTGCAGGTGATATCAGAGAAGGGTCCTGTGTAACATGTAACTTGTCCTGTGCAGGTGATATCAGAGGAGGGTCCTGTGTAACATGTAACTTGTCCTGTGCAGGTGATATCAGAGAAGGGTCCTGTGTAACATGTAACTTGTCCTGTGCAGGTGATATCAGAGAAGGGTCCTGTGTAACATGTAACTTGTCCTGTGCAGGTGATATCAGAGAAGGGTCCTGTGTAACATGTAACTTGTGCTGTGCAGGTGATATCAGAGAAGGGTCCTGTGTAACATGTAACTTGTCCTGTGCAGGTGATATCAGAGGAGGGTCCTGTGTAACATGTAACTTGTCCTGTGCAGGTGATATCAGAGAAGGGTCCTGTGTAACATGTAACTTGTCCTGTGCAGGTGATATCAGAGGAGGGTCCTGTGTAACATGTAACTTGTCCTGTGCAGGTGATATCAGAGAAGGGTCCTGTGTAACATGTAACTTGTCCTGTGCAGGTGATATCAGAGGAGGGTCCTGTGTAACATGTAACTTGTCCTGTGCAGGTGATATCAGAGGAGGGTCCTGTGTAACATGTAACTTGTGCTGTGAAGGTGATATCAGAGAAGGGTCCTGTGTAACATGTAACTTGTGCTGTGCAGGTGATATCAGAGGGTCCTGTGTAACATGTAACTTGTGCTGTGCAGGTGATATCAGAGAAGGGGTCCTGTGTAACATGTAACTTGTGCTGTGCAGGTGATATCAGAGAAGGGTCCTGTGTAACATGTAACTTGTCCTGTGCAGGTGATATCAGAGGAGGGTCCTGTGTAACATGTAACTTGTGCTGTGCAGGTGATATCAGAGAAGGGTCCTGTGTAACATGTAACTTGTGCTGTGCAGGTGATATCAGAGGAGGGTCCTGTGTAACATTTAACTTGTGCTGTGCAGGTGATATCAGAGAAGGGTCCTGTGTAACATGTAACTTGTCCTGTGCAGGTGATATCAGAGAAGGGTCCTGTGTAACATGTAACTTGTGCTGTGCAGGTGATATCAGAGAAGAGTCCTGTGTAACATGTAACTTGTCCTGTGCAGGTGATATCAGAGAAGGGTCCTGTGTAACATGTAACTTGTGCTGTGCAGGTGATATCAGAGAAGGGTCCTGTGTAACATGTAACTTGTCCTGTGCAGGTGATATCAGAGAAGGGTCCTGTGTAACATGTAACTTGTCCTGTGCAGGTGATATCAGAGGAGGGTCCTGTGTAACATGTAACTTGTGCTGTGCAGGTGATATCAGAGGAGGGTCCTGTGTAACATGTAACTTGTGCTGTGCAGGTGATATCAGAGAAGGGTCCTGTGTAACATGTAACTTGTGCTGTGCAGGTGATATCAGAGAAGGGTCCTGTGTAACATGTAACTTGTGCTGTGCAGGTGATATCAGAGAAGGGTCCTGTGTAACATGTAACTTGTGCTGTGCAGGTGATATCAGAGAAGGGTCCTGTGTAACATGTAACTTGTCCTGTGCAGGTGATATCAGAGGAGGGTCCTGTGTAACATGTAACTTGTGCTGTGCAGGTGATATCAGAGAAGGGTCTTGTGTAACATGTAACTTGTGCTGTGCAGGTGATATCAGAGAAGGGTCCTGTGTAACATGTAACTTGTGCTGTGCAGGTGATATCAGAGAAGGGTCCTGTGTAACATGTAACTTGTGCTGTGCAGGTGATATCAGAGAAGGGTCCTGTGTAACATGTAACTTGTCCTGTGCAGGTGATATCAGAGGAGGGTCCTGTGTAACATGTAACTTGTGCTGTGCAGGTGATATCAGAGAAGGGTCCTGTGTAACATGTAACTTGTGCTGTGCAGGTGATATCAGAGAAGGGTCCTGTGTAACATGTAACTTGTGCTGTGCAGGTGATATCAGAGAAGAGTCCTGTGTAACATGTAACTTGTCCTGTGCAGGTGATATCAGAGGAGGGTCCTGTGTAACATGTAACTTGTGCTGTGCAGGTGATATCAGAGAAGGGTCCTGTGTAACATGTAACTTGTGCTGTGCAGGTGATATCAGAGGAGGGTCCTGTGTAACATGTAACTTGTGCTGTGCAGGTGATATCAGAGAAGGGTCCTATGTAACTTGTGCTGTGCAGGTGATATCAGAGGGTCCTGTGTAACATGTAACTTGTGCTGTGCAGGTGATATCAGAGGGTCCTGTGTAACATGTAACTTGTGCTGTGCAGGTGATATCAGAGAAGGGTCCTGTGTAACATGTAACTTGTCCTGTGCAGGTGATATCAGAGAAGGGTCCTGTTTAACATGTAACTTGTGCTGTGCAGGTGATATCAGAGGAGGGTCCTGTGTAACATGTAACTTGTGCTGTGCAGGTGATATCAGAGGAGGGTCCTGTGTAACATGTAACTTGTGCTGTGCAGGTGATATCAGAGAAGGGTCCTGTGTAACATGTAACTTGTCCTGTGCAGGTGATATCAGAGAAGGGTCCTGTGTAACATGTAACTTGTGCTGTGCAGGTGATATCAGAGAAGGGTCCTGTGTAACATGTAACTTGTGCTGTGCAGGTGATATCAGAGGAGGGTCCTGTGTAACATGTAACTTGTGCTGTGCAGGTGATATCAGAGGAGGGTCCTGTGTAACATGTAACTTGTGCTGTGCAGGTGATATCAGAGAAGGGTCCTGTGTGACATGTAACTTGTCCTGTGCAGGTGATATCAGAGAAGGGTCCTGTGTAACATGTAACTTGTGCTGTGCAGGTGATATCAGAGAAGGGTCCTGTGTAACATGTAACTTGTGCTGTGCAGGTGATATCAGAGAAGGGTCCTGTGTAACATGTAACTTGTGCTGTGCAGGTGATATCAGAGGAGGGTCCTGTGTAACATGTAACTTGTCCTGTGCAGGTGATATCAGAGAAGGGTCCTGTGTAACATGTAACTTGTGCTGTGCAGGTGATATCAGAGGAGGGTCCTGTGTAACATGTAACTTGGCCTGTGCAGGTGATATCAGAGGAGGGTCCTGTGTAACATGTAACTTGTCCTGTGCAGGTGATATCAGAGGAGGGTCCTGTGTAACATGTAACTTGTCCTGTGCAGGTGATATCAGAGAAGGGTCCTGTGTAACATGTAACTTGTGCTGTGCAGGTGATATCAGAGAAGGGTCCTATGTAACATGTAACTTGTGCTGTGCAGGTGATATCAGAGAAGGGTCCTGTGTAACATGTAACTTGTCCTGTGCAGGTGATATCAGAGAATGGTCCTGTGTAACATGTAACTTGTGCTGTGCAGGTGATATCAGAGAAGGGTCCTGTGTAACATGTAACTTGTGCTGTGCAGGTGATATCAGAGAAGGGTCCTGTGTAACATGTAACTTGTGCTGTGCAGGTGATATCAGAGAAGGGTCCTGTGTAACATGTAACTTGTCCTGTGCAGGTGATATCAGAGAATGGTCCTGTGTAACATGTAACTTGTGCTGTGCAGGTGATATCAGAGAAGGGGTCCTGTGTAACATGTAACTTGTGCTGTGCAGGTGATATCAGAGGAGGGTCCTGTGTAACATGTAACTTGTGCTGTGCAGGTGATATCAGAGAAGGGTCCTGTGTAACATGTAACTTGTCCTGTGCAGGTGATATCAGAGGAGGGTCCTGTGTAACATGTAACTTGTCCTGTGCAGGTGATATCAGAGAAGGGTCCTGTGTAACATGTAACTTGTGCTGTGCAGGTGATATCAGAGAAGGGTCCTGTGTAACATGTAACTTGTGCTGTGCAGGTGATATCAGAGGAGGGTCCTGTGTAACATGTAACTTGTCCTGTGCAGGTGATATCAGAGAAGGGTCCTGTGTAACATGTAACTTGTGCTGTGCAGGTGATATCAGAGGAGGGTCCTGTGTAACATGTAACTTGTCCTGTGCAGGTGATATCAGAGAAGGGTCCTGTGTAACATGTAACTTGTGCTGTGCCAGTGATATCAGAGAAGGGTCCTGTGTAACATGTAACTTGTCCTGTGCAGGTGATATCAGAGGAGGGTCCTGTGTAACATGTAACTTGTGCTGTGCAGGTGATATCAGAGAAGGGTCCTGTGTAACATGTAACTTGTGCTGTGCAGGTGATATCAGAGGAGGGTCCTGTGTAACATGTAACTTGTGCTGTGCAGGTGATATCAGAGGAGGGTCCTGTGTAACATGTAACTTGGCCTGTGCAGGTGATATCAGAGGAGGGTCCTGTGTAACATGTAACTTGTCCTGTGCAGGTGATATCAGAGGAGGGTCCTGTGTAACATGTAACTTGTCCTGTGCAGGTGATATCAGAGGAGGGTCCTGTGTAACATGTAACTTGTCCTGTGCAGGTGATATCAGAGAAGGGGTCCTATGTGACATGTAACTTGGCCAGTTAATTTTTTTTTGATTGAAAGCGCTTTTGATTTCTGTAAATATGACCTCCTGATGCTGCAAATTCAACAAATTACCATTTTCGTTCTCTTTACAACCTTTACAATGTTTTGATCTCTGTTGTGCATAATAATGTGAAGCAAAAAAATCTGTTATCATTAGATTTGTTCAATAAAATTTGCATTATTCTCCAACGGTTGATGCTGAAGATTATACTGACTGTCATTGCATCGACTATTTAGGAAAATCAGCGAAAAATAACATTTGCATAATAATTTGGAATGCGGTGTAATGTAGGCGACAGTAATGCTTTTTATTTAGAAAAACGATCTATTTTTACCACATTAGGAGCGATTTTAGTTTTATGCTAATTATTTTCTTAATACTCAAGTGGGCGTGTTTTTACTTTAGACCAAGTGGGCGTTGTACAGAGGAGTGTATGACACTGACCAATCAGTGTCATGCTCTTCTCCCCATTCGCGCATAGTGACACTGCGTTGTTCGCCATGTGCTGTCTTAGGCTATGTTCACACAGAGTATTTTGCCGAGTTTTTTGACGCGGAAACCGCGTCGCAAAACTCTGCAAAAACGGCCCGAGAACGCCTCCCATTGATTTCAATGGGAGGCGTCGGCGTCTTTTTCCCGTGAGCAGTAAAACTGCCTCGTGGGAAAAAGAAGCGACATGCCCTATCTTCGGGCGCTTCCGCCTCTGACCTCCCATTGACTTCAATGGGAGACAGAGAAAGCGTATTTCGCGCTGTTTTATGCCCGCCGCGCTCAATGGCCGCGGGCGAAAAACGGCGCGAAAAACGGCGTGCAGGGAGAGGAATATCTGTCCTCAAAGTTCCAAACAGAATTTTGAGGCAGATATTCCTCCCCCAAAATACTCCGTGTGAACAAATATACTGACATATTAACGTTACTAAAGTGTTTAGACAGTGAATAGACATCACCTCCAGCCAGGACGCAATGTCTATTCACAATCAATCCCAACGCTTCGTTAACGTTTGTTTGGTACTTTCAACAGAGAAAGCGTAATCTCACGAGATCACACTGTAAATGACAGGTTACAGCGAGGTTACGCTTTGCTCTGCTGTAAGTACCAAACAAACGTTACGGAAGTGTCGGGATTGTGAATAGACATCGCGTCCTGGCTGGAGGTGATGTCTATTCACTGTCTAAACACTTCAGTAATGTTAATGTGTCAGTATAAGGCTATGTGCACACGACCTCTTTTCAGATGTAATGGAGGCGGTTTACGCTTCAAATTACGCATGAAAAGACTGCTCCAATATGTCGGGAAACATCTGCCCATTGCTTGCAATGGGTCTTACGATGTTCTGTGCAGACGAGCTGTTATTTTACGCGTCGCTGTCAAAATACGGCGCGTAAAATGACGGCTCGCCAAAAGAAGTGCAGGACACTTTTTGGGACGTTTTTGGAGCAGTTTTCTCATAGACCCCAATGAAAACGGCTCCAAAAACGCAGTGAAAAACGCGAGTTGCTCAAAAAACGTCTGAAAATCGTATTTTCAGACGTATTTTGTTAATCGTCTGAACATACCCTAAGACAGCACATAGTGATCTAGCAGTGTCACTATGCGCTAACTAAATAAATGGAGAAAAGTGTATGGCGCTGATTGGTCACTGATTGGTCACTGATTGGTCAGCGTCATACACTCCTCTGTACAACGCCCACTTGGTCTAAAGTAAAAACACGCCCACTTGGGCATTAAGAAACTAATTTGCATAAAGCTAAAAATCGCTCATAAAGTGGTAAAAATAGATCGTTTTTCTAAATAAAAACCACTGCTGTCACCTACATTACAGCGCCGATCACATTATGTAGGAGACAGGGCACTTATAATGGGGTGACAGAGACTCTTTAATAAATTTGGTGCATTTTGGACTGTCCTAAAGTCAGAAGCACGAGCAAGTGTAGATTTGCACCAACATTTTGACCATTTTCTGGCTTTAGCCTTAATAAATCTGTCAAAGTTGGAGACCACACCCACTCCCAATTAACCCCGCCCTCTTTTTGCTCCACTTCTCAAAACTGGTGAGTGCCGAGAAAACTAGCAAATATGACGCGCGCCACCATTCTCAACTTTTAAAAGCTGGTTCAAATCTATTGATAAATTCCCACCTTTGTGTTTGTTTCTCACCATTTTCAAGATCTCTGCTTGCTATCGGTGAATAGGAACATTCTTGGTTACATCCAGAGACTAAAAACCTGTACAGATCTAATACTTTTCACAGCTGAGGAGTTGTTACAGTTGCATTCTTTCTAGACAATCCTCTGTGAGGTGAATACATCATCAGCAGGAATCTCTCTCCAGTCCTGATAGTTTGTTACATTTTACCTGGACTGATACATTGTATCAGTCTGGAGTCCAGGCTGTTTAGCTCAAGGACGATTGTCTAGACTGGATAAATTGTAACAAACCCTCAGCTGTGAAAATATTTGTAACCCTTTGTTACTAAAATGTCCTTTATGGGGATGCTCCTAAGGATTATATGTGGCCACCATTCACTTGAAAGAAGTCTTTTTGACAGGTGTAACCTCTGCGATAAGTTTATAAAAGGGTCACATCATTATTGGAACTACCTACCCAACATCCTAGGAAACTGTCGCTATCTGGGGCTGATTGGTCAGAATCTCGTTAGTACGGAGCATGTTTAGGGCGCCATTTTTAAGTCATAGATACGTTGATCGGAAAGCTCCAGAACCGTAATCGCCGATCCTCTCCGCGTGTTCTGTCTCTTTCCAAAACCGTAAAGGGTTAAGAAACTATCTACACCTCTATCCTCAAGACACTTAATGAATATTAATCTGTATGGCATTCTCCGCAAGATCGTTAATCACGGCGTCTAATCTTCAAAGTGGATTCTGTTCAGTACACTAATTAATACTCGCTAATTATACAGTGATGCTGCGATTCTTTATAAACATTTTTAAGAGTAGAATTGATTGTACCCGACAATGAGAGAACAGATGAAGCAACCGGGGGGGGGGGGGGTCAGCGGGCAGTATGGATGGGAAGGTAAATAAAAGTGCACAACGCAGCCTCATTCAATGGAAGTGCGACGTCATGGCAGGCGCTCTCAGAAGACTGTCCCTTCAAATACATTCTGGGAGGTGGACATATTGTAGGTCTAATTAATTCAGCTACCAATTCTCCAAAAACGAGAAGAGTTATTCTGGTGCCATTACTAGCAACAAGCTTTTTACGGCTTCTAAATGGTGCCTTCTCCATAATGTATAGAGTCACTGTGGACGTATATTACATCACTTATCCTGTACTGAAGACCCTGAACAGGCTGGGATATTTCAGCTCTGGAGTATAATACAGGATATAACTCCGGATCAGTACAGGATAAGTAATGTAATGTATGTAACACAGTGACT
This sequence comes from Rhinoderma darwinii, assembly GCF_050947455.1. Lineage (NCBI taxonomy): Eukaryota > Metazoa > Chordata > Amphibia > Anura > Rhinodermatidae > Rhinoderma > Rhinoderma darwinii. Next base: position 138,794,829 of record NC_134693.1, read on the forward strand.
CCACCAGCAGAATAGTGAGTGCAGCTCTGGAGTATAAGGCTATGTTCACACAGAGTATTTTGGGGGAGGAATATCTGCCTCAAAGTTCCAAACGGAATTTTGAGGCAGATATTCCTCCCCCAAAATACTCCGTGTGAACAGCAATTATCGCGCCGTTTTTCGCCCGCGGCCATTGAGCGCCGCGGGCATAAAGCAGCGAGATATACGCTTTCTCCTGCCTCCCATTGAAGTCAATGGGAGGTCGGAGGCGGAAGCGCCCGAAGATAGGGCATGTCGCTTCTTTTTCCCGCGAGGCAGTTTTACTGCTCGCGGGAAAAAGACGCCGACGCCTCCCATTGAAATCAATGGGAGGCGTTCTCGGGCCGTTTCTGCCGAGTTTTGCGACGCGGTTTCCGCGTCAAAAAACTCGGCAAAAGACCCCGTGTGAACATAGCCTAATACAGGATCAGTACAGGATAAGTAATATAATGTATGTACACAGTGACTCCACCAGCAGAATAGTGAGTGCAGCTCTGGAGTATAATACAGGATGTAACTCAGGATCAGTACAGGATAAGTAATGTAATGTATGTACACAGTGACTCCACCAGCAGAATAGTGAGTGCAGCTCTGGAGTATAATACAGGATGTAACTCAGGATCAGTACAGGATAAGTAATGTATGTACACAGTGACTCCACCAGCAGAATAGTGAGTGCAGCTCTGGAGTATAATACAGGATGTAACTCAGGAGCAGTACAGGATAAGTAATGTAATGTATGTACACAGTGACTCCACCAGCAGAATAGTGAGTGCAGCTCTGGAGTATAATACAGGATGTAACTCAGGATCAGTACAGGCTAAGTAATGTAATGTATGTACACAGTGACTCCACCAGCAGAATAGTGAGTGCAGCTCTGGAGTATAATACAGGATATAACTCAGGATCAGTACAGGATAAGTAATGTAATGTATGTACACAGTGACTCCACCAGCAGAATAGTGAGTTCAGCTCTGGAGTATAATACAGGATATAACTCAGGATCAGTACAGGAGAAGTAATGTAATGTATGTACACAGTGACTCCACCAGCAGAATAGTGAGTGCAGCTCTGGAGTATAATACAGGATGTAACTCCGGATCAGTACAGGATAAGTAATGTAATGTATGTACTCTACCAGCAGAATAGTGAGTGCAGCTCTGGAGTATAATACAGGATGTAACTCGGGATCAGTACAGGCTAAGTAATGTAATGTATGTACACAGTAACTCCACCAGCAGAATAGTGAGTGTAGCTCTGGAGTATAATACAGGATGTAACTCAGGATCAGTACAGGATAAGTAATGTAATGTATGTACACAGTGACTCCACCAGTAGAATAGTGAGTTCAGCTCTGGAGTATAATACAGGATATAACTCAGGATCAGTACAGGAGAAGTAATGTAATGTATGTACACAGTGACTCCACCAGCAGAATAGTGAGTGCAGCTCTGGAGTATAATACAGGATGTAACTCAGGATCAGTACAGGATAAGTAATGTATGTACACAGTGACTCTACCAGCAGAATAGTGAGTGCAGCTCTGGAGTATAATACGGGATGTAACTCAGGATCAGTACAGGATAAGTAATGTAATGTATGTACACAGTGACTCCACCAGCAGAATAGTGAGTGCAGCTCTGGAGTATAATACAAGATGTAACTCAGGATCAGTACAGGATAAGTAATGTAATGTATGTACACAGTGACTCCACCAGCAGAATAGTGAGTGCAGCTCTGGAGTATAATACAAGATGTAACTCAGGATCAGTACAGGATAAGTAATGTAATGTATGTACACAGTGACTCCACCAGCAGAATAGTGAGTGCAGCTCTGGAGTATAATACAGGATGTAACTCAGGATCAGTACAGGATAAGTAATGTAATGTATGTACACAGTGACTCCACCAGCAGAATAGTGAGTGCAGCTCTGGAGTATAATACAGGATATAACTCAGGATCAGCGCAGAATTTCTATTTCTATCAACTGTAAATTCTTGTGCTAAGTTTAACATTTGCTCTAAGTTTCATTATAGCCCCGATCTGGCAAGAAACCCAAAAACGTTTGTTAAACTATAAATTGCTCTTTCGGGAATAGAACGATGTCACCCGGCTGGATTTAGTCAGTTTGAAGGGGTTAATGTCTCCTCTTCACAAGTTTTCTGCATTCAGCATCTTTAAGAACTCTGTGAATCTGCAGAATCTCTTCCAATAAATTAGCAACTTTTCCTTGAGTCTCACAGATTGCATTAAGGCTCCTGGATTCTGTCAGTGTCCCGAGACCTCGCTATGAATAATGGGGTTGAAGCGACCATGGTTCATGTTTATAATGTTGACGGATTATGGGGCGTTAGCCAGAGCGTAACCCGGAGCTGCGAACATTGGACACCCCAGAATATATCGCATTGCTGCAAATACGAGAACAAGTTAGAGAGCAAAAGAGTGTGATCACCAATTACAGTCTGCAAACTGCATGATAATGAATCAACTTAACCAACCAATTAATCAGCAGCCCATCCCCCACCCCCGAAGAGAACATCAGAAACCAAAGAGCTTGACTTGGAGTTAATTAATAAAGAAATTGGACTAGATGACAGGCCTGGGAGTGTGGAGGTGGGCGCGTTGTAACTGGCGGACCCAGGCCTGCTGCAGCGTATAGGAGGGTATAGAGTATCTCTATACTGTACAGCTGTGGGCTGCAACATGTGGCTCTTCAGCTGGTGCACAACTACAACTCTCATCATGCAGTGACGTCAATGTTTCCCTGCGGCTTTTCCCTGCGGCTTTAAAAAAAACATTAGTAAAATTGTGTTTAATAATTGTCTAATGGAAAGTTCTGCAACTTTCTAATATACTTTGTTTCAATTCTTACCATTTTCAAGAGGTCTACTTGCTGTCAGTGAATGGGAATATTCTTATTTTTATCTGGAGGCTGAAGACTTTTTCGGCCGCTTTTCAGGCCTGTTCCGACAGGGCGTTTTTTCACACGTTTTCCAAAAACGGCACGTAAAAAGACGCCTGCGAGAAAGAAGTGCATGTCACTTCTTGGGACATTTTTTGGAGCCGTTTTTTATTGACTCCATAGAAAAACAGCTCCAAAAACGGGCATAAAATGCGAGTTGCTAAAAAAAAACGGCTGAACTCGCGTTTTTCACAGCGTTTTTTATGCCCGTTTTTGGAGCTGTTTTTCTATCTCAAATTGATGACCTATCCTAGGAATAGGCCATTAATATAAAATGCCTGGAGAATTCCTTTAAGCTTTATTTGGTTAAAACTGGAGAGTCCCTTTAAGAGCAAAGTGGTGCTGATTGGATTAGAGTTGTCACTGAGGGGGGTGAAAAAGCCATAGTATACAGCATGTGCTTCGTTTTGCCCCCCACAATTTGCACTTTGTTGAAGATTTCACCCACTTGTAATCCTGCTACAATAAATGTGGACACTAGGGGGCAGATGATGAGTTCGGATGAAGACGATCCTGTTCATATTCAGGACCATAATGAGTAAATGTCCATCTGTATCTCAGTATTTCAGGAAATATCATGTCCCAAACACAAGATCAATGTCCCCGCAATACAGGCAATACCTCTGCTGTGGTGAATCTATACTAATATATAAGGGACTGGCAGAAATAACAATTATTATTATTGGAATCGTTTATTAGGTCTCAGGGTTGTGGGGAAGTTCAATCCAATATTTACTGACGAACTGGATTATTTTCTTTATAAAAAGATTTCTATTTGGGGGAATTGCTATTCATAAGTCCTCAAAGTTAAAAAGTGAAACTCTCCTTATATCATAATCTTATTTAGGTGCTAAACATTGTGCCCGTTAAATTCTTAATATGGTTTTCTAGAGGTCTGAGCTCCATTTTTCTGATACAGAGTTCCAAAGCCTCTGCATAGTCAGGGTTAAATGAAAATGTACTGCCTGTCTACAGTCACCACTAGGGGGAGCTTACAGCATACTGTGTTTTAGTAACCTCAATGAATAAATTGTATGCGGTAACCTCAGCTCCCCCTAGTGGTGACTGCAGGCAGATAGAATTGTATCATGTTACTCACCTATGCAGGGGATTTGGAGCTCTGTATCAGAATTTTGGATTTATTATGATTTTTTTTGACAGCTTAGTGATATACAATTTTCTGTTAAAATAATATATATTATTGTTGGAGCTGAATGGTTTAGATCTGGAATATAACAAAAATGATCCCATGCTGGATTAGCGGGAGGTTGCGTGACACTCCGACACTCTCTGTCTTCCGGTTTTTCTTGTGCTTGTGGTGTCTGTAGTATCTGTGTGATGGGGCATCAGGGGCGTGCCAGTCAGAAGGGTGGCATCAGGACGTCACCGGTATCCGCAACGTGGGTCAAACTGAATGTCACTGTAAGTAGAAGAGACTGGGGATTATAGATATTTGTATATTTTCTCTGTCTATATCTGTCCAAACTTTCCAATAATCCGGCATCTAGTAGTCCAGAGCATGCCAGATTATCAGACTTTCAATGTATATTTGTTTTCCAAACACTTTATTACAATGTACTCAGCGCCCAGACGTGCCAAACGAGAGAACATGAGCCATGCATAAAACATGAGGCGAACGATCGAAGATCTATGTGATAATTACCTTGCGCAATACTTGTAAAATCGTCTTCACCCGACATAAAGCTGAGATCTGGTTTTCAAATATTAAAGAAAATTTCCTGTTCCTTGCGCAAAAAATAAAGAGAATCATTTATGATCTTGTTTTACTGCTGCCCCCCCCCCCCCCCCCCGCCTCCTAATATAAAATAACAAGTAAAAATAGAGCAAAAAGGCGACATCTTCAGATTGTGCTAAAACTAAAGACCTCGACAAAGGGAAGATGATCAATGGGGGGGGATAGACATTACTGCTATAAAGAGGAGAATTACTAAAACAGACCCCTGCACAATACAACATCCTGGACTTCAGGCTGATACATTGTAACAAATCTTCAGGACAGGAGAGAGATTTTTAGCTACTGATTTGTTCATTGTCTAGACTGGATGCAATTGTGTCAAATCCTCAGCTGTGAGAAGTATTTGGCTCTATTCACTTTTTATAGTGGAGACATCCGGAGACTGATGGACCCCATTGGCTTTAATGGGGTCTGTTAAGGGTCCGGTAAGTTTGATAGCAAGAATACTGATGCAGACTGCGCCATTTTTGTCGTCATAAATAACGGAAATCTTGATGAAAACCCCAACAGAACCCCCCTAGTGTAGTGTGAACAGAGCCTTAGGTCTGTACAGGATTTTAATTTGTACTCAAAACTGATACATTTTATCTGTACTGATACATTGTAGCAAATCAACAGGACAGGAGAGATTTGTGTTGCTGACATGCTTAAGATTGTCTAGACTGGAATCACCTTGTAGCAAACTCTCAACTGTGTCAAGTATTAGATCAGGGTTTTTAGCCTCTGGATGTAAACAAGAATGTTACTTGTCACTGACTGGAAGCAGAGATCTTGAAAATTATGAGAAATTGAAATGTAAACTATATTATAAAGAGGCAGAACTTTTCTATAATTTACAGAAGACTTTAGAATACTGTTTAGATTTTTAGTCTATAAAGCAATGGTCTCCAACCTGTGACACCCCCCCCCCCCCGGCTGTTGCGGAACTACAACTCCCAGCATGCCCGACAGGTTCGGTTGGAGACCACCGTCATAATTTAGGGTGTTTTCCACGTTCTAAACTGATAATGATGACGGCTTCTGCAGCTGTGAGCCGCCATGATGTTCGGCTCTTCCGCCGCTGGACGGTCGGGTTACGGTGGATTTTCGCTTTCGCTGATTTTACTGCCGCCCTTTCTAATAATAACAGTAGCACAAAGCAGAAATATCGCCCCCCCTCACCCACAGCTTCATCTAATGGAAGTTTTACGACTGTATGAGGATTTCTCGCGCATCTCACACCGCCACTTCAATAACCATCCGGCTGAGCCTGGGGATCGAGGAAAGAGCAAATAAATCCACGGTTTTATTCCAAGCTTCACTTCCTTCTGATTCTCTAGGGGTGAATTGGGGGGAGGATAATTAACCCTGTGAGATCTGCAGCACATTTATACATGGTCGCTTTGTAAAATAATCTGTGGTTACTCTACCTGCGAATCCTTAAAGGGAAAGTGCACATCTGAAGCTCATCTTCACTGCTGGATAGAGATTTCCAAGACTTGAAATCGACAACATCACATTCCTCATACAAAACTATCAATATCAATGGCCTCATGACGAGAGCGCTGTGCCCAGGATGGGGCTGGCACAGAAAAGGTTCAGACATTTGAGAGATTGCTGCGCCCCTTTAAATGAGTGGTCCAATTTTATGTAAATAAAGTTTAATCATTGTATAATAAATAGAATTTAAGTTTCTAATAGAATATATGCTACAATTCAATTCCTTACATGTTCAAAATCTCTGCTTGCTGTCAGTGAAGGGACATATTCTTGTCTAGATATGATCTCGTAATGCCCTCACAGCTGATGAGCTAAGGGGTCAGCAACCTCCGGCACTCCAGCTGTTGTGAAACTACAACTCCCAGCATTCCCTGGCAGCCAAAGGCTTTATTATTCTAGCCAAAGGCTGTCAGGGCATGCTGGGAATTATAGTTTTACAACAGATTGAGTGCCGAAGCAGCAGCGCAAGCGAATGTTTCTCCTGTCCCGACTCCAGGCGCATAGCTTTTACATATGCTATAATAAACTCTAGGACTATATCTATACGAGTTTAAAGCCTTTACATTGTACTGTAATCAAGCATTTCTGATCACTAACAGCAAGCAGAGATCTTAAAAATGGTGAGGAATAAAAACACAAAGTATATTAGAAAGTTACTGAACTTTTCATTATACAATGACGGGTTGTCTGGTCCCAATAATCGCTGTATAATGAAATGTTCTGCAATTTTGTCATATACTTTGCTTTTCAATTCCTCACCCTTTCAAGATCTCTGCTTCTTGTGAATGGAAACTTTTTCTTTACATCCCACCCATACATACCTAATACTGAGTGTTTATTACAATTGTATTAAGTCTAAACAATCCTCTGTGAGCTAAACACATCAGCAGCAGAAGTCTTTCTCCTGTCCTAATAGTTTGTTACAATGTATCAGTGCAGGTAACATGTAGCAAGCTGGAGTCCAGACTAGTTCGCTCACAGAGGATTGCTTAGACTGGATACAATTGTAACAAAACCTCAGCTGTAAGAAGCATTAGACCTGTACAGATTTTTAGCTTCTGATATTTTATAAATTCACTGAAGCAAGCGAAAATCTTGAAAATGGTGGGGAATTGAAACGCAAAGTAAATGATAAAGTTGCAGAACTTTTCATTATATAATGGTTTATCTTAAGATTGTTGATCTGATGTTCTGCAAATATCCAAATACTGCTCCAAGAAGTGAAAATCTGTGTGTATGTGCAGCATAGGTTCCCACCTCATAGAGGTTGCCTTGTCGTGGCAGCAGGGTTCACACAATTTGATCAAAATGTGCGCTAAGAACCTCCCTATTGTAAGTAGATTTAGCAGTAATGGAGGTTTATTTATATTTAGTGGCATTCGTGCTCGCAGTGCGCTGTCGCCATTTTCTTGTTTGCTATTTATATTTATTATATGCTCTAATTCTCCCATTTTTTGGCCAGCTGCTCCGCCATAAGCGCTGCGCCATTGACCGGCCTCATTATACAGTGAGAGTCGACTGATGTCCTTTGTGATAACCTCGTCCACCCAACGCCACAGCCTCAAAAGCTGCTTTATTGACGGATCTGTCTGGGCCGAGGCCTCTCCTTTCTCTGGATCTTCCCACCCTCGTCCCGTCTCTGATAAGGAATGAGATCCGGGTTCTTGTTTCTTTCAGATAAATGTGTGGGCGCCTGACGAGGTGCCAATTTCAGCTCATCAATGGGAGACGCCACTCACAAAGCCATCAGGTCCAGATCTGACATTCTCCTGAAAGCAGCAGCATCAGATAATGAAGATTGTTAATAAGGTCCCTTTATTGGCAAATACCTATCACAACCCCCAGCAGAAACTAATGATGGAGGCGCTACACAGCATAATGCATTCACCGCGGGCAAGGTCATGCTGCCCTCAACTGCAGACAGCAACCTGATAGGATGTAATGAATCATAGCCTAGTAGATTTGTCATTCAGGAATCGAGGAAAGTTGGGTGATGGGCAGACATCCTGGTTTCCACCTAGCTTGCCCAGATATGACTAAGGGGAGTGCAATTTTTTTTTACTTGCAGTACCCCTTTTCACCACTGCTGTAGCAAATTAGTCCCATAGACTTCAGTGCAATAGCGCCACCAGATGTAGGATGCATGTGGGGATTGCAATAACTGGTTGGTTGGAAAAGAGAAACGTACTGTAAGTGCATTGTATAATTTTTATCGACGTGCATTAGAAAAAAAAATTCGATTAAGTTGCAATATGTTACATAGTTGGCACAGAGCTTGGCATATTGTGGCACAAGTTGGCGCCTGACTAGTCTTATTAATTTTTTTACTTATTGTAATCAATAAAGGAGAACTCGTCATGTGACATCATCTCACACTTTTAGGTTGTTTCTTGCATTGGGTAAAAGGGCTGGTGGGAGGGAGCAATGGTCAAAACATGGCGGTCGGTACCAAGAGCTGTATATATACAGGAGTGTCGTTCCTGTGTTGCCACCCCTCTCCATCACAAAACATTTATAGCACCGATGTTCTCTTATATGGCAGGTCTGAGCCGGTTTTAGAGGGTGGCAAACTGGACAATTGCCCAGCGCCTTTATTTCCTAGGGGCCTCCGGAGTCTGGACCCCAACAAACAACCTGAGGGTAAAGCAACACAATCCTCTCTGTCTCCTTCTCTGCACTGATGACCGTTTTATTTGTGCATTAAATGGCAGTGTTATGTGGGCACTATATGGCAGCGTTATTCAGATATTGTATGGCAGTTTAGTTTGTGCATTGAATGGCAGTATTTTGTGAATAATATATGGCACTATTATGGGGCACTATATCATAGTATTTGGATATTGTATGGAGTTATTATTTAGGCATCATATGGCGGTATTATTTAGGAACTATATGGGAGTGTTATTTGGATATTATATGGTAGTATTATGTGGGAACTATATGGTAGTATTATTTGGCTATTGTATGGAGCTATAATTTAGGCATTGTATGGCAGTATTATGTGGGCACCACATGGCAGAATTATGTGGTAACTATATGGGAGTATTTGGATACTGTATGGCGTTATTATTTAGGCATTGTATGGTAGTATTATGTGGGCACTATATGGTAATAATACGTGGATAATATATGGCAGAAATATGTAGTAACTATATTGGAGTATTATTTGGATACTATATGGAGCTATTATGTAGGCATTGCATGACAGTTATGTGGCCACTATACGAGAGCATTATTTGGATACTGTTTAAAGTTATTATTTAGGCAATGTATGGAAGTATTATGTGGCAGTATTCTGAAAGAAAAATTATGTGAAAAAGTGAATGTGTCTGTTTTTTTTTTTTTTTTTAATATATATATTAATTTTAGGATTTTATATAGTCTATGAAATGACTGTATCGAGCCAGAGAGTGACCTGAGAGTCCCCGTCCCCTCCTCTCTTCTCCTCCTCCTGTTAAGACAAATAGATATTGTGAGGAATCCGCAATTAATTGGGCTGTTTCCAAATGAAATAACCCAAGTTAGAATTAATCTTGTTTTCATTATGTTTTTAATGGAGCTACAATTATTAGACTGCCTCTCAGATTTATGTTTTGACATTAGACTAATTGGCTCGTGTTCTTAATTTTCATAATGGAATAAGCCCCATCGCTTTATGCCGTTTTTCTCTAAGACAGGGAGAAATATTCATTAACCTCGGATGCTGCAAATTTCGGTGCAGCTGTAAGAAAAGTCCTGATAGAATCAGGGAAGACTCTGGGAAACACAATTGTTTAACATACTCAAGATAAGTGGAGGAGCCAACCTGTGTATGTAAGGGTATGTGCACACACACTAATTACGTCCGTAATTGACGGACGTATTTCGGCCGCAAGTCCCGGACCGAACACAGTGCAGGGAGCCGGGCTCCTAGCATCATACTTATGTACGATGCTAGAAGTCCCTGCCTCGCTGCAGGACAACTGTCCCGTACTGTAAACATGATTATACTACGGGACAGTTGTCCTGCAGCAAAGCAGGGACTTCTAGCGTCGTACATAAGTATGATGCTAGGAGCCCGGCTCCTTGCAGTGTGTTCGGTCCGGTACTTGCGGCCGAAATACGTCCGTCAATTACGGACGTAATTAGTGTGTGTGCACATACCCTCATACTGTAGACCAGGGGTGCACATATTTTGTTAGTCCGGATTTGTGCCATAATAAAAGTTTAAACACCATTTTACAATTAATCTACGTAAAACAATATATTACTGATCCTGAGTTACATCCTGTATTATACTCCGGAGCTGCACTCACTATTCTGCTGGTGGAGACACTGTGTACATACATTACATTACTTATCCTGTACTGATCCTGAGTTACATCCTGTATTATACTCCAGAGCTGCACTCACTATTCTGCTGGTGGAGTCACTGTGTACATACATTACTTATCCTGTACTGATCCTGAGTTACATCCTGTATTATACTCCAGCGCTGCACTCACTATTCTGCTGGTGGAGTCACTGTGTACATACATTATATTACTTATCCTGTACTGATCCTGAGTTATATCCTGTATTATACTCCAGAGCTGCACTCACTATTCTGCTGGTGGAGTCACTGTGTACATACATTACATTACATATCCTGTACTGATCCTGAGTTACATCCTGTATTATACTCCAGAGCTGCACTCACTATTCTGCTGGTGGAGTCACTGTGTACATACATTACATTACTTATCCTGTACTGATCCTGAGTTATATCCTGTATTATACTCCAGAGCTGCACTCACTATTCTGCTGGTGGAGTCACTGTGTACATACATTACTTATCCTGTATTGATCCTGAGTTACAGCCTGTATTATACTCCAGAGCTGCACTCACTATTCTGCTGGTGGAGTCACTGTGTACATACATTACATTACTTATCCTGCACTGATCCTGAGTTATATCCTGTATTATACTCCAGAGCTGCACTCACTATTCTGCTGGTGGAGTCACTGTGTACATACATTACATTACTTATCTTGTACTGATCCTGAGTTACATCCTGTATTATACTCCAGAGCTGCACTCACTATTCTGCTGGTGGAGTCACTGTGTACATACATTACATTACTTATCCTGTACTGATCCTGAGTTACATCCTGTATTATGCTCCAGAGCTGCACTCACTATTCTGCAGGTGGAGTCAATGTGTACATACATTACATTACTTATCCTGTACTGATCCTGAGTTACATCCTGTATTATACTCCAGAGCTGCACTCACTATTCTGCTGGTGGAGTCACTGTGTACATACATTACATTACTTATCCTGTACTGATCCGGTGTTACATACTGTATTATGCGCCAGAGCTGCACTCACTATTCTGCTGGTGGAGTCACTGTCAGGCCTGATTTACACGAGCGTGTGCGTTTTGCGCGCGCAAAAAACGCTGCGTTTTGCGCGCGCAAAAGGCATTTGACAGCTCCGTGTGTCATCCGTGTATGATGCGTGGCTGCGTGATTTTCGCGCAGCCGCCATCATAGAGATGAGGCTAGTCGACGCCCGTCACTGTCCAAGGTGCTGAAAGAGCTAACTGATCGGCAGTAACTCTTTCAGCACCCTCGACAGTGAATGCCGATCACAATATACAGCAACCTGTGAATAAAAAAAGACGTTCATACTTACCATGAACTGCCTGCTTCCTCCAGTCCGGTCTCCCGGCCGTTGCCTTGGTGACGCGTCCCTCTCTTGTCATCCGGCCCCACCTCCCAGGATGGCGCGGCAGTCCATGAGACCGCTGCAGCCTGTGATTGGCTGCAGCCTGTGCTTGGCCTGTGATTGGCTGCAGCTGTCACTTGGCCTGAATTGTCATCCCGGGAGGTCGGACTGGAGGAAGGAGCCGGGATTTATCGGTAAGTCCGAACTTCTGTTTTTTTTTACACGTATATGTATATGGCGATCGAAAGTCACTGTCCATGGTGCTGAAACAGTTTAAGTCTTTCAGCACCGTGGGCAGTGACTGTCTCCTGACGTCGCGTACCCACCCGAACATTTTTTGCCGGGTTCGGTCAAAACGAGTTCGGCCGAACCCGGTGAAGTTCGGTGCGCTCATCTCTAATTTGACACTCCGTTTGGATGTTTGTAAACAGAAAAGCACGTGGTGCTTTTCTGTTTACATTCATCCTTTTGACAGCTCTTGCGTGATTTTCGCGCATGCAACGCAGTAGCGTCCGTGTGGCATGCGTTGTTTTCACGCACCCATTGACTTCAATGGGTGCGTGTTGCGTGAAAAACGCACGATTATAGAACATGTCGTGAGTTTTACGCAACGCACTCACGCTGCGCAAAATTCACGCATCGTCTAAACTGCCCCATAGAGTAATATAGGTGCGTACGACACGCGTGAAAAAGCACGCGCGTCGCACGCGCGTATATTACGCTCGTGTAAATGAGGCCTCACTCTAACAGCTAAGCTGAGCTCCTATCAATTTAGTTTTTCCTACATCAGATACCTGTACAGAGTCTGGTGTAACGATGACAATTCTCAGAATGAAAATGATCCATCGCAAACTCTGAAGACACTGAACAAGCAGGAAATACTGTCAGAGGTATTTGTGCTGTTAAATAAACTTGCATAGAATTGTCTAGACTGGATACAATTGTAGCAAATGCTCAGCTGTGAGAAGTTTTAGTTCTGTACAGGTTTTCATTCTCTGGATGTAATAAGGAAGATTTCCTTTCACTGAGTGCAAGCAGAGCTCTTGCAATTGGTGAGGAATTGGAATACAAAGTATATTAGAATCTTCGAGAATTCTTCATTACGTAATAATTAATGTATTTACATAAAAATGAACATATCCTTTAAGCGGTCCATACATAGACTGTTATCGGTTGTGTACGGGGAAAGGGTAAAATCATAATCGGTGGAAACGGTGGACACGGCTTCATAGATTTTCTATATTTTGCAGCACATTATAGACTATATTATATGATGTTTATATAAAATAATCACAGCTGTAAATCCAACATGTCAATAATAATCATCTCACTTAGTATAATTATCCCCCCTCGAAGGGACAGTGGGGGAGGGGAGGTGATCGAGGCCGGTCCAGGGATATGATGCAAACCCTTCAGCCTGGAGTCTATTTTCCCTTTTATTTCCTTCAGGTGCTGATCGACCAATCTCAATAACGGAGCCTCGCGGCAACAGATTGGATATGTGATATGTAACCCCCTCATTATCGGTCAATAATAGCTGCGCTCTTACTTGTAAACACCATCGATGTATCCCGGCCCGTAATGTAATTAAATGTGTCCAGATGATAAATGGATGAAAATTTGATTAAATTAAAATGCATTATTAGGTCTATGTACAGTTATAGGAAGGTTTAGAGTGATTCTTAAAGGGACACTCCACACAAAAGATGTAATTATTCCACTGCTTTTTATGGTTACTGGTTATATTTTTAGCTGCTTATTAAATAAAATGTTTGCTTTCCTTTTGACTATTGATCTAAAAATAATTTTTTAAATATGACATTTTGCACATTGGCCACTAGAGTGTGCACTACTGGCTGACATTTCCTGTTTTGTACATCTCACTTTACAGCTGTGCTGTGCAGACTGAATGTTAATGGAAGGTTCACCCAAATAAGCTTGCGGGGGGGGGCAAGTTATAATAATTAAGGACACGGCTGCATTACGGAATTGTGTTGTATAGGTCTTTTATACTGCTTTCATAGAAAACTATTACACAGAGGACCGGAATCCATGCTGTATCAAGAAGTATTCCCTACTAGTCTATAATACAGAACTGTAAGGACTCGCCACTGTTCAGGGTATGTGCACACGAGGGCATTACGTCCGTAATTGACGGACGTATTTCGTCCGCAAGTACCGGACCGAACACAGTGCACGGAGCCGGGCTCCTAGCATCATACTTATGTACGACGCTAGGAGTCCCTGCCTCTCCGTGGAACTACTGAAAACATGATTACAGTACGGGACAGTTGTCCTGCAGCGAGGCAGGGATTCCTAGCGTCGTACATAACTATGATGCTAGGAGCCCGGCTCCCTGCAGTGTGTTCGGTCCGGTACTTGCGGCCGAAATACGTCCATCAATTACGGACGTAATGCCCTCGTGTGCACATACCCTTAGAGTCTTTGACTTGCGCATTAGTCCTAAATGACAGATTTATTGTACTGCTGGAGACAAGATAGGCAGGATTACACCAGTCAGAATAGCACCAATGTATACTCAAACTCTGCTATGTACTACTGCTGAGATTGCTGTATGCAATAGTCCTAGTCATGGGGGGGGGGAAACTAACTGGATGTTATGAGGGTCCCTATGATAATGCTGAGTTGCTAGAGCACGGGAACAGGAAGTATTGTCATGTAGACAGAGGAAGTGTCTCAGGAGGCCTTCTATATTTTGCTGCGCAGTAACAAATCTCCACATGCTGCGTAAATGATAAGCAGGGGAAAAAAACTTGCAGAAACTGACCTGCAGTGCGTTTTTTAAATCCGCAGCATGTCAATTGTATTTGCGTAATCGCTGCTTTTTTGTTGCGGGTTTTCTCCATTGAATTCAAAGAGGAGGTAAAACCTGCAACAAATAGCAGATGTTGCCATTTTTGTGGCTGAATTGCTGTGATTCCGCCGCAAAAATCGCAACTCAGAAAAAAAAATTTTTTTTTATACTTACCCAGAATTCTGGGCTTCTTAGTCCAAGCAGGCCTCCTGGGATGAAGTTTCATCCCATGTGACCACTGCAACCAATTACAGTCTGCAGCGGTCCCATTGGATGAAACGCCATACAACTATGCCGAGCTGCTGGATGGCAGTGGGTAAGTCTGGGCGTGTTTTTTCCGCTTCTTTTTCTGCAGCGGACATTCTGGCCGAAAAACCGCACGGTTTTTCGTCCAGAATTCCCTGCGGCCGCCAGGGCAGATATGCTGTGTGCTTTTATGCAGCATATCTGCCCAGTGTGAACATGCCCTAAGATTTACTAGGTTTTTGTATACCTCCAATCCTTATGGACGTGGTGACATTGTGAAGAATACGACCAAACAAATACTTCTGTGACCGCACTGCGTTCTGTCGTGTCAGCAAAACTGCAGCCGAACCCCTGAATGGTGCTCAGCATCTCAAACATCTGTTCATCATCCAGCGGGAGCCACAAAACCATGAAAAGATGAAATGAAGAATTTATGGAAAGAAAAATGTTTGCCGTTGTTAAGGATTCTTACATAAAAAATACATAAACTATCTAATATCTATCTATCTCATATCTATCTATCTATCTATCTATCTCCTATCTATCTATCTATCCCATATCTATCTATCTCATATCTATCTATCTATCTATCTATCTATCTATCTATCTATCTATCTATCTATCTATCTATCTATCTATCTATCTATCTATCTATCTATCTATCTATCTCCTATCTATCTATCTATCTATCTATCTATCTATCTATCTATCTATCTATCTATCTATCTATCTATCTATCTATCTATCTATCTATCTATCTATCTATCTATCACTATAAGATATTGTTATTTATCACTGTATGGCACTATATGTCAGTATTATGCTGGCACTTTATGATACTGTTATTTTGCACTGTATGGCTGTATCATTTAGACACTATATGGCACTGCTTTCGATGTCACATTATGGCAGCACTACTCTCCATATTCCATCTTCCAAAACATGTGATACAAGGCCAGACACATTTTCTAAGCTTTGCTTAGTGACAATAATAATATTTAGTGGTAAAAATATCTATCTATTCTCAGTTTTTGCAGCAGACCACCAAGTCAGGGAGAATAGATCAATATATGTCCCACAAATAAAATGTCATATATCCAGCTACTGCCCCCACCATATAGCAGACCTGCGATTAGACGACATCTGCGCCCTGATAACATTGCTGCATTTTATCTTTCCCGCTCCGCTGAGTGGTGGTGACAGCTGAGAAATGAACTCTTATCTTATCGGATATATGTAGACGGCTCAGGCTCAGTCTAAAATAATAAAGAGATTGTAATCTATGCAACAAAGATGCAGAAAACGAAATCCATGGGTCAGGTCACTTGGGAACGAACAAGAACAAAGTCTGGACACATAATGGCTTGGGCAGACATACATCATGCATGTTATAGGATATAAGAAATCCTGATTATAAATGGGAAGGTTGGTATATGACAGGCGTTAACTTCTTTTAGATTAGGACATTATCTGATTCTCTACATAAGATCAACTAATGCGAGCCGATTCAATCGGATAGATTTTGAGGGTAAAATACGATAAAATAGTTGGCAGCATCAAGGCCTCATGTTTAATGTGACGATGTTCATGTGTATTTGCTGCCCTAGCCAACTCACAAGTAAATGCATGGCTGTAACATTTGTGTGGGGTCAGCTCTTCTGTATGGTGAAGTATAGAGGAGCTGTCAGCTCTCCTGTGTGGTGTAGTATAGAGGAGCTGTCAGCTCTCCTGTGTGGTGTAGTATAGAGGATCTGTCCGCTCTCCTGTGTGGTGTAGTATAGAGGAGCTGTCAGCTCTCCTGTGTGGTGTAGTATAGAGGAGGTGTCAGTTCTCCTGTGTGGTGTAGTATAGAGGAGCTGTCAGCTCTCCTGTGTGGTGTAGTATAGAGGAGCTGTCAGTTCTCCTGTGTGGTGTAGTATAGAGGAGCTGTCAGCTCTCCTGTGTGGTGTAGTATAGAGGAGCTGTCAGCTCTCCTGTGTGGTGTAGTATAGAGGAGCTGTTAGGTCTCCTGTGTGGTGCAGTATAGAGGATCTGTCAGTTCTCCTGTGTGGTGTAGTATAGAGGATCTGTCAGTTCTCCTGTTTGGTGTAGTATAGAGGATCTATCGGTTCTCCTGTTTGGTGTAGTATAGAGGAGCTGTCAGTTCTCCTGTGTGGTGTAGTATAGAGGATCTGTCAGTTCTCCTGTGTGGTGTAGTATAGAGGAGCTGTCAGCTCTCCTGTGTGGTGTAGTATAGAGGATCTGTCAGCTCTCCTGTGTGGTGTAGTATAGAGGATCGGTCAACTCTCCTGTGTGGTGTAGTATAGAGGATCTATCAGTTATCCTGTGTGGTGTAGTATAGAGGAGCTGTCAGCTCTCCTGTGTGGTGTAGTATAGAGGATCTGTCAGCTCTCGTGTGTGGTGTAGTATAGAGGAGCTGTCAGCTCTCCTGTGTGGTGTAGTATAGAGGATCTGTCAGCACTCCTGTGTGGTGTAGTATAGAGGATCTGTCAGCTCTCCTGTGTGGTGTAGTATAGAGGATCTGTCAGCTCTCCTGTGTGGTGTAGTATAGAGGATCTGTCAGTTCTCCTGTGTGGTGTAGTATAGAGGATCTGTCAGCTCTCCTGTGTGGTGTAGTATAGAGGATCTGTCAGCCCTCCTGTGTGGTGTAGTATAGACTATCTGTCAGCTCTCCTGTGTGGTGTAGTATAGAGGATCTGTCAGTTCTCCTGTGTGGTGTAGTATAGAGGAGCTGTCGGCTCTGTTGTGTGGTGTAGCATAGAGAATCTGTCAGCTCTCCTGTGTGGTGTAGTATAGAGGATCTGTCAGCTCTCCTGTTTGGTGTAGTATAGAGGATCTGTCAGCTCTCCTGTGTGGTGTAGTATAGAGGATCTGTCAGCTCTCCTGTGTGGTGTAGTATAGAGGGGCTGTCAGCTCTCCTGTGTGGTGTAGTATAGAGGATCTCTCAGTTCTCCTGTGTGGTGTAGTATAGAGGAGCTGTCGGCTCTGTTGTGTGGTGTAGTATAGAGATAGAGGATCTGTCAGCTCTTCTGTGTGGTATAGTATAGAGGAGCTGTCTGCTCTCCTGTGTGGTGTAGTATAGAGGAGCTGTCAGTTTTCCTGTATGCTGTAGTATAGAGGAGCTGTCAGTTCTCCTGTGTGGTGTAGTATAGAGGAGCCGTCAGCTCTCCTGTGTGGTGTATTATAGAGGAGCCATCAGCTCTCCTGTGTGGTGTAGTGTAGAGGAGCCGTCAGCTCTCCTGTGTGGTGTAGTGTAGAGGAGCCGTCAGCTCTCCTGTGTGGTGTAGTGTAGAGGAGCCGTCAGCTCTCCTGTGTGGTGTAGTGTAGAGGATCTGTCAGCTCTCCTGTGTGGTGTAGTATAGAGGAGCTGTCAGTTCTCCTGTATGGTGTAGTATAGAGGATCTGTCAGTTCTCCTGTGTGGTGTAGTATAGAGGATCTGTCGGCTCTGCTGTGTGGTGTAGTATAGAGGATCTGTCGGCTCTGCTGTGTGGTGTAGTATAGAGTATCTGTCGGTTCTCCTGTGTGGTGTAGTATAGAGGATTTGTCGGCTCTGCTGTGTGGTGTAGTAAAGAGGATTTGTCAGCTCTCCTGTGTGGTGTAGTATAGAGGATCTGTCAGTTCTCCTGTGTGGTGTAGTATAGAGGATCTGTCAGCTCTCCTGTGTGGTGCAGTATAAAGGATCTGTTGGCTCTGCTGTGTGGTGTAGTATAGAGTATCTGTCAGCTCTCCTGTGTGGTGTAGTATAGAGGATCTGTCAGTTCTCTTGTGTGGTGTAGTATAGAGGAGCTGTCAGCTCTTCTGTGTGGTGTGGTGTAGTATAGAGGATCTGTCAGTACTCCTATGTTGTGTAGTATAGAGGATCTGTCAGTTCTCCTGTGTGGTGTAGCATAGAGGATCTGTCAGTACTCCTGTGTTGTGTAGTATAGAGGATCTGTCCGCTCTCCTGTGTGGTGTAGTATAGAGGAGCAGTCAGTTCTCCTGTGTGGTGTAGTAAAGAGGTGCTGTCAGCTCTCCTGTGTGGTGTAGTATAGAGGAGCTGTCAGCTCTCCTGTGTGGTGTAGTATAGAGGAGCTGTCAGCTCTCCTGTGTGGTGTAGTATAGGGGAGCTGTCAGCTCTCCTGTGTGGTGTAGTATAGAGGAGCTGTCAGCTCTCCTGTGTGGTGCAGTATAGAGGAGTTGTCGGCTCTCCTGTGTGGTGTAGTATAGAGGAGCGGTCAGCTCTCCTGTGTGGTGTAGTATAGAGAATCTGTGAGCTCTCCTGTGTGGTGTAGTATAGAGGATCTGTCAGCTCTCCTGTGTGGTGTAGTATAGAGGAGCTGTCAGTTCTCCTGTGTGGTGTAGTATAGAGGAGCTGTCAGTTCTCCTGTGTGGTGTAGTATAGAGGAGCTGTCAGCTCTCCTGTGTGGTGTAGTATAGAGGAGCTGTCAGTTCTCCTGTGTGGTGTAGTATAGAGGTGCTGTCAGCTCTCCTGTGTGGTGTAGTATAGAGGATCTGTCAGCTCTCCTGTGTGGTATAGTATAGAGGATCTGTCAGTTCTCCTGTGTGGTGTAGTATAGAGGAGCTGTCAGCTCTCCTGTGTGGTGTAGTATAGAGGAGCTGTCAGCTCTCCTGTGTGGTGTAGTATAGAGGAGCTGTCAGTTCTCCTGTGTGGTGTAGTATAGAGGAGCTGTCAGCTCTCCTGTGTGGTGTAGTATAGAGGATCTGTCAGCTCTCCTGTGTGGTGTAGTATAGAGGATCTGTCAGCTCTCCTGTGTGGTGTAGTATAGAGGAGCTGTCAGCTCTCCTGTGTGGTGTAGTATAGAGGAGCTGTCAGCTCTCCTGTGTGGTGTAGTATAGAGGAGCTGTCCGCTCTCCTGTGTGGTGTAGTATAGAGGATCTGTCAGCTCTCCTGTGTGGTGAGGTATAGAGGATCTGTCAGCTCTCCTGTGTGGTGTAGTATAGAGGATCTGGCAGTTCTCCTGTGTGGTGTAGTATAGAGGAGCTGTCAGTTCTCCTGTGTGGTGTAGTATAGAGGATCTGTCAGCTCTCCTGTGTGGTGAGGTATAGAGGATCTGTCAGCTCTCCTGTGTGGTGTAGTATAGAGGATCTGTCAGCTCTCCTGTGCGGTGTAGTATAGAGGATCTGTCAGTTCTCCTGTGTGGTGTAGTATAGAGGAGCTGTCAGTTCTCCTGTGTGGTGTAGTATAGAGGATCTGTCAGCTCTCCTGTGTGGTGAGGTATAGAGGAGCTGTCAGTTCTCCTGTGTGGTGTAGTATAGAGGAGCTGTCAGTTCTCCTGTGTGGTGTAGTATAGAGGAGCTGTCAGTTCTCCTGTGTGGGGTAGTATAGAGGAGCTGTCAGCTCTCCTGTGTGGTATAGTATAGAGGAGCTGTCAGTTCTCTTGTGTGGTGTAGTATAGAGGAGCTGTCAGCTCTCCTGTGTGGTGTAGTATAGAGGATCTGTCAGTTCTCCTGTGTGGTGTAGTATAGAGGAGCTGTCAGTTCTCCTGTGTGGTGTAGTATAGAGGATCTGTCAGCTCTCCTGTGTGGTGAGGTATAGAGGAGCTGTCAGTTCTCCTGTGTGGTGTAGTATAGAGGAGCTGTCAGTTCTCCTGTGTGGTGTAGTATAGAGGAGCTGTCAGTTCTCCTGTGTGGGGTAGTATAGAGGAGCTGTCAGTTCTCCTGTGTGGTATAGTATAGAGGAGCTGTCAGTTCTCTTGTGTGGTGTAGTATAGAGGAGCTGTCAGCTCTCCTGTGTGGTGTAGTATAGAGGAGCTGTCAGTTCTCCTGTGTGGTGTAGTATAGAGGAGCTGTCAGTTCTCCTGTGTGGTGTAGTATAGAGGAGCTGTCAGCTCTCCTGTGTGGTGTAGTATAGAGGAGCTGTCAGCTCTCCTGTTTGGTGTAGTATAGAGGAGCTGTCAGCTCTCCTGTGTGGTGTAGTATAGAGGAGCTGTCAGCTCTCCTGTGTGGTGTAGTATAGAGGAGCGGTCAGTTTTCCTGTGTGGTGTAGTATAGAGGATCTGTCAGCTCTCCTGTGTGTTGTAGTATAGAGGATTTCTCTGTTCTGGTAACATGTCTGTCACGTAGAGTTCGTGGACCCACTGGACCGTACCGCCTTGGCGGTATGGCAGCTGGCCAACAGGGCGCAGGTCAAAGTCTATAGTTCGTATAGGGTACCTGTGGCAGCTCGGACAGTAGCAAGGCAGGTTTGGCTGTGACTAGGCAGCGGGTAGACGTCAGGCGTGGAGTAGCAAGACAGGCGTAGAATACAACACAGCACGGCACTTGACCAGGATAGCATGGGATACAGGAACAGGAACACTGGGAGCTGGACAACATTAGGAGACCATTTGCTTAGACAAACTAGGATATGACAAACAACGCTCAGGCTTCGAAGCAAGGGGCTGGGCCCCTCTCATAGTTCAGGGAACTCATGGGCTGATTAACATTAAAGTCCGGTGCGCGCGCTGCACCTTTAAGAGCGGGCACGAGCGTGCGCGCGCATCCTACGGGACCCGGTGAGTGGAACTGAGCGCTGGCTTCTCCTGAGGAGGAGACTGGGGCCAGCGCTCACAGACCCATGGCTGCAGCCGTCAGGAGGAGAGTGAACCTGACAGCCCGCAGCCACGGACATGACAATGTCTGTATTGTTAAATACTTGTCTTCTTCATACAATATCAATTCAGAAGTATGTTTTCTTATAAATCCGTATTGTGCAGTTCATGTTGTGCGTCCTTGAAACGTATCAATCACTTTAAGTGAATAAGTGTCATGATATTGTGTATTGAGCTCTCCAATGCAATGAGCTGTACGACTGTGTGAGTGGGACATGGTCAGGATGTTGTTTTTTTTATCCTCTTAAAATGCTCTGCGTTATACTCCAGAGCTGCAATCACAATTCTGCTGGACATTATTTGAAACAGTCAGAAAGCTTGTTGAGAGACTCACCCCTAACAGCTTGTCTAACCTCCCATTCTCATTGCAGACACTGAACAAGCAAGGAATGCTGGAATAGAGTTTTGTGCTGCTGAGATATTTAAGTTACTGAGCAAGGTCTAGATTGAATACATTTGTAGCAAACCCTCAGCTGTTAGCATCAGGTCATCCTCTGGATATAAACAACAATGTTCTCATTCACGCACAGCTAGCAGAAATCTTGAAAATGAAGAAGAACTTAGTTTTTAATTATGCATTGCATAAAATCAGGAAACCTATTTAACCTTTTTTACTTGCTGATACAATGTAGCAAAAAGTTTAAAGGGCCAGTCTGCTTGGCAGCGTGAGTTATCTCTCTATCCCTCTTCGGTTATTAGATGCCAGCTTCGCCCGGCGGGTTATTAAACTAGGCCTTTAGTGCAGACCTCGCCTTCTAAGTACGGAAACAAGTGAGGTGTCAGCGTGTTCTCCTATCTGTCTGCAATCTGCCGCGGTCCCACAAGACGCAGGAAATGAAATCGATGAAGCACGGGATCATGTAATGATGAGTAAGACGGCTTCCTATTGTCTGGGGAGACCCGCTGGGTTTTAAAAGCGGCAGCGACAGCACAACAAGAGTGAAGGGGAAAATGTGATGTTTAATGGTCTTTATTTTCCACGCGTATCGGTAAAAGCTGGTTTGGATACATCAGTAAACAGGGCATCCCCGGGGCACATCTTCCTGCCAGGTAAACAGGTCCCATTTGCTATCAAGGACTTAGTCTGACCTCATTAGCATTGGCGTGAGCGGATGAGAAAAAGAGATAAACTCGCATGAATGACGACTGCGGGGAGATGTGAAGATTCAACCTCTATCTCAGGCCGTATTTTCCTGTAGAACTGGGTCACGAGAAGTAGGGACCTGTCCAGGGGGCATAAGAAAGACCAAACTGTCCATTCATCCTAATGTTGTCAGTATCAATTTTTATTATTAGATCCCATAATTAAATATTCTTATCTTATACCAGAAGATACCCAGGTTACACCAGCATGCTCCATATGACTGCATACAAGAAGATGTATTACTTATACCAGCTGTACATATATAATTATATACAGAAGATACCCAGGTTATACCAGCATGCTCCATATCACTATATACAAGAAGATGTATAACTTATACCAGCTGTACATATATAATTATATACAGAAGATACCCAGGTTATACCAGCATGCTCCATATCACTATATACAAGAAGATGTATTACTTATACCAGCTGTACATATATAATTATATACAGAAGATGCCCAGATTATACCAGCATGCTCCATATCACTATATACAAGAAGATGTATAACTTATACCAGCTGTACATATATAATTATATACAGAAGATACCCAGGTTATACCAGCATATTCCATGTCACTATATACAAGAAGATGTATAACTTATACCAGTGGTACATATATAATTATATACAGAAGATGCCCAGGTTATACCAGCATGCTCCATATCACTATATACAAGAAGATGTATTACTTATACCAGCTGTACATATATAATTATATACAGAAGATACCCAGGTTATACCAGCATGCTCCATATCACTATATACAAGAAGATGTATTACTTATACCAGCTGTACATATATAATTATATACAGAAGATACCCAGGTTATACCAGCATGCTCCATATGACTGCATACAAGAAGATGTATAACTTATACCATCTGTACATATATAATTATATACAGGAGATACCCAGGTTATACCAGCATGCTCCATATCACTATATACAAGAAGATGTATAACTTATACCAGCTGTACATATATAATTATATACAGAAGATGCCCAGGTTATACCAGCATGCTCCACATCACTATATACAAGAAGATGTATAACTTATACCAGCTGTACATATATAATTATATACAGGAGATACCCAGGTTATACCAGCGTGCTCCATATCACTATATACAAGAAGATGTATAACTTATACCAGCTGTACATATATAATTATATATACAGAAGATACCCAGGTTATACCAGCATGCTCCATATCACTATATACAAGAAGATGTATAACTTATACCAGCTGTACATATATAATTATATACAGGAGATACCCAGGTTATACCAGCATGCTCCATATCACTATATAAAGGAAGATGTATAACTTCTACCAGCTGTACATATATAATTATATACAGGAGATACCCAGGTTATACAAGCATACTCCATATCACTATATACAAGAAGATGTATAACTTATACCAGCTGTACATATGTAATTATATACAGGAGATACCCAGGTTATACCAGCATGCTCCATATCACTATATACAAGAAGATGTATAACTTATACCAGCTGTACATATATAATTATATACAGGAGATACCCAGGTTATACCAGCATGCTCCATACCACTATATACAAGAAGATGTATAACTTATACCAGCTATACATATATAATTATATACAGAAGATACCCAGGTTATACCAGCATTCTCCATATCACTATATACAAGAAGATGTATAACTTATACCAGCTTTACATATATAATTATATACAGAAGATACCCAGGTTATACCAGCATGCTCCATATCACTATATACAAGACGATGTATAACGTATACCAGCTGTACATATATAATTATATACAGGAGATACCCAGGTTATACCAGCATGCTCCATATCACTATATACAAGAAGATGTATAACTTATACCAGCTGTACATATGTAATTATATACAGGAGATACCCAGGTTATACCAGCATGCTCCATATCACTATATAAAGGAAGATGTATAACTTCTACCAGCTGTACATATATAATTATATACAGGAGATACCCAGGTTATACAATCATACTCCATATCACTATATACAAGAAGATGTATTACTTATACCAGCTGTACATATATAATTATATACAGAAGATACCCAGGTTATACCAGCATGCTCCATATCACTATATACAAGAAGATGTATTACTTATACCAGCTGTACATATATAATTATATACAGAAGATGCCCAGGTTATACCAGCATGCTCCACATCACTATATACAAGAAGATGTATAACTTATACCAGCTGTACATATATAATTATATACAGGAGATACCCAGGTTATACCAGCGTGCTCCATATCACTATATACAAGAAGATGTATAACTTATACCAGCTGTACATATATAATTATATATACAGAAGATACCCAGGTTATACCAGCATGCTCCATATCACTATATACAAGAAGATGTATAACTTATACCAGCTGTACATATATAATTATATACAGGAGATACCCAGGTTATACCAGCATGCTCCATATCACTATATAAAGGAAGATGTATAACTTCTACCAGCTGTACATATATAATTATATACCGGAGATACCCAGGTTATACAAGCATACTCCATATCACTATATACAAGAAGATGTATAACTTATACCAGCTGTACATATGTAATTATATACAG
This sequence comes from Rhinoderma darwinii, assembly GCF_050947455.1. Classification (NCBI taxonomy): domain Eukaryota; kingdom Metazoa; phylum Chordata; class Amphibia; order Anura; family Rhinodermatidae; genus Rhinoderma; species Rhinoderma darwinii. Next base: position 138,820,178 of record NC_134693.1, read on the forward strand.
GAGATACCCAGGTTATACCAGCATGCTCCATATCACTATATACAAGAAGATGTATAACTTATACCATCTGTACATATATAATTATATACAGGAGATACCCAGGTTATACCAGCATGCTCCATACCACTATATACAAGAAGATGTATAACTTATACCAGCTATACATATATAATTATATACAGAAGATACCCAGGTTATACCAGCATTCTCCATATCACTATATACAAGAAGATGTATAACTTATACCAGCTGTACATATATAATTATATACAGAAGATACCCAGGTTATACCAGCATGCTCCATATCACTATATACAAGACGATGTATAACGTATACCAGCTGTACATATATAATTATATACAGGAGATACCCAGGTTATACCAGCATGCTCCATATCACTATATACAAGAAGATGTATAACTTATACCAGCTGTACATATGTAATTATATACAGGAGATACCCAGGTTATACCAGCATGCTCCATATCACTATATAAAGGAAGATGTATAACTTCTACCAGCTGTACATATATAATTATATACAGGAGATACCCAGGTTATACAAGCATACTCCATATCACTATATACAAGAAGATGTATAACTTATACCAGCTGTACATATATAATTATATATACAGAAGATACCCAGGTTATACCAGCATGCTCCATATCACTATATACAAGAAGATGTATAACTTATACCAGCTGTACATATATAATTATATACAGGAGATACCCAGGTTATACCAGCATGCTCCATATCACTATATAAAGGAAGATGTATAACTTCTACCAGCTGTACATATATAATTATATACCGGAGATACCCAGGTTATACAAGCATACTCCATATCACTATATACAAGAAGATGTATAACTTATACCAGCTGTACATATGTAATTATATACAGGAGATACCCAGGTTATACCAGCATGCTCCATATCACTATATACAAGAAGATGTATAACTTATACCAGCTGTACATATATAATTATATACAGGAGATACCCAGGTAATACCAGCATGCTCCATACCACTATATACAAGAAGATGTATAACTTATACCAGCTATACATATATAATTATATACAGAAGATACCCAGGTTATACCAGCATTCTCCATATCACTATATACAAGAAGATGTATAACTTATACCAGCTGTACATATATAATTATATACAGAAGATACCCAGGTTATACCAGCATGCTCCATATCACTATATACAAGACGATGTATAACGTATACCAGCTGTACATATATAATTATATACAGGAGATACCCAGGTTATACCAGCATGCTCCATATCACTATATACAAGAAGATGTATAACTTATACCAGCTGTACATATGTAATTATATACAGGAGATACCCAGGTTATACCAGCATGCTCCATATCACTATATACAAGAAGATGTATAACTTATACCAGCTGTACATATATAATTATATACAGAAGATACCCAGGTTATACCAGCATGCCCCATATCACTGTATACAAGAAGATGTATAATATACCAGCTGTACATATATAATTATATACAGGAGATACCCAGGTTATACCAGCGTGCTCCATATCACTATATACAAGAAGATGTATAACTTATACCAGCTGTACATATATAATTATATATACAGAAGATACCCAGGTTATACCAGCATGCTCCATATCACTATATACAAGAAGATGTATAACTTATACCAGCTGTACATATATAATTATATACAGGAGATACCCAGGTTATACCAGCGTGCTCCATATCACTATATACAAGAAGATGTATAACTTATACCAGCTGTACATATATAATTATATATACAGAAGATACCCAGGTTATACCAGCATGCTCCATATCACTATATACAAGAAGATGTATAACTTATACCAGCTGTACATATATAATTATATACAGGAGATACCCAGGTTATACCAGCATGCTCCATATCACTATATAAAGGAAGATGTATAACTTCTACCAGCTGTACATATATAATTATATACAGGAGATACCCAGGTTATACAAGCATACTCCATATCACTATATACAAGAAGATGTATAACTTATACCAGCTGTACATATATAATTATATATACAGAAGATACCCAGGTTATACCAGCATGCTCCATATCACTATATACAAGAAGATGTATAACTTATACCAGCTGTACATATATAATTATATACAGGAGATACCCAGGTTATACCAGCATGCTCCATATCACTATATAAAGGAAGATGTATAACTTCTACCAGCTGTACATATATAATTATATACCGGAGATACCCAGGTTATACAAGCATACTCCATATCACTATATACAAGAAGATGTATAACTTATACCAGCTGTACATATGTAATTATATACAGGAGATACCCAGGTTATACCAGCATGCTCCATATCACTATATACAAGAAGATGTATAACTTATACCAGCTGTACATATATAATTATATACAGGAGATACCCAGGTTATACCAGCATGCTCCATACCACTATATACAAGAAGATGTATAACTTATACCAGCTATACATATATAATTATATACAGAAGATACCCAGGTTATACCAGCATTCTCCATATCACTATATACAAGAAGATGTATAACTTATACCAGCTGTACATATATAATTATATACAGAAGATACCCAGGTTATACCAGCATGCTCCATATCACTATATACAAGACGATGTATAACGTATACCATCTGTACATATATAATTATATACAGGAGATACCCAGGTTATACCAGCATGCTCCATATCACTATATACAAGAAGATGTATAACTTATACCAGCTGTACATATGTAATTATATACAGGAGATACCCAGGTTATACCAGCATGCTCCATATCACTATATAAAGGAAGATGTATAACTTCTACCAGCTGTACATATATAATTATATACAGGAGATACCCAGGTTATACAATCATACTCCATATCACTATATACAAGAAGATGTATAACTTATACCAGCTGTACATATATAATTATATACAGAAGATACCCAGGTTATACCAGCATGCTCCATATCACTATATACAAGAAGATGTATAACTTATACCAGCTGTACATATATAATTATATACAGAAGATGCCCAGGTTATACCACCATGCTCCACATCACTATATACAAGAAGATGTATAACTTATACCAGCTGTACATATATAATTATATACAGGAGATACCCAGGTTATACCAGCGTGCTCCATATCACTATATACAAGAAGATGTATAACTTATACCAGCTGTACATATATAATTATATATACAGAATATACCCAGGTTATACCAGCATGCTCCATATCACTATATACAAGAAGATGTATAACTTATACCAGCTGTACATATATAATTATATACAGGAGATACCCAGGTTATACCAGCATGCTCCATATCACTATATAAAGGAAGATGTATAACTTCTACCAGCTGTACATATATAATTATATACCGGAGATACCCAGGTTATACAAGCATACTCCATATCACTATATACAAGAAGATGTATAACTTATACCAGCTGTACATATATAATTATATACAGGAGATACCCAGGTTATACCAGCATGCTCCATACCACTATATACAAGAAGATGTATAACTTATACCAGCTATACATATATAATTATATACAGAAGATACCCAGGTTATACCAGCATGCTCCATATCACTATATACAAGAAGATGTATAACTTATACCAGCTGTACATATATAATTATATACAGAAGATACCCAGGTTATACCAGCATTCTCCATATCACTATATACAAGAAGATGTATAACTTATACCAGCTGTACATATATAATTATATACAGAAGATACCCAGGTTATACCAGCATGCTCCATATCACTATATACAAGACGATGTATAACGTATACCAGCTGTACATATATAATTATATACAGGAGATACCCAGGTTATACCAGCATGCTCCATATCACTATATACAAGAAGATGTATAACTTATACCAGCTGTACATATGTAATTATATACAGGAGATACCCAGGTTATACCAGCATGCTCCATATCACTATATAAAGGAAGATGTATAACTTCTACCAGCTGTACATATATAATTATATACAGGAGATACCCAGGTTATACAAGCATACTCCATATCACTATATACAAGAAGATGTATAACTTATACCAGCTGTACATATATAATTATATATACAGAAGATACCCAGGTTATACCAGCATGCTCCATATCACTGTATACAAGAAGATGTATAATATACCAGCTGTACATATATAATTATATACAGAAGATACCCGGGTTATACCGGCATGCTCCATATCACTATATACAAGAAGATGTATAACTTATACCAGCTGTACATATATAATTATATACAGAAGATACCCAGGTTATACCAGCATGCTCCATATCACTATATACAAGAAGATGTATAACTTATACCAGCTGTACATATGTAATTATATACAGGAGATACCCAGGTTATACCAGCATGCTCCATATCACTATATACAAGAAGATGTATAACTTATACCAGCTGTACATATGTAATTATATACAGGAGATACCCAGGTTATACCAGCATGCTCCATATCACTATATACAAGAAGATGTGTAACTTATACCAGCGGTACATATATAATTATATACAGAAGATACCCAGGTTATACCAGCATGCTCCATATCACTATATACAGGAGATACCCAGGTTATACCAGCATACTCCATATCACTATATACAGGAGATACCCAGGTTATACCAGCATGCTCCACATCACGTATTAACCCCTGTGACAGAGAATAATTAGTGATGCGGATCATAGTTCCAGTTTTGTTCATCTGCTGCTAATTTCCAAGGTGAATTGAACGGTTTGTCGGATAATGAATGCAGGAAAACTGCTCCAGATGTGAGGAAGAAAAGAGTTAACGCACCTGACTCCTGATATCTCAGCTCATTGTAGGTCCTTTGTTAATGTCTTATCGAATCTCCCTGAGACCTTTATCTGCCATTTAGAGAGAAAGGCGCGGTGACATTTTCCCAGCCGCTGGGTTTAATAGAATGTTCTATAGAGGACAGAAACATTGTATCATGAATTCCAAGTGGGAGAGAAAGTTTACAAATGGCTCTAACATTAGAACATCGGTCACGATGCCGAGTATCTCATCACTGAGCGTTACTATACAGCGGACACTGGCTGCATCTCTAATTATCTCATGGCATTTTAGCTCCAATTGTAATGTCACAGCATAAGGGGACGGGTGACAGAGGTGGAACATTACTCCAGAATGACTTGGGAAAAACGGAAAATAATAATTTTAAAAAAATTCAAAAAATAATAATTTCTCCCCAAAATCTGGAAAATATTCTTTATTGCTTATTGATCTCTGCTCTTTGTCAGTAAATGGAAACATGTTAATTTCCAACCAGAGGCTAAAAACCTGGCATGTGACCTTGTGGTGTTCCTGAGTTACAGCCTGTATTATACCTCAGAGCTGCATTTACAATTCTGCAAGCTTCACAGCTGATATCTCCCAGTTTTCTTGTTTAAGGTCTGCACAAAGCTTGTTCTAGTGATTGCATTTTGTAAAGTGCAGTCCAAACACAAAGCACTGTACAAACATCTAATATAGGGAAAAAAATAACACCAAAAAATATATTATAGAAGAGCAGCTAAGATGGTAAATGTGTGTCTGTCAACAAGCTTGCTGACTTTCTAATAATTAGCAGATAAATTCTGAATGCAGCTCTGGAGTATAATACAGGATGTAACGCAGGATCAGTACAGGATGAGTAATGTAATGTATATACACAGTGACTCCACCAGCAGAATAGTGAGTGCAGCTCTGGAGTATAATACAGGATGTAACGCAGGATCAGTACAGGATGATTAATGTAATGTATATACACAGTGACTCCACCAGCAGAATAGTGAGTGCAGCTCTGGAGTATAATACAGGATGTAACTCAGGATCAGTACAGGATAAGTAATGTAATGTATATACACAGTGACTCCACCAGCAGAATAGTGAGTGCAGCTCTGGAGTATAATACAGGATGTAACTCAGGATCAGTACAGGATGAGTAATGTAATGTATATACACAGTGACTCCACCAGCAGAATAGTGAGTGCAGCTCTGGAGTATAATACAGACTGTAACTCAGGATCAGTACAGGATAAGTAATGTAATGTATGTACACAGTGACTCCACCAGCAGAATAGTGAGTGCAGCTCTGGAGTATAATACAGACTGTAACTCAGGATCAGTACAGGATAAGTAATGTAATGTATGTACACAGTGACTCCTCCAGCAGAATAGTGAGTGCAGCTCTGGGGTATAATACAGGATACTTTTGAAGATGAAAGTCCAACTTGGCCATGCCCACTTACACAGGTGCACAAATTAATTTCAGTAGTTACTTTGACACATTACATGTGAACTGATGGTTCCCCTGCATTATAAGACCTCAGCCAAGCTGTTGAAGATTTATTAATGACGTGCGCCATTCTTGTGGTGCAAATATTAGTGTAATGTTCGCCAGTCAAGACTTGACATGAGAAAAAGAAAAGTATCTAACATGTATAGCAAAATCTGAATACTTATCACACAGCGTGCAACATTGTGATCGTTTTGGTGCAGTGTCTACTTGTCTGGAGTTTTGTCCTGTTAAACTTTAGGACAGTGCAGTATTAGTAAATCTCCTCTATTGTATATTAGAAAGTTACAGTATATTCACACATCGCAAGTTTTCCTTGACACGGCTGTCCAACTTACAGTGTTAATAAATCTGCCCCACTGTGTTGCTTCCTATCACTTACAATACAAAAAAAAACCACACAAGCAAACAAGCAGCAAATCACAGCATTGAGCACAAAATCCCCCGAAGAGCTAGCAATCTAATCCAGTATATGAGGTTATAATGATTCTCTGCACCAGTCCTTGGACCACTGTGCCGTGTTAAATGAAGCACAGCTCCTGCAATCTGTGTGCCCAGCATCAGGCAGGCTCTGCGAGTGTGACAGATGCCAACTGGCATTGGCAAATTAATAACATAATACCTTTCCTATAAAGCTAGGATAGTAGAGCCCTCTCTCTGTGACACCCAGTGCTGCGGGCAAACTCCTCTAATTGCTTTTATCTCCGAGAGGTTACAACAATTTAACTCAAAATCATATAAAAAGTAGATTTATGTCTCAATGATATTCAGTACAGCGGCCCGGCCTCAATACTGCACAATAAATAATATACATCAATGAAGACTCATCACTGAATCCGGGGAGTCTGATTATTGTCCTGCAAATATTGGTGAGACGCCATTCACTGCTCTCTATTGTGTCATAACTTACAGGGTGTGTTTATATGATTACAACATTTTTATTTTTCAGAGACCGTATATAATATATCTACTGTATACATAGGTTATTTTTTACATAAAGCACTGATTTTATACTTAATTTACCATGGGAAAAGCTGCTGTGAAGTGTGGGGGAAAAGAAGTGTTATAATCTGATCACATTTCCAGTTTGCAAAAGTCTTTCTCACTCTTCAAGCCCACTAAACCATAATCAAAAAGTACTATATCTTACTATACTAGCACGAACTACTACAATACATTCTTGTATAGAAAAGTTAATTTACAAAAAAGAATATAACTGCTATTATACTGCCCCTATGTACAAGAATATAACTACTGTAATACTGCCCCTATGTACAAGAATATAACTACTATAATACTGCTACTATATACAAAAATATAACTACTATTATACTGCCCCCTATATACAAGAATATAACTACTATAATACTGCCCCCTATATACAAGAATATAACTACTATAATACTGCCCCTATATACAAGAATATAACTACTATAATACTGCTACTATATACAAGAATATAACTACTATAATACTGCCCCTATATATAAGAATATAACTACTATAATACTGCTCCTATATACAAGAATATAACTACTATAATACTGCCCCTATATACAAGAATATAACTACTATAACACTGCCCCCTATATACAAGAATATAACTACTATAATACTGCCCCCTATATACAAGAATATAACTACTATAATACTGCCCCCTATATACAAGAATATAACTACTATAATACTGCCCTTATATACAAGAATATAACTACTATAATACTGCTACTATATACAAGAATATAACAACTATAATACTGCCCCTATATATAAGAATATAACTACTATAATACTGCTCCTATATACAAGAATATAACTACTATAATACTGCCCCTATATACAAGAATATAACTACTATAACACTGCCCCCTATATACAAGAATATAACTACTATAATACTGCCCCCTATATACAAGAATATAACTACTATAATACTGCCCCCTATATACAAGAATATAACTACTATAATACTGCTCCTATATACAGGAATATAACTACTATAATACTGCCCCCTATATACAAGAATATAACTACTATAATACTGCCCTCTATATACAAGAATATAACTACTATAATACTGCCCCTATATACAAGAATATAACTACTATAATACTGCTCCTATATACAAGAATATAACTACTATAATACTGCCCTCTATATACAAGAATATAACTACTATAATACTGCCCCCTATATACAAGAATATAACTACTATAATACTGCCCCCTATATACAAGAATATAACTACTATAATACTGCTCCTATATACAAGAATATAACTACTATAATACTGCCCTCTATATACAAGAATATAACTACTATAATACTGCCCCTATATACAAGAATATAACTACTATAACACTGCCCCTATATACAAGAATATAACCACTATAATACTGCCCCCTATATACAAGAATATAACTACTATAATACTGCTCCTATATACAAGAATATAACTACTATAATACTGCCCCCTATATACAAGAATATAACTACTATAATACTGCTCCTATATACAAGAATATAACTGCTATAATACTGCCCCTATATACAAGAATATATCTACTATAATACTGCCGCCTATATACAAGAATATAACTACTATAATACTGCTCCTATATACAAGAATATCATCAGCGTTTCTGACCTGGCTGTGTCCATTTGTAAGTATGGCCTTTTTCGGTGTTTTTGCATAAATGTCCTTGTTTTTATCTGTTTTGTCTGTACATCAGGAGCTTTTCGCTCCAGTTAGGGACTCGCAAGTCTGGGGATCCTTGTCGTGGATTGCGAGCTTGCGTCCTTTTGGCCAAAATGATCACTAATACCCCAGGTATTTTTCATTATTACTTATATTCGCTTCTTTTGGACACAGCCAGGTCTTTGATGCTGGGAGAGCATGGTGTGTTGTTGTTTGGTCTAGCAAGCAGGGTAGCCCGCTCTATGAATTATCAAGGCGTCACAAATAGGCTTCTACCTGGCTAGTCACGTTGCGCCTCATGACTTACACACTATCTCTCCATGTTTCACACACTTGCATCCCATTATTCATTTATTTTTTAGGCACTTTACTCATTACTGCCCCCTATATTTCACTTACATTATTACACTTGCACATACACTATTCATTTATTATTTCTTACTACACATCCCATGCACCACATACCACTCCCCTCAAGACTAGTGGGAGTGGCTATTATTATTTAAAGCACCTGCTCACTCGCCTTCATCAGCGTTTCTGACCTGGCTGTGTCCATTTGTAAGTATGGCCTTTTTCGGTGTTTTTTCCCCTATATACAAGAATATAACTACTATAATACTGCTCCTATAAACAAGAATATAACTACTATAATACTGCCTCCTATATACAAGAATATAACTACTATAATACTGCCCCCTATATACAAGAATATAACTACTATATTACTGCCCCCTATGTACAAGAATATAACTACTATAATACTGCTCCTATATACAAGAATATAACTACTATTAGGGCGGGTTCACACATGGCGGAATTCCACTTAAATTCCGCTGCGGACACTCCGCAGCGTTAATCCGCAGCGGAGCCGTTTCTCCATTGACTTTCACTTTAATTTAGCAGTGTTCGTTTACACGATGCGTACAATTCCGCTGCGGAGCATAGGCTGCGGAGCGGAATTTGGTGTCCGCAGCATGCTCTGTCTGTTGCGGAGCAGTGGCGGACTCATGGCGGAATTTCTCCATTGACTTCAATGGAGATTCTAAGTTCCGCAATGAAGTCCGCAGCTGTCATGCACATGTCATGTGTGCTGCGGATGCGTCTTGCTTTTTTAACTTGACATTTCTTCATTCTGGCTGGACCTATGTATTTCTAGGTCTACAGCCAGACTGAGGAAGTCAATGGGGCTCCCGTAATGACGGGAGCGTTGCTAGGAGACGTCTGTAAATAGTCACTGTCCAGGGTGCTGAAAGAGTTAAGCGATCGGCAGTAACTGTTTCTGCACCCGGGACAGTGACTACCGATCCCAATATACATGTATCTGTAAAAAAACATATAAGTTCATACTTACCGAGAACTCCCTGCGTCTGTCTCCAGTCCGGCCTCCCAGGATGACGTTTCAGTGTAAGTGACGGCTGCAGCCAATCACAGGCCAAGCACAGGCTGCAGCGGTCACATGGACTGGCGCGTCATCCAGGGAGGTCGGGCTGGATGCCGAAAGAGGGACGCGTCACCAAGACAACGGCCGGTAAGTATGAAAATCGTTTACTTTCACTAGGGAAAGTGCTGTCCCTTCTCTCTATCCTGCACTGATAGGGAGAAGGGAAGCACTTTTCCCGCAGTCCGCAGCAGCTAGTCCGCATCAATTTACTGCACATTTTGTGCAGATCCGCTGCAGAATCTGCAACGCAGATTCTGTGCGACATCGATGCGGACAGTTGCGGAGGAATTCCGCCATGTGTGGTCATGCCCTAATACTGCTCCTATATACAAGAATATAACTACTAGAATACTGCCCCTATATACAAGAATATAACTACTATAATACTGCTCCTATAAACAAGAATATAACTACTATAATACTGCTCCTATATACAAGAATATAACTACTATAATACTGCCTCCTATATACAAGAATATAACTACTATAATACTGCCTCCTATATACAAGAATATAACTACTATAATACTACCTCCTATATACAAGAATATAACTACTATAATACTGCCCCTATATACAAGAATATAACTACTATAATACTACCTCCTATATACAAGAATATAACTACTATAATACTGCCACCTATATACAAGAATATAACTACTATAATACTGCCCACTATATACAAGAATATAACTACTATAATACTGCCTCCTATATACAAGAATATAACTACTATAATACTGCCTCCTATATACAAGAATATAACTACTATAATACTACCTCCTATATACAAGAATATAACTACTATAATACTGCTCCTATATACAAGAATATAACTACTATAATACTACCTCCTATATACAAGAATATAACTACTATAATACTGCCACCTATATACAAGAATATAACTACTATAATACTGCCCACTATATACAAGAATATAACTACTATAATACTGCCGCTATATACAAGAATATAACTACTATAATACTACCTCCTATATACAAGAATATAACTACTATAATACTGCCCCCTATGTACAAGAATATAACTACTATAATACTACCTCCTATATACAAGAATATAACTACTATAATACTGCCCCCTATGTACAAGAATATAACTACTATAATACTACCTCCTATATACAAGACTATAACTACTATAATACTGCTCCTATATACAAGAATATAACTATTATAGTACTGCTCCTATATACAAGAATATAACTACTATAATACTGCCCCTATATACAAGAATATAACTACTATAACACTGCCCCTATATACAAGGATATAACTACTATAATACTGCCCCTATATACAAGAATATAACTACTATAATACTGCCTCCTATATACAAGAATATAACTACTATATTACTGCCCCCTTATAAACCTGCACAGAGAATATATATTTTTGTTTCCCATTTAATTCAGTTGATAAATTATTGATTTTTCTTTCCTCTTTTATATATTTTGAAGTCAAACTTAAATTAAGACAAATAAAACAGATCTACCAGTTGTGTATGAACATTAGATAGGTATTGGTCATCATTGGTCACTTCTCTGCTTGTTTTACTTGTCACCATGGTCCTGAGAGTCCTCGTCTTTCTAGTAGGTGAATCCTCGTCGATCCGCTCGTCTATCTTTCTTCTAGATGATTCTTGCAAACAAGTCGTTAAATCAGATAAATGATACAAATGGCGTCTTTCATCACTGAAATGAATCGCTTAATATGCAGAGAAATATGACTTAAAGTGCGTCATAAATCATGGAGAGACCCCACAATGGACAAATTAACACCAATAAAGAGGTCCTTATAGGGAGACATGTGGAGGATCAGTGGACGGAAACCTGGACAGATCAGGGTCCGGGGATAGGAGAAGAGCAAAAAAAAATAATTGAAAAGTAAGATTATTGTATAAACAAGTTCTAGTAAAAAGTGATTCAGTAATCTTACATGATGGGTGATGTAGTGCTGTGAAGTTTTCTTAGAAAGTGTCACGCACAATAGCAATAGATACAGTGACTCAGCAGACAGTACTACACTTACTAGGCTTAGATACACCGGCTCAGCAGACCGTATCACCCACAAGATAAACCTAGAGGCAACATTATCACACAGGATAGGCTTAGATACACCAGCTCAGCAGACTGTATTAGGGCCAGTTCACATAGAGTTTTTTCCTGCTGATTTTGATGGGGAAACCGCGTCGGAATCCGTGCCAAAAAGCAGTCGAAACTGCCTCTCATTGATTTCAGTGGGAGGCGGAGGCGGTATTTGTTCTGCGTCGGCTTCTGCCACCGCTCACGAAAAAAAATGTGGCATGCTCTTTCTTGCTGCGGTTCCGCCTCTGTCCTCCCATTGAAATCAATGGGAGGCAGAGAAAGCGGTTTTCTGCATTTTTCGCGGCCGTTAATGGCCAGTGGGTGAAAAACGCAGTGAAAACCATGGCAAGAAGAAAGTGCAAAAATGTGCCTCAAAATTCCTGAAGAAATTTTGAGGCAGATCTTTTCTGCCTGCAAATTCCTCAGTGTGAACAGGGCCTTACAAATGCTATGCTTAGATACGCCAGTTCAGCAGACACACGATAGACCTAGATGCAATTTCATCACACATGATAGGCTTAGATACACCAGCTCGGCAGACAGTATCACACATGATAGGCTTAAATACACCAGCTCGGCAGACAGTATCACATGATAGGCTTAGATACACCAGCTCGGCAGACAGTATCACACATGATAGGCTTAGATACACCAGCTCGGCAGACAGTATCACACATGATAGGCTTAGATACACCAGCTCGGCAGACAGTATCACACATGATAGGCTTAGATACACCAGCTCGGCAGACAGTATAACATGATAGGCTTAGATACACCGGCTCGGCAGACAGTATCACACTTAGATACACCAGCTCGGCAGACAGTATCACACATTCCGTGATGTTGAAAAACCCCCGGAAGAAGCCGTTCAAGGCAAAACTCAGGTTGTGTGTATTATCGGTATTGCCACGTGGATTTTATTGGATAATATGCTGAATTTACTTCCCATTTGTCATTTTTTGCGCTTTGTGTCTCTTTATGCTGTTTCTCTTTTATACTGAGGAGATCAACATCTCGGCTTTGAGACTTCGTGCATGTCCAAGAAGATATCAAATGGAAAAACATGAAATTTTATTCATGGGAAGACGTGGAGGAATTCACTGGAATTTTTTTTTTCCGTATCCGGGGTGCCGGTAGTGCACAACAAGTACGGTACAAATGTTGCACCCAAAATTACTAGTCATCCTTATTTTGCAGTACCACACACGATAGGCTTAGATACATCGCTCAGCATCACACGGTTCCTGGAGATTGTGATGAAGTGCAGTAACATGTATATTGTTGTGAGCTTCATGCTTATAACATTACATATTGTCTCATTAATTAAACTCCGTAAGTTAAATAACAACAATAATTTACAATGCTGTCATAATGAGAAAATAGACACATTCTGAGCTGTTGGGTACTGGGTAGTAATTACTCAGTAGGATACTTCACAAGTCTTACCGAACCCCACATAAAATAATATTAAGATACTTAATTGGAATTACTGTGTGTTGAGAGTCACTAATGATGTGATATTCAGCAATGAAAGATTATTAAATAGAAATATTCCAATCCTATCCTCATAATGATGGCACTTAGAGATAAAATGCTACTGCTAACTCATCTTTTGTCATTACATTAGAAACTATTTAAAATACTGCCCTTTATGGACAATATTATAATTACTATAATACTGCCCCTATGTACAAGAATATAACTACTATAATACTGCTCCTATATACAAGAATATAACTACTATAATACTGCCCCTATATACAAGAATATAACTACTATAATACTGCCCCCTATATACAAGAATATAACTACTATAATACTGCTCCTATATACAAGAATATAACTACTACAATACTGCCCCTATATACAAGAATATAACTACTATAATACTGCTCCTATATACAAGAATATAACTACTATAATACTGCCCCCTATATACAAGAATATAACTACTATAATACTGCTCCTATATACAAGAATATAACTACTACAATACTGCCCCTATATACAAGAATATAACTACTATAATACTGCTCCTATATACAAGAATATAACTACTATAATACTGCCCCTTATATACAAGAATATAACTACTACAATACTGCCCCCTATATACAAGAATATAACTACTATAATACTGCTCCTATATACAAGAATATAACTACTATAATACTGCTCCCTATATACAAGAATATAACTACTATAATACTGCTCCCTATATACAAGAATATAACTACTATAATACTGCCCCTTATATACAAGAATATAACTACTACAATACTGCCCCCTATATACAAGAATATAACTACTATAATACTGCTCCTATATACAAGAATATAATTACTATAATACTGCCCCTATGTACAAGAATATAACTACTTTAATACTGCTCCTATATACAAGAATATAACTACTATAATACTGCTCCTATATACAAGACTATAACTACTATAATACTGCCCCATATATACAAGACTATAACTACTATAATACTGCTCCTATATACAAGAATATAACTACTATAATACTGCCCTCTATATACAAGAATATAACTACTATAATACTGCCTCCTATATACAAGAATATAACTACTATAATACTGCTCCTATATACAAGAATATAACTACTATAATACTGCCCCTATTTACAAGACTATAACTACTATAATACTGCCTCCTATATACAAGAATATAACTACTATAATACTGCCCCCTATATACAAGAATATAACTACTATAATACTGCTCCTATATACAAGAATATAACTACTATAATACTGCTCCTATATACAAGAATATAATTACTATAATACTGCCCCTATGTACAAGAATATAACTATTATAATACTGCTCCTATATACAAGAATATAACTACTATAATACTGCCCCCTATATACAAGAATATAACTACTATAATACTGCCCCTATATACAAGACTATAACTACTATAATACTGCCCCATATATACAGACTATAACTACTATAATACTGCTCCTATATACAAGAATATAACTACTATAATACTGCCCCCTATATACAAGAATATAACTACTATAATACTGCCCTCTATATACAAGAATATAACTACTATAATACTGCTCCTATGTACAAGAATATAACTACTATAATACTGCCCCTATATACAAGAAAATAACTGCTATAATACTGCCCCTATATACAAGAATATAACTACTATAATACTGCCCCTATATACAAGAATATAACTACTATAATACTGCTCCCTATATACAAGAATATAACTACTATAATACTGCCCCTACATACAAGAATATAATTACTATACTACTGCCCCTATATACAAGAATATAACTACTATAATACTGCCCCTATTTACAAGACTATAACTACTATAATACTGCCTCCTATATACAAGAATATAACTACTATAATACTGCCCCCTATATACAAGAATATAACTACTATAATACTGCTCCTATATACAAGAATATAACTACTATAATACTGCTCCTATATACAAGAATATAATTACTATAATACTGCCCCTATGTACAAGAATATAACTACTATAATACTGCTCCTATATACAAGAATATAACTACTATAATACTGCTCCTATATACAAGACTATAACTACTATAATACTGCCCCATATATACAAGAATATAACTACTATAATACTGCCCCCTATATACAAGAATATAACTACTATAATACTGCCCTCTATATACAAGAATATAACTACTATAATACTGCTCCTATGTACAAGAATATAACTACTATAATACTGCCCCTATATACAAGAAAATAACTGCTATAATACTGCCCCTATATACAAGAATATAACTACTATAATACTGCCCCTATATACAAGAATATAACTACTATAATACTGCTCCCTATATACAAGAATATAACTACTATAATACTGCCCCTACATACAAGAATATAATTACTATACTACTGCCCCTATATACAAGAATATAACTACTATAATACTGCCCCTATGTACAAGAATATAACTACTATAATACTGCTCCTATGTACAAGAATATAACTACTATAATACTGCCCCTATATACAAGAAAATAACTGCTATAATACTGCCCCTATATACAAGAATATAACTACTATAATACTGCCCCTATATACAAGAATATAACTACTATAATACTGCTCCCTATATACAAGAATATAATTACTATACTACTGCCCCTATATACAAGAATATAACTACTATAATACTGCCCCTATGTACAAGAATATAACTACTATAATACTGCTCCTATATACAAGAATATAACTACTATAATACTGCCCCTATGTACAAGAATATAACTACTATAATACTGCCCCTATATACAAGAATATAACTACTATAATACTGCCCCTATATACAAGAATATAACTACTATAATACTGCCCCCTATATACAAGAATATAACTACTATAATACTGCTCCTATATACAAGAATATAACTACTATAATACTGCCCCTATATACAAGAATATAACTACTATAATACTGCTCCTATATACAAGAATATAACTACTATAATACTGCCCCTATATAAAAGAATATAACTACTATAATACTGCCCCTATATACAAGAATATAACTACTATAATACTGCCCCTATATACAAGACAATAACTGCTATAATACTGCCCCTATATACAAGAATAGAACTACTATAATACTGCCAGTATGTACAAGTATATAACTACTATAATACTGCTCCTATATACAAGAATATAACTACTATACTACTGCCCCTATATACAAGAATATAATTACTATAATACTGCCCCTATATACAAGAATATAACGACTATAATACTGCCCCTATATACAAGAATATAACTACTATAATACTGCCCCTATATACAAGACAATAACTGCTATAATACTGCCCCTATATACAAGAATATAACTACTATAATACTGATCCTATATACAAGAATATAACTACTATAATACTGCCTCCTATATACAAGAATAGAACTACTATAATACTGCCCCCTATATACAAGAATATAACTACTATAATACTGCCTCCTATATACAAGAATATAACTACTATAATACTGCCAGTATATACAGGCATATAACTACTATAATACTGCTCCTATATACAAGAATATAACTACTATACTACTGCCCCTATATACAAGAATATAATTACTATAATACTGCCCCTATATACAAGAATATAACTACTATAATACTGCCCCTATATACAAGAATATAACTACTATAATACTGCTCCTATATACAAGAATATAACTACTATAATACTGCTCCTATATACAAGAATATAACTACTATAATACTGCTCCTATATACAAGAATATAATTACTATAATACTGCCCCTATGTACAAGAATATAACTACTATAATACTGCTCCTATATACAAGAATATAACTACTATAATACTGCTCCTATATACAAGACTATAACTACTATAATACTGCCCCATATATACAGACTATAACTACTATAATACTGCTCCTATATACAAGAATATAACTACTATAATACTGCCCCCTATATACAAGAATATAACTACTATAATACTGCCCTCTATATACAAGAATATAACTACTATAATACTGCTCCTATGTACAAGAATATAACTACTATAATACTGCCCCTATATACAAGAAAATAACTGCTATAATACTGCCCCTATATACAAGAATATAACTACTATAATACTGCCCCTATATACAAGAATATATCTACTATAATACTGCTCCCTATATACAAGAATATAACTACTATAATACTGCCCCTACATACAAGAATATAATTACTATACTACTGCCCCTATATACAAGAATATAACTACTATAATACTGCCCCTATGTACAAGAATATAACTACTATAATACTGCTCCTATGTACAAGAATATAACTACTATAATACTGCCCCTATATACAAGAAAATAACTGCTATAATACTGCCCCTATATACAAGAATATAACTACTATAATACTGCCCCTATATACAAGAATATAACTACTATAATACTGCACCCTATATACAAGAATATAACTACTATAATACTGCCCCTACATACAAGAATATAATTACTATACTACTGCCCCTATATACAAGAATATAACTACTATAATACTGCCCCTATGTACAAGAATATAACTACTATAATACTGCTCCTATATACAAGAATATAACTACTATAATACTGCCCCTATGTACAAGAATATAACTACTATAATACTGCCCCTATATACAAGAATATAACTACTATAATACTGCCCCTATATACAAGAATATAACTACTATAATACTGCCCCCTATATACAAGAATATAACTACTATAATACTGCTCCTATATACAAGAATATAACTACTATAATACTGCCCCTATATACAAGAATATAACTACTATAATACTGCCCCTATATACAAGAAAATAACTGCTATAATACTGCCCCTATATACAAGAATATAACTACTATAATACTGCCCCTATATACAAGAATATAACTACTATAATACTGCTCCCTATATACAAGAATATAACTACTATAATACTGCCCCTACATACAAGAATATAATTACTATACTACTGCCCCTATATACAAGAATATAACTACTATAATACTGCCCCTATGTACAAGAATATAACTACTATAATACTGCTCCTATGTACAAGAATATAACTACTATAATACTGCCCCTATATACAAGAAAATAACTGCTATAATACTGCCCCTATATACAAGAATATAACTACTATAATACTGCCCCTATATACAAGAATATAACTACTATAATACTGCTCCCTATATACAAGAATATAACTACTATAATACTGCCCCTACATACAAGAATATAATTACTATACTACTGCCCCTATATACAAGAATATAACTACTATAATACTGCCCCTATGTACAAGAATATAACTACTATAATACTGCTCCTATATACAAGAATATAACTACTATAATACTGCCCCTATGTACAAGAATATAACTACTATAATACTGCCCCTATATACAAGAATATAACTACTATAATACTGCCCCTATATACAAGAATATAACTACTATAATACTGCCCCCTATATACAAGAATATAACTACTATAATACTGCTCCTATATACAAGAATATAACTACTATAATACTGCCCCTATATACAAGAATATAACTACTATAATACTGCTCCTATATACAAGAATATAACTACTATAATACTGCCCCTATATAAAAGAATATAACTACTATAATACTGCCCCTATATACAAGAATATAACTACTATAATACTGCCCCTATATACAAGACAATAACTGCTATAATACTGCCCCTATATACAAGAATAGAACTACTATAATACTGCCAGTATGTACAAGTATATAACTACTATAATACTGCTCCTATATACAAGAATATAACTACTATACTACTGCCCCTATATACAAGAATATAATTACTATAATACTGCCCCTATATACAAGAATATAACTACTATAATACTGCTCCTATATACAAGAATATAACTACTATAATACTGCCCCTATATACAAGAATATAACTACTATAATACTGCCCCTATATACAAGAATATAACTACTATAATACTGCCCCTATATACAAGAATATAACTACTATAATACTGCCCCTATATACAAGACAATAACTGCTATAATACTGCCCCTATATACAAGAATAGAACTACTATAATACTGCCCCCTATATACAAGAATATAACTACTATAATACTGCCTCCTATATACAAGAATATAACTACTATAATACTGCCAGTATATACAAGCATATAACTACTATAATACTGCTCCTATATACAAGAACATAACTACTATACTACTGCCCCTATATACAAGAATATAATTACTATAATACTGCCCCTATATACAAGAATATAACTACTATAATACTGCCCCTATATACAAGAATATAACTACTATAATACTGCTCCTATATACAAGAATATAACTACTATAATACTGCTCCTATATACAAGAATATAACTACTATAATACTGCCCCTATATACAAGAATATAACTACTATAATACTGCCCCTATATACAAGAATATAACTACTATAATACTGCTCCTATATACAAGAATATAACTACTATAATAGGAGTTTATATCTTTGTCTGTTCTCAATTTCTTCATCTTATAAATATTTGTATTTGCCTCAAGAACTGACGTAGTCACTAAACCAAAATCAGCCATTGACGTGTCTCATAGATACTTTGTGCTCGGCTCTATGGCATAATAATTTGGCAAGAAGAATTGGCAAGTGGGTTATTGGAAGTGTATATAATGTAATCTAGACCAGGCTCCGTTGCTTCCGTGCTGTGATAATTAAGACAGATTTCTCTTAATTGCTTACAAGTATCATTACAAAGCAGGGCAATTATACAGAGCGCCGGGCCAATAAATATTAATATCCGCTCAGTCTGTTGTGCTCGGTGCTCATAGAAGTCCCTGTCTATTCATAGACTGGGCTGTGCCAAGCCCAGGATGCCCATACCACCTCCGAACATCGTGGGTAGACCATGTCATCTGTTATCAGATGTGTCTTTGTCGCTTCAGGTCCGGAATGGTACAATAAACCTCCTGCAGTATTTTCGGACTCCTCTTTGTATCATGCATCATGTCGGGAAGCTTCTGTCAAGATTTTAACAAGTTCATTCTAGCGCCGATTCCCTTCAAGTGAATCTCTGCCATTTAATACCACTATGTTGCTAAATTTGCATCCTTCTGTGCTGAGTAATTTCATAATCTATCTTTATAGCGGTCAGTGCTAATTCAGAGCTCCAAATCCCATGCAAATACAGTTATAATAAAACTCTGGTTGCCTGCAGCCACCACTAGGGGGAGCTTAGGAGCTTACTGCATACAGTTCATACTCATTGAACTCATTAATAACACAGTATGCAGTAAGCTCCTAAGCGCCTCCTAGTGGTGGCTGCAGGCAGAAGAATTGTATTATTTAACTCTTTGACTATGCAGAGGATTTAGAGCTCTGTATGAGAAAAACAGAGCTCAGACCCCTATAAAGAAATATTAAGAATTTCATTAACCTAAATGGATCAATTTATAATGAAGTGTAACTAAACTTTTAAAAAAAACGTTTGACGTCATAGTGACATGTCAGAAGTTTTCATTGGTGGGGATCCGAGCACTGAGACCCCCACCTATTGCTAAAACAAAGCGGCAGAAGCACTTGGGTGAGTATTGTGCCGCTTTGTCTCTGATCGGCTTTCCACGGAAACCGGGAGCGTGGTAAATGGACTCATAGACTTTTTATTGACCCCGTACACTGCTCCGAGGAAAGCCGGCTCAGCGCTCACCCGAGGGTTTCTGCCACTTTGTTTTAGCGATCGGTGGGGGTCTCCATGCCTGGACCCAACTGATCAAAACTTTTGACATGTCAGAAGTTTGTTGAACATTTAGTTACCCTTTAAAAAAAAAAATGGTGTCAAAGATGGGCATTCACTTTAAAATAAAGTTTCGGTTTTCTCCAGTTCTGATCCCGAAGAAAATGAAAGAACAAACAAACAAAATAAATTGAATATTTTATCATCATAAAGAATGAGAACTCTGTCTGATAATCCAGAAATCCTGATAATCTGGAGTCCACGTCAAATAATAAGTGATTAAAACAAATACCCACGTCCATATATAGCAGAAGGAAAGGCAAAACTTGCACCAATGCAGTTGTGTTAGGAAACATCCACATGCGGCGGCAATGGTGCGGCAGAAATCCACGACGTTGCCAAACCGCAGAAAACACAGGTATTCGCAAGCAGGTTTTTCTTGCAGTAGGACCACCGCTGCGTCTTGATGCCACACGGAGGCACAACGAGGGTTTTTTGCAATGCAATGGACCGCAACGAACCCGTGGTTTTACGGACCGCAAAATCAATGCGGTCGTGTGCATGAAGCCGTACAGTGACATACATCTCTCATAGGATCCCGTTGTAAAAAACGTATATTGTTACGTTTTTGTTTCTGGATGCCTCTATATTGAATCGAATAGTCGACTGCCATATAGTAAATAAACAAGTATGGCAATGAAAAACGGCCCGGAATATTCCAAAAGGACACTCTTGGCATACCTTGGATCAATGAGACCCTATAGTTAAATTTGGCATATGTGCCAGAAGCCAAGGGTAGTGTTCAAACGTGATGTGAATTGAGCCTTTAGGCCACGTTCAGACGTGGCGGACAGTCCGCAGTGGAATTCTGCAGCAGCCGTTTTTTACATCTCTTTCTATACATTTTTAAGAAACTTAGTTCAGACGTTGCAGAAAATAACTGCGCGGAAATCAGGCTGCGGTGCAGAATTTTCCTTCCGAGCAGCCCATGACGTTGCGGAGAAGAAGCGGAATTTCACTGCGGATTTCAGCCTTTGCAATGCAAAAACTGAAATCTTTGGCAAGTCCGCTGTGATATCTGCAACGTCTGAATTACCTGTCAAATATGCAAATGTTGGTGCAGATTCGTTGCGTAATTGCCTCAAATCTGCACCCACATTTGCAGCGGAAAAATTCTGCCACGTGTGAACGTGGCCTTAGGGTGTGTTAACACGTTGCGGTCAATTTGGCGATCGGACTATAGTCACATTTCACGAGGTGTCTATATAATTGCAGATCACAGCTCTACACGTGTAAATTGTTACTTTAGACATTGAGGTTTAGATTCTGCACTGGGATCGCCTCTGGGTGGGTATGATCCTCTGATCTATTATATGGGATCCCATCCCCCGCAGCTAATAACTGGTATTTGCTGTGATAACGATTCACTTTTCCTATTACTGTTCCCCTCGTTTCTTCATACTTGATATGTGGCCTGCAGCCGCTCACGCTGAATATTGCGGCATCTTTCATCTCTTTATCTTGTTATGAATATTTATCACGGCCGCCTCTTCTCACAAGTGTTTGGATATATTGCATATTATCCACAGATTACAGTCTCGCTGAGGATTCCCAACTCTTCTGGTTATTTAGGGAGGAAATAGTGGAAAATATCTTTCAGGAGGCTCTTATTATAAGATGACGGAGCACCCTGGTCAAGTGCTGCAGAGTATTTCAGGAGAGGAGTGTGCGGTTCTTGTGGGAGGTTACGGACTGGGAGTTAGGTAGTAGAAGTATTAGGGTCGGGAGCAGCACAGAGTGTTTCAGGAAGGAGGGCGCTGATATTGTGGGAGGTCAAGAGTTGCATAGTGGTAAGATTAGGGTCTACAGTAGCACAGAGTATTTCAGGAGAGGAGTGTGCAAATCTTGAAGACGGTCACAGACTGAGAGTTGTAAGATTGGGGTATACAGTAGCACAGAGTATTTCAGGAGAGTAGTGTGATGATCTTGTGGGAGGACACAGACTAAGTTACATAGTGGAAGGAGCAGGGTCCCCAGCTGCACAGAGTATGTCAGGTGATGTGTGCTAACCTTGTGGGAGGTCGCACACTGAGGGTTACATAGTAGAAGATTCAGGAGCACAGAGTATTTCAGGAGAGCAGTGTATAGATCTTGATGCTAGTGCGGACATATATAATGTATAAAGGCTGCCTTACAGTATATAACAAGGCCACATTATAATTTTTTTAGCTCTTCTGACAGCAGCAGGTAAAATCTTCAGGAAAACATAGCCAAAGATCCCACGGAGAAATCGCTGGAAGACATATAGGCCACGTGTGCCCTTCCCCCGCAGTCCTGACACCTCACACTTTGCTTCCTGCATCAATACTTGTTAATTTTACTAGTATTTCAGGGGCTGGTGTGACAGACGCCTCTGGTCTGACACGGGTACAACATACAGGAATATTTACTGGGAAATAATCGTGTAAATCCCCTGAGGCTCCAGCTGAGAATTGGATTTAATGTAAATTCTCTGCATAATTTCATCACCGTCAAACTAACAATAACAATATAATCGAATCAAACCCTGTGTGCGCTGCGTGATTGATGTGTACGAGCGCAATTACCATAGAATTACAACATGGAGATAGAGAAGAAGTTATGTCCTACGTCCTATACATTGCACTATGCCAACTATGTAATATATATGATAATCTAACATCATTGGTGGTCACTGGATATTGTCAAATCAGACAAATGCAAAGATTCAACACATTCTAAAGAGAAACTTCAGGCACTGAACATTGATGGCGTAAAAAAAAGATTCCTTACATAATAAACAACATAATAAAACAAAAACATTTTTCAAATTCAAAATGTAACTCCCAGAATGGAGCATAAACCTGTGCTTATTGTGACCTCCTAATAAGTAATTCACATTGTGTATCTTCCCATGGACAAGAATATAACTACTATAAAACTGCCCCTATATACAAGAATATAACTACTATAAGGGTATGTGCACACACACTAATTACGTCCGTAATTGACAGACGTATTTCGGCCGCAAGTACCAGACCGAACACAGTGCAGGGAGCCGGGCTCCTAGCATCATAGTTATATACGACGCTAGGAGTCCCTGCCTCTCCGTGGAACTACTGTCCCGTACTGAAAACATGATTACAGTACGGGACAATTGTCCTGCAGAGAGGCAGGGACTCCTAGCATCGTATATAACTATGATGCTAGGAGCCCGGCTCCCTGCACTGTGTTCGGTCCGGGACTTGCGGCCGAAATACGTCCGTCAATCACGGACGTAATTAGTGTGTGTGCACATACCCTAATACTGCCCCTATATACAAGAATATAACTACTATAATACTGCCCCTATATACAAGAATATAACTACTATAATACTGCCCCTATATACAAGAATATAACTACTATAATACTGCTCCTATATACAAGAATATAACTACTATAATACTGCCTCCTATATACAAGAATATAACTACTATAATACTGCCTCTATATACAAGAATATAACTACTATAACACTGCCCCCTATATACAAGAATATAACTACTATAATACTGCCCCTATATACAAGGATATAACTACTATAATACTGCCTCTATATACAAGAATATAACTGCTATAATACTGCTCCTATATACAAGAATATAACTACTATAATACTGCCCCCTATATGCAAGAATATAACTACTATAATACTGCCCCCTATATACAAGAATATAACTACTATAATACTGCTCCTATATACAAGAATATAACTACTATAATACTGCCCCCTATATACAAGAATATAACTACTATAATACTGCTCCTATATACAAGAATATAACTACTATAATACTGCTCCTATATACAAGACTGTAACTACTATAATACTGCCCCCTATATACAAGAATATAACTATAATACTGCCTTCTATGTACAAGAATATAACTACTATAATACTGCCCCCTATGTACAAGAACATGTAGTTTTCACATTTCTCTCCTTTAAATAAAGCTAATGTGCCCCACGGCTGAAATGCACATAATATTTGGACCAAATTTGTACTGAACACAGAGGCATAATAATGGGGCCCCCAAAAACATGTGCCAATGTATACTGGTGTCTTCTTACATAACAGAGGCACTTTGGGGCCCCTCCTTGCACCAGGGCCTGGTGCCCTTCTTTCTCCTGTACCCCCTATAGCTATGCCCCTGACTGAACACTATAAACTAACTATAGGGAGGTATAAAAAAATGATACAAAAAAAGTGACCACTACTTTATTCCCCCTACACCCCTAAGGCATACCTCCCAACCGTCCCGATTCCGGCGGGACAGTCCCGGTTTCTCACCGCCGGTCTTCAAAATGTCCCGCTGGGCGCTGCATCAAAACAGCTGATCGCTGCTCACTGCAGCAGCGATCAGAAGAAGGCAGGAGTCTTGCGGCGGTGTTCTCACTGGGATCGATGCCGGCCCGGGAGTGGACCAGTCCAGTCACCTGACCTGTCACCTGACCTGTCATATGACCTCACATGTCAGGTGACTGGACTGGTCCACTCCCGGTCTGGCATCGAAACCAGTGAGAACGCCGCTGCAAGACTCCTGCCTTCTTCTGACGGTGAGTGAAAGCAGAGTGCATGTGAGGAGGAGGGTCTTTTTTTGCTCCCTGTAGGAGTCGGAATTCCGCTACAGGAGAAGTGAGTGACTACACTATCCATATATGGACACTGCGACGTCACTCACTTCTGAAGCGGAATCCCCGACCCTATGGCCGGGGATTCCGCTACAGAAGAAGTGAGTGACCAAACTGTCCATATATGGACACAGTGACGTCACTCACTTCTGAAGCGGAATCCCCGACCCTGTGGCCGGGAATTCCTCTCCAGGAGAAGTCAGTGACTACACTGTCCATATATGGACATTGAAGTCAGTGGCTTCTCCTGGAAGGGGGGTGGGGGGGATGGGTGCAACCTACAGGGGGCTGGGTGGCATTACATACAGGGGGCTGTGTGGCATTACCTACAGGGGACTTGGTAGCATTACATACAGGGAGCTGGGTGGCATTACCTACAGGGGGCTTGGTAGCATTACATACAGGGAGCTGGGTGGCATTACCTACAGGGGGCTGGGTGGCATTACCTGCAGGGGGCTGGGTGGCATTGCAT
Organism: Rhinoderma darwinii; assembly: GCF_050947455.1. NCBI lineage: Eukaryota > Metazoa > Chordata > Amphibia > Anura > Rhinodermatidae > Rhinoderma > Rhinoderma darwinii. Next base: position 138,847,395 of record NC_134693.1, read on the forward strand.
ACAGGGGGCTGGATGGCATTACCTGCCAAGGGCTGGGTGGCATTACATACAGGGGACTGGGTGGCATTACCTGCTGAGGGCCGGGTGGCATTACCTGCAGGGGGCTGGGCGGCATTACCTGCAGGGGGCTGGGTGGCATTACATACGGGTTGGGTGGCATTACCTGCCGAGGGCTGGGTGGCATTACATAAAGGGAGCTGGGTGGCATTACCTGCCGGGGGCTGGGTGGCATTACCTGCAGAGAGCTGGGTGGAATTACCTGCAGGGGGCTTGGTGGCATTACCTGCAGGGGGCTGGGTGGCATTACATACAGGGGGCTGGGTGGCATTACCTACCAGGGGGCTGTGGCATTATCTACAGAGGGAAGTGTGTGGCAACAAATTTAAATTAAATTCATCCGATTTTAAAACGGACAGGGAAATAAACGGATACAAAACGGGTCAAAATCGGCCGTTAAAAATGGCAACACGGCCCGGAACAGAATTGGAATGGATGCAAAACGGCCGGGAAAAATGGCCCAAAACGGCCGTTTTTATCGGCCGACACTCGGACCCTGTCATGTGAATAAGGCCTAAGGGGCTGTGTGTTGCGCTACCTACAGGGGGGCTGTGTGCGGAGCTATCTACAGGGGCCTGTGTGTGGCACTATGTACAGGGGGGCTGTGTGTGGAGCTATCTACAGGGGGGCTGTGTGTGGAGCTATCTACAGGGGGGCTGTGTGTGGAGCTATCTACAGGGGGGCTGTGTGTGGAGCTATCTAAAGGGGGGCTGTGTGTGGCACTATCTACAGGGGGGCTGTGTGTGGAGCTATCTACAGGGGGGCTGTATCTGGCGCTATGTACAGGGGGGCTGTGTGTGGAGCTATCTACAGGGGGCTGTGTGTGGCGCTATGTACAGGGGGGCTGTATCTGGAGCTATCTACAGGGGGGCTGTATCTGGAGCTATCTACAGGGGGGCTGTGTGTGGCACTATGTAAAGGGGGGCTGTGTGTGGAGCGATCTACAGGGGGGCTGTGTCTGACGCTATCTACAGGGGGGCTGTATCTTGAGCTATCTACAGGGGGCTCTCGTGGATGATTTTTCCATTGACCGGTAGCAGAGTTACACAACTGGAAAAAAAAAAGTCCCCATCATGTAACTCTGCTACCTGTCAACCACCACAGGGTCTCCCTCTTGACTTTCATTGTTCTCAGCCCTTTGTTTTGTCCTGCAGCTGCTGCCGCCGTGATGAGCAAATGTTCTACCCAAGATAGGAAAAGTAACACAAAGACGATATAACCGGATCCATAATATCTGTGATATCCAGACAGTCCAGAGATCCGCAGTGAGAATGTGCGCGCGTTATTTGCAGAAGATCTGGCCGCGATTTGATGTGTTTATGCCGGATATTGGGCGTGGTTAGGGGCGTGGCTTAAAATGTCCCTCTTTTCCGAATTCAAAAGTTGGGAGGTATGTCTAAGGATAGTGTCTTGGCTCGTTCACCCGTCATCGCTTGCTAGTCGGTGTGTAGAGGGTTTGACTTGCATAGGTTCTTTAACCAATAGGTGAAGCAAATGGGGCCAGTGTTAATTGGGGGCCCGATTTCCATTGACACTAGCAGCTGCAGGGCCACCTCTATGGTATATACGGCCTTGTTAGGGGGGGGGGGGTTCTGCTACTGTGCAGAGTATCATGTCCATCCAGCGTCTCCATGACATAATCCTCTAATCTTCAGCTCTTCCTGCTGACCCGTCAGACGTCTGAGTGGCCCCTGTGAGCCTATAAATTCCATCTTGCACTAATCACTTTATTATATCTCCAGCAGTTTGTCAGACGGTTCAGATCGGAGCAGCGGATTCTCTCCGTAGCCTCAGGAAGCGCTGAGTGCAGATGTTGTAGTAAGTGGTGATAATAGAAGACAGTAAATGATGTCAGGAGCTGAGTGAAGATCTCCCCTCCAGGTGCTTCCCGACTCTTTATTCAGGGTTTATAGAAGGTAAAGAGATCTGCTGAAGACTCAGGATAAGAGCCTGGGAGGCTGCGGAGGCCACAGTAACGACCAATATCTGCGCTATTTACTATAGAAATGTCTATCCTACTGTATAGGCGATATGTGAAAAGTTAGGGGGTCACCAACTGAGGAGGCATAATGGAGTAATGAACTTAAAGGGTTTTTGTTCACCTCTAAGAACCTCATTAGAGATTATATAATGATATAAATAATGACATTACTTCTGTTATACTGATCCTGAGCTACAGTCTGTATTATACTCCAGAGCTGCACTCACTATTCTGCTGGTGGAGTCACTGTGTACATACATTACATTACTTATCCTGTACTGATCCTGAGTTATATCCTGTATTATACTCCAGAGCTGCACTCACTATTCTGCTGGTGGAGTCACTGTGTACATACATTACATTACTTATCCTGTACTGATCCTGAGTTATATCCTGTATTATATTCCAGAGCTGCACTCACTATTCTGCTGGTGGACTCCCTCTGTACATACATTACATATCCTGTACTGATCCTGAGTTACATCCTGTATTATACTCCAGAGCTGCACTCACTATTCTGCTGGTGGAGTCACTGTGTACATACATTACATTACTTATCCTGTACTGATCCTGAATTACAGCCTGTATTATACTCCAGAGCTGCACTCACTATTCTGCTGGTGGAGTCACTGTGTACATACATTACATTACTTATCCTGTACTGATCCTGAGTTACATCCTGTATTATACTCCAGAGCTGCACTCACTATTCTGCTGGTGGAGTCACTGTGTACATACATTACATTACATTACTTATCCTGTACTGATCCTGAGATATATCCTGTATTATACTCCAGAGCTGCACTCGCTATTCTGCTGGTGGAGTCACTGTGTACATACATTACATTACTTATCCTGTACTGATCCTGAGTTACATCCAGTATTATACTCCAGAGCTGCACTCACTATTCTGCTGGTGGAGTCACTGTGTACATACATTACATTACTTATCCTGTACTGATCCTGAGTTACATCCTGTATTATACTCCAGAGTTACACTCACTATTATGCTGGTGGAGTCACTGTGTACATACATTACATTACTTATCCTGTACTGATCCGGAGTTACATCCTGTATTATACTCCAGAGCTGCACTCACTATTCTGCTGGTGGAGTCACCGTGTACATACATTACAATACTTATCCTGTACTGATCCGGAGTTACATCCTGTATTATACTCCAGAGCTGCACTCACTATTCTGCTGGTGGAGTCACTGTGTACATACATTACATTACTTATCCTGTACTGATCCTGAGATATATCCTGTATTATACTCCAGAGCTGCACTCACTATTCTGCTGGTGGAGTCACTGTGTATATACATTACATTACTTATCCTGTACTGATCCTGAGTTACATCCAGTATTATACTCCAGAGCTGCACTCACTATTCTGCTGGTGGAGTCACTGTGTACATACATGACATTACTTATCCTGTACTGATCCTGAGTTATATCCTGTATCATACTCCAGAGCTGCGCTCAGTATTCTGCTGGTCGAGTCACTGTGTACATACATTACATTACTTATCCTGTACTGATCCTGAGTTACATCCTGTATTATACTCCAGAGCTGCACTCACTATTCTGCTGGTGGAGTCACTGTGTACATACATTACATTACTTATCCTGTACTGATCCTGAGTTACATCCTGTATTATACTCCAGAGCTGCACTCACTATTTTGCTGGTGGAGTCACTGTGTACATAATTACATTACTGATCCTGTACTGATCCGGAGTTACATCCTGTATTATACTCCAGAGCTGCACTCACTATTCTGCTGGTGGAGTCACCGTGTACATACATTACATTACTTATCCTGTACTGATCCGGAGTTACATCCTGTATTATACTCCAGAGCTGCACTCACTATTCTGCTGGTGGAGTCACTGTGTACATACATTACATTACTTATCCTGTACTGATCCTGAGATATATCCTGTATTATACTCCAGAGCTGCACTCACTATTCTGCTATCTATCTATCTCCTTATAAATATTCATGTTTCCAGTACATAGAGCGCGCTCATAACTTGATCACTCCGATGCGGGAGGATTAGTTGTGACATTTCTACCATCAGGGAATTTCTCAGTTTTTTCTTTTTGTGATTTCAGTATTTTTGTTGATCCTTCCAGGAGATCCGGTGCCTCCAGGTGTCTGGGAGAAGAACGCTCTCACTTTGCAGAATGAGGAATACGATTATCTTATTGATCGGACTATAATGTGATTTTCTTTCCGCCTGTTAAACACGATTGTCTCCCTGGGAATATGTATCTTCCAGATGCGAGAGACAGTTTAATTAGCAGTGTGCCACACGACCACGCGGCTGCCTGCACCAAATCCAGGGTGATAATATCCACAGCGAGTTACAGCAATGAATGAGATACTAAGACCGCATTAACCCCTCCTGTGCCAATTAAAAAATGATAAGTTGGTCTGTTTTCGGCTGAATTTCTACCTGAGGGGGCGGGGCATGACCATAGCTGTATGATTGCCACTTTTCAGGCCAGCAACAAGTATTTATATTCCCTGCAGCGCCACCGCAGGGCAAACTAAGTATTACACAATGCCCATTGAAATCATTGAGCTGTCCAAGTAATGCATCAAGTCATTCAGCGTGAGAGACCCTCTATGATCTGACTGATAGGTAATGGTCCTGAATGGGGGTCTCCTCTCTACGTACTCAGGATTATATCATCGGGTATTGGGGTTTCTAAACTAGGCCCCGTTCACACTAAGTTTTTTGCAGGTAGAAAAAATCTGCCTCTGAATTCCTTCAGGTATTTTGAGGCAGATTTTCAACTGCCTGCTCGTATTTTCCCTTGTTTTTTTCGTGACGTTTTTCCTCCCTGGCCATTGAAGCTAATGCAAGGACCGTGGGCGAACAATAAGCTCGGAAACTAGCGCCGCAGGTTTTTTTCTGCCTCCCATTCATTTCAATGGGAAATCAGAGGCGGAAACCGCGGCAAGCAAGAACATGCCACTTTTTTTCCCCACGAGTGGCCAAAAAGATGCCGGGAAAAAGAAGGGATATGCCCTTTCTTCGGGCGTTTTCGTTCCTGACCTCCCATTGACATCAATGGGAGGCAGAGAAAGCAGTTTTCAATGCATTTTTTTGCCCGTGACGCTCAATGTCTGCGGCCGAAAAACGTAAAAAACACGGCAAACAGCGTTTGAAGGAATATTGAGGTAGATTTTGCTGCCTGCAAAAAAACTCAGTGTGAACAGGGCCTTAGGGTCAGTTCACACAGAGTTTTTTTGGGCGCTGATTTTGAGGCGGAAACCGTGTCGGAATCCGCACCAAAATCCGTCTGAAATCGCCTCTGTAGCGTCGGTTCTTTTCCTGGGCAGCTTTTGGCCGCCTGCAGGAAAAAAAAGTGGCATGTCCTTTCTTGCCGTGGTTCCCGCCTCTGACCTCTCGTTGAATCAATGGGAGGCAGAAAAAACCTGTAGCGCTCGTTTCGGAGCGTTTTTTGCTCGTAGTCTTTGCATTAGCTTCTATGGCCACGGGCAAAAACCGCAGTGAAAAAACATGGAAAAATACTTTTAAGTAGATCTAAATCTGCCTCAAAATTCCTGCAGGAATTCTGAGTCAGATTTTTTCTGCATGCAAAAAAGTCAATGTGAACAGGGCCTTAAAGAGATGTGAGTTGTGGTGTCTCTAATCATCCGTTTCCCGTCTCTTTTAGCGCTGAGAAGTTCTGGAGATTCTTGTTCGGTTACAGAGACATGTTTGCATGGGATACATTCCGAGCCCAGACGGCTGTAGCAGAGCCCCAGCCCCTCCGCATACATGGAGTCATGTAGGTGAATGATTGCCTGTATATATTTAGAGACTTTTCATGGAGCTTCTTGTTCTGGAAATACATCTGGGTCGCCCTTCCTATTCCGTGTAGAGAAGCTGCAATTACAGAGCTAAATATAACAAACTAACCTGCATATATGAATATAAAGAGGATTAAACACGGCCGCAGGTGGGCAGAGGCCGGAGCTCTAAAGGGCTTTTGCTTCATCTCTTCAGTCTATTTAAAGGACCCGGTCTTGATCTAGCTTTATTTATAGTGCACCTATTGTTACATGTTTTTCATTAAGGAATAAGCAGAATAAATTGCTTGGAATGTTTTTCTAATATACATAAGACTACGGGTCACTGATCCTCTGTTCTCCCAACTTTTAAAATTCTCAGCTTCCTGTTGGCACCACTAGGGGGCGATCTGTATATGCTGTTGTAGAGATCGCCACCTAGTGGAAGCAGCAGGCAGCTATTTGTGTGGGGGAACAGAGGCAACTCCTCCAGAATGTTTTTTTTCCCTTTTAGTTCTGGTTGTTTTGTGGCAACTACATGACTTCCTTTACAGATGACCACCATTTGAGTCCATGCAAGCAATGTCACAAGAAGGTCTACTTACTGTACAAGAGGTTGCCTATCCATGCGACACAGGATTGTTTAGGACGCTCCCACTTATGGGTGTATGCGGAAGTCATAGAAAAACTTAGAATAGCCCCCCCCCCACCCCCACTGAGTTGAGAGAAATGTACTATTTTTTTTATAATGTCAAATAATGTATATTCATAGGGGTCGGAGCTGCGTTTTCTTACACATAAAAATCTGAATTCCCTTCTTTCCTACACATAGCCATAAACTTTAATGATAAAATTATTTTTGCATGCAGCCAACACTAGAGGGAGCTCAAGTCATATGGATTTAAAGGGAATGTGTGGCTCGAATTTTTTTTTTCAGTTAAACAATTATTATTTAAGGGATTACACATTGTTTTAATTTTTTCACAATTCAGGGAATGTTATAAATTAGATTCTAATTTATAACATTTCCATGTGCTGAGCACTAGATGGAGCAGTTCTTAAAATTGCAGCATGGTCACTGTCGTAAAGCAACCTCATTGATTTATGCTGCAAATTTGGGGTGGACACACCCTCTCTAGTGTCCTCACACAATCCCCCCTCCCTTCTTCTGGCTAGTTCCAGGATAAGGAGGGGTTTAAATGTCTTCAAACCTCCTACACGGTGTGCCGCCATTTTCTGATCGACTGCACAGTGTAGGAGGATTAGATACAGTGCTCAGCAGACAGTATATAATACACACATCACATACACAAACATAATACACACATCACATACACAAACATAATACACACATAATACACACATCATACACGAACATAACTTACCTGCTCCTGCCGCCTCCACTCCTATTCCTTGCGCCTTTGCTTCCTTGAACATATGGCCGGAAGCCGCGGCTGGAAATTCTCATCTTACTGTCCGTCAGCGGCTTCCGGTCCACATGAAAATGGCGCCGGATTTCACTCTCCGAACGAGCTTCGTTTTGGTCTGTGTGGGAGCGGCGCATGCGCCGTTCCCACACAGACAGCGTACGCTTCAAAGGATGGAGCCCCACACAGACAGTGTACGCTTCAAAGGATGGAACGGCTCCCGTTCGCATTCTCTATGGGGATGTATGTGCCGTATTCCATCTCATACAGAGAAAAAAAAAAAAATAGCAACCCCCACAGAGAAGTAAAAGTAAGAAAAAAGTAAAAAGAAGAACATGAGAACACAAATAAATAAAATGTATGTTAATATCATACTAAAAGCAATCTGATAAAAAAAAAATATTTCATTACACCTTCCCTTTAAATGGCTAGTACTGAACTCAATGGGATCTCCCCCTAGTGGCAAGCAGGGGAAATAGTTCAGTGGCGGACCCCTCTTCTGACTGTGGACCCCTCCTCTGACTTTGGACCCTACACTTACATGGTCGGCTACTACAGTAGATACGGCACTACTCTCACTTAGGCAGCAGAGAATATAGGAAGAATCTATAAGATATGACATGAGACACGTGCAGGAACAAGATCTGCGGGCTTGGTGGCGACATTTACAGATGAGAGTAAAATTCCTTTAATCCGACATCCAACAGTCTGACATGAGCATTATGTAATGTGGTGAACACTAGTTGTTCTTGGGCAACTCATGTCCATCTGATAATCCGGAATGTCTGATCATACGGCATCGGCCAATTCCCATTGAATGAACGGAGCCTTCTTGCAGTTTTGTAAATGATATTTTTGCAGATCTTCTGCCCGGAGTGTTTGTTATTTCGAGGCTTTCTGTCTGGATGAAGACGAGCTGCGCATATTTTGCATAAAAGATTTATTGGGAAGTTCCATCTTTGTCAGTGAATCATTCGATCTCCTGCGATGAGGGAGACGTTTTACTTATTATATTATTCTCGCTCCTTATCGGAGCGTCTTAGCGGCTGCCACATGCACATACAGGCTCATTTAGGAAATGAGAGGGGTAATGGATACTTCTAGTGTGAGGTGCAATGATAATGTGGAGCTTATTGTTATTCATATTGGATCTCCCTCAATAAGCCACTTATAGTTACTGCTCTCCAGCCCATATTGTGGATAGGCAGGATGCTCTGTCATCTCTACAGCTCCGAGTGTTCAGGCACTTCCCAAAGATAATAATAAAAAATTACTTATGGTGAAACAATGTATCCTGCCATCTATTTAAAAAAAGCAATTAACGTTTTTCTCGTAATTTGGCCTGTAGGTGGCGCTGTAGTACAGTTTAATATACCATAAAGATCCAGGATATCATTATTATATATCCTGGCATCTTTATATAAAAAGCCATTAAGGTTTTTCCAGTAATTTGGCCTGTAGGTGGCGCTGTAGTACAGTTTTAATATACCATAAAGATCCGGGATATCATTATTATAAATATGTATTGCTTTTTACAGTGACTGTTTTGCAGCTATAACTTAGATCCCTGCCTTAGATAAAAAAATAAATAAAATACATTTGGTCGCAGTATATAACTAGGACCTTAGAGTGAATTTCCACCTTTTATCATCCGGTCATTTTTAGTTAAAAAATTCTGAACAGATTATTTTCTTAATATATCTTTATATGAGTTGAGCTCAGTTTTTCCTTATACAAAGCTCTAACCCTTCTGCAGAGCCATAGAGATAAATGATAACATTTAAGCTGCCTGTTGCCACCACTAGGGGGAGCTCTATCTGCATACTGTTTTATTATTGCTTTCAATGTATCAACAGTATTCAGAAGGCTCATAAGCTCCTCCTAGTGGTGACAACAGGCAAAATTATTCCCCTTCCTAGCAAGGAATTTGGAGCTCTATATCAGAAAAATGGAGCTCTGACCCCTATAAAGTTATATTATGAAATTAATCCGCTCAGAATGTTAGACCTATTAAGCTAAAAAAAAAAACAACAAACCTAAATGGGATTCAAGGTTGGACATTGATTTTAAAGGTGGCCAACATCTTTCCATTTGTCCAATAAGGACTTCTATGGGTGTCCATACAGTGTTGTGGGGCCACACGTGGTGGGGGAGGGGTAGTTTAATTGCGTCTTCTGCCAATGCTACAATCCGGCCCGGCATATATATATAATGGATATGCCATATACGCAGATCTTTGATGAAATGTCTTTCTTTTCAGATCCTGTATCGGATGCTTTGCTTACAGAATCCTGAATATATTATAGGACAATTCATAGACGTCAGTCCCCAGGACTGCTGCGGTAAGGTAGAAGCCATTTCTTTCTGATGATGTTATAATTGCGGGTGTGATGTGTCCGCCCCTCTCCAGACCACAAACCGCTGATTCCGCCGGAACATTGCAGATTATAAGAGACGGAAGAAAACCCCAGCGTGATATAAAGAGCAATGGAGGAGCATAGTTGATGTGTACAATACAGGGCAGGAGTGACTTCAGTATTATAGCGCACCCCTAAGTATGAACATTATTTTGTTTTAGGTGGAACATTTTGTGACGTTATAATATGTAATATATCTATATAGGGGATCGGAGCTCCATTGTTATAAAACATAGTTCCAAATCCCCTGCTCCCCTCCACACAGCCATAGAGTTAAATGATAAAATTCTGTCTGCCTGCAGCCACCACTAGGGGGAGCTCACTTAAGACAGATTTATTATTAAGTTCAATAGAAGCAGTATAAATCTGTATGCAGTGAGCTCCCCCTAGTGGTGGCAGGTTCGAATTTCATCATGTAATTCTGTCTGTGGGAAGACACATGGGGGATTTGGAGCTCGATACCAGGAAAATATATATTATGAATTTAACCATCACAGAATATGTTCATAGTCGGAGTCCCACTTTAAGCAGACTCCAGTCCTTATGAGTCCAAAGACTTTCATACCTCTCCATTATGTGAGGAGGGGAATGGAGACAAGTGGGAGGTCACAGATTGAAAGCTGCATGGTGGAAGAAGCAGGGTTCCCAGAAGCACAGAGTATTTCAGGAGATAAGTGTGCTAATATTGTGGGGGCAGTAAAGTGTCCACTCATGTGATGATGTTAGTAAGGACAGGGCTGCATGTGATGGGCAATGTCATTATGTGAGGAGGGGAATGGAAACAAGTGGGAGGTCACAGATTTATAGTAACATAGTGGAAGGAATAGGGTTCCCAGCAGCACAAAGTATTTCAGGAGAGTTGTGTGCTAATCTGGTGGGAGGACTCAGACTGGGCGTTACATAGTAGAAGGAACAGGGTTCCCAGCAGCAGAGTATTTTAGGAAAGGTGTGTGCTGATGTTGTGAGAGGTAACAGACTGAAAGTTACATAGTGGAAGGAACTGGGTCCCGCAGCACAGAGTGTTTCAGGAGATCTTGAAAAAAACAATGATCATCATTTCTCAGTTGCTTTAAGAGAATAATATAATATTTTGATCAATGAGGCAGCGTGATCTCCCATCTGATATCGCCGCCTGGTCTCCCAACCGCTGGGGCGCATCCTCAACCCAAGCCCTTTCTATCCTCTCACCTGAGAAGTAACGAAGTTGTTTATTGCAGTCATTTGGCTGCGAACGATTCTGCGCCTCGGGGGGATAATTACTGATTTACAATATTCTTGTCCTGTCTCATTCTCTTCCCTGTCGGTCACCTGACATGAGAACTCCTAATGAGATCTATTTCTTAGCGACCTTATAATTTGATTATCTTAACCCCTCAAGTGCTGGAGACAACCGTAAGGTTTTGTCTTCTTCCATTCTGCGTAGTATCATATGGGGCTGCTTCTATGTTTCTTCTATGTTTGAACATAAATGGATCGGTTTGATCACATGGATATTTTGCAACATGTTGGAATTGGAGAATCACTGTATCAGGGTAGGACCGGCTGCATCTTTGTGATATGTACCCTTCCTGGAGTATATACCCAGCTCCTCTCTGCCCCTCATAATCTCTGCACAGTTGTGGGCTACATCTTGTATCACATCAGCATATGGGACACTATTACCCTAAGGCAGTGACCTACAGCCGGTTGAATCTCCATTTCCAACATGTTGCAAAATGTTCACGTGATAAAACCAACCCATTCAGTCCATTTCACCCCTATTTAGAGAGGATCTGTCACATTTCCTGACATGTCAGTATTAGTAAATACTTGTCTTCCTCATAATATAAAACTTCTAGATCATATTTTATTAGAACTCCATGTTGGGCGTTCCTCTGTTATTCCTCCTAGAAATGTACGAATAAGTTTACCATGGGTGTTATTAGTTTGGGGGGTATCCCTACACGGACTGACATAGTCCAATCAGTGCTGAAAGTGTCAGATTGTGAAGGGACATACCTCTTTGACAAGGGGAATGGTAACACCCAGCTGTCAATTTAATCATACATTTCCAGGAGGAATAACAGAGGAATTGAACAGTGCAATGTTCTAAGAAAAGTTGCTTCAGAATTGTTATTTCATGAAGAATACAATTATTTACTAAAACAGACAAGTCAGGAGAGGTGCCGGGTCCTATTTAAAGGGAAGCTAAACCTGAGGTTTATCTTCTCTCCATTTGCTGACTGTAATCCATTGTTCCCTGTTATCAGCCATTTCAGGCTGGGGAGAGGATTACGGTATGACAGCTGAATAAATCTATTGTTATTTTTTATAAGATATTTCAGGTTGCGGAGGAATACAATCTATTTTTTCCTGTTATCAGCCTATTCAGGCTGGAGGGAGAGACTGTAGGGACAGGTGAATGTAACCTATTACTCACTGTTATCAGCCATTTGAGGCAGAGAGAGCCAAATTTAATGTTCCCCAATAGTATGAATGTCCAGACACCTCCCTGCCCCCATGATCACTACTTTGTATTACATATCTCCCGTGCTGAGACATTTAAATCACATGTGTGACTGATATCAGCCGCTCCTCTTATATCACTCCAGTACTATTATATCCTCCAGAGACATTACATCATATGTGACTGATATCAGCCGCTCCTCTTATATCACTCCAGTACTATTATATCCTCCAGAGACATTACATCATATGTGTGACTGATATCAGCCGCTCCTCTTATATCTCTCCAGTACTATTATATCCTCCAGAAACATTACATCATATGCGACTGATATCAGCCGTTCCTCTTATATCACTCCAGTACTATTATATCCTCCAGAGACATTACATCATGTGTGACTGATATCAGCCGCTCCTCTTATATCACTCCAGTACTATTATATCCTCCAGAGACATTACATCATATGTGTGACTGATATCAGCCGCTCCTCTTATAACACTCCAGTACTATTATATCCTCCAGAGACATTACATCATGTGTGTGACTGATATCAGCCGCTCCTCTTATAACACTCCAGCACTATTATATCCTCCAGAGACATTACATCATATGTGTGACTGATATCAGCCGCTCCTCTTATAACACTCCAGTACTATTATATCCTCCAGAGACATTACATCATATGTGTGACTGATATCAGCCGCTCCTCTTGTATCACTCCAGTACTATTATATCCTCCAGAGACATTACATCATATGTGACTGATATCAGCCGCTCCTCTTATAACACTCCAGCACTATTATATCCCCCAGAAACATTACATCATATGTGTGACTGATATCAGCCGCTCCTCTTATAACACTCCAGTACTATTATATCCTCCAGAGACATTACATCATGTGTGTGACTGATATCAGCCGCTCCTCTTATATCATTCCAGCACTATTATATCCTCCAGAGACATTACATCATATGTGTGACTGATATCAGCCTCTCCACTTATAACACTCCAGTACTATTATATCCTCCAGAGACATTACATCATATGTGACTGATATCAGCCGCTCCTCTTATAACACTCCAGTACTATTATATCCTCCAGAGACATTACATCATATGTGTGACTGATATCAGCCGCTCCTCTTATATCACTCCAGCACTATTATATCCTCCAGAGACATTACATCATATATGTGACTGATATCAGCCACTCCTCTTATATCACTCCAGCACTATTATATCCTCCAGAGACATTACATCATATATGTGACTGATATCAGCCGCTCCTCTTATATCACTCCAGCACTATTATATCCTCCAGAGACATTACATCATATGTGACTGATATCAGCCGCTCCTCTTATATCACTCCAGCACTATTATATCCTCCAGACATTACATCATATGTGACTGATATCAGCCGCTCCTCTTATATCACTCCAGTACTATTATATTCTCCAGAGACATTACATCATATGTGACTGATATCAGCCGCTCCTCTTATAACACTCCAGTACTATTATATCCCCCAGAGACATTACATCATATTTGTGACTGATATCAGCCGCTCCTCTTAGGCTGGGTTCACACGTGGCGGAATTTCACTTAAATTCCGCTGCGGACACTCCGCAGCGTTAATCCGCAGCGGAGCCGTTTGTCCATTGACTTACACTTTAATTTAGCAGTGTTCGTTTAGACGAGGCGTACAATTCCGCTGCGGAGCATAGGCTGCGGAGCGGAATTTGGTGTCCGCAGCATGCTCTGTCTGTTGCGGAGCAGTGGCGGACTCATGGCGGAATTTCTCCATTGACTTCAATGGAGATTCTAATTTCGGCAATGAAGTCCGCAGCTGTCATGCACATGTTATGTGTGCTGCGGATGCGTCTTGCTTTTTTAACTTGACATTTCTTCATTCTGGCTGGACCTATGTATTTCTAGGTCTACAGCCAGACTGAGGAAGTCAATGGGGCTCCCGTAATGACGGGAGCGTTGCTAGGAGACGTCTGTAAATAGTCACTGTCCAGGGTGCTGAAAGAGTTAAGCGATCGGCAGTAACTGTTTCTGCACCCGGGACAGTGACTACCGATCACAATATACAGCAACCTGTCAAAAAATATAAGTTCATACTTACCGAGAACTCCCTGCGTCTGTCTCCAGTCCGGCCTCCCAGGATGACGTTTCAGTCTAAGTGACGGCTGCAGCCAATCACAGGCCAAGCACAGGCTGCAGCGGTCACATGGACTGGCGCGTCATCCAGGGAGGTCGGGCTGGATGCCGAAAGAGGGACGCGTCACCAAGACAACGGCCGGTAAGTATGAAAATCGTTTACTTTCACTAGGGAAAGTGCTGTCCCTTCTCTCTATCCTGCACTGATAGAGAGAAGGGAAGCACTTTTACCGCAGTCCGCAGCAGCTAGTCCGCATCAATTTTCTGCACATTTTGGGCAGATCCGCAGCAGAATCTGCAACGCACATTCTGTGCGGCATTGATGCGGACAGTTGCGGAGGAAATCCGCCACGTGTGGTCATGCCCTTATATCACTCCGGTACTATTATATCCTCCAGAGACATTACATCATATGTGACTGATATCAGCCGCTCCTCTTATAACACTCCAGTACTATTATATCCTCCAGAGACATTACATCATGTGTGACTGATATCAGCCGCTCCTCTTATAACACTCCAGTACTATTATATCCTCCAGAGACATTACATCATATGTGACTGATATCAGCCGCTCCTCTTATAACACTCCAGTACTATTATATCCTCCAGAGACATTACATCATATGTGACTGATATCAGCCGCTCCTCTTATAACACTCCAGCACTATTATATCCTCCAGAGACATTACATCATATGTGACTGATATCAGCCGCTCCTCTTATAACACTCCAGTACTATTATATCCTCCAGAGACATTACATCATATGTGACTGATATCAGCCGCTCCTCTTATATCACTCCAGTACTATTATATCCTCCAGAGACATTACATCATATGTGACTGATATCAGCCGCTCCTCTTATATCACTCCAGTACTATTATATCCTCCAGAGACATTACATCATATGTGACTGATATCAGCCGCTCCTCTTATAACACTCCAGCACTATTATATCCTCCAGAGACATTACATCATATGTGACTGATATCAGCCGCTCCTCTTATATCACTCCAGTACTATTATATCCTGCAGAGACATTACATCATATGTGTGACTGATATCAGCCGCTCCTCTTATAACACTCCAGTACTATTATATCCTCCAGAGACATTACATCATATGTGTGACTGATATCAGCCGCTCCTCTTATAACACTCCAGTACTATTATATCCTCCAGAGACATTACATCATATGTGACTGATATCAGCCGCTCCTCTTATAACACTCCAGTACTATTATATCCTCCAGAGACATTACATCATATTTGTGACTGATATCAGCCGCTCCTCTTATAACACTCCAGTACTATTATATCCTCCAGAGACATTACATCATATGTGTGACTGATATCAGCCGCTCCTCTTATATCACTCCAGCACTATTATATCCTCCAGAGACATTACATCATATGTGACTGATATCAGCCGCTCCTCTTATAACACTCCAGCATTATTATATCCTCCAGAGACATTACATCATATGTGACTGATATCAGCCGCTCCTCTTATAACACTCCAGCACTATTATATCCTCCAGAGACATTACATCATATTTGTGACTGATATCAGCCGCTCCTCTTATAACACTCCAGTACTATTATATCCTCCAGAGACATTACATCATATGTGTGACTGATATCAGCCGCTCCTCTTATATCACTCCAGCACTATTATATCCTCCAGAGACATTACATCATATGTGACTGATATCAGCCGCTCCTCTTATAACACTCCAGCATTATTATATCCTCCAGAGACATTACATCATATGTGACTGATATCAGCCGCTCCTCTTATAACACTCCAGCACTATTATATCCTCCAGAGACAGTACATCATATGTGACTGATATCAGCCGCTCCTCTTATAACACTCCAGCACTATTATATCCTCCAGAGACATTACATCATATGTGACTGATATCAGCCGCTCCTCCCGCACTATTATAAGCCGCTGAGTTTGGGCTCGTCTGTTCTGTAACAATGTTAACAATGTTAATGATCCTGGGACGTCTGACAATGAGGACACTTTGTTAGATGTAGAATTAATGGTTGCTGACAGCTCCTGTATCCAAAGACGTCTTTATAGGAAGTGACAGTTCAGCTCTCGGGGTCTAATATTACATGACATGACTCGGTCATATTGATTGATTGGTCTCCTATTCTCACCCTCCTATGTAATTAGTAGAATTTGTCTCTTGCTTGTGATGAAAAATTCCAGGTTACTTAGGAAGTCATCTGATATTTTGCTGTATGTCTTTTCATAATCCAGCATATCAAAATTCCCAAAAATGCCGGATTATCAGATTACTGTAGATGGACTGTCACAGAGCTCCAATTCACAACTTTCCCTCATACAAAGTCAAATGATAAAACCCTGACTGTCTGCATTCACCACTAGGGGGAGCTCACTGTAGATTGATTTATACTACTCAATATGAACTGTATATATCTGTATGCAGTGAGCTCCCCCTAGTGGAGACTTTTTATTCTATTTATCATTTTACTTCGCTGCATAAAATCGCACCTCCAGCAAATTCTACAAAGAGTAACCACATTTTTAATGTTATTTTTTCAAGAATTTTAAACCTCACAAAAGCTTGTTAATATGGGAAAATAATAACGTTTTGAATATTCTTATCATCCTGCTGCTGTCACTTACAACTGTACACCTGGACTAGTTGACGTAAGAGGTGAAGAAGGCTATTGGTGTAATCCATCCTTCATTTTACTCGGGTCACGTTGTCGTATGGCAGGAAACAGTTGTGTGATTGGATATCCTGTGGGAACATGTGGTTCACCTTATTCCAGACCTGTGGCACGGACACCGGGAGCATTTAATAAACCGTCTATTAATAATAAAAATAAAATTATATGGTAAAAATAAATTGCAATTGAAATGAATCTATATACAGTTTTGTGCACATTTGTTATGCTGCTTCCAGTATTGTTACATGTAGTTCCTCCCTACAGCCTGGAGGTGTCACTGTTGCTACAGCTGACTATGGAGAGTTTTAGTTGGTGGCCAAGGCTGGAGCCGCTCTGCAATTTTTTTTTTGCAATTCCTAGCAGCAAAGTTGCACATCACAAATCGCAGTTCGTTATATCATGTGATTTGCGGACAATTTACGTTGTTCAACTCAGTAACTGCTGACATTGCTCCCTGATGAGCAATACAAGGGGACTTCTGGGGGGGGGGGGGGTCAAAATGCTATTTTATAGCCAGTCACAACCTTAGATGACATTGAAAATTTCATCTTATCAAAGAATAAATATGAACCAAGTCTTAAGATGCTAAGTTTGTGCTTCTACTAACTTTAAAGTGAAACCCCCAACTTAGAGCTATCTAAACATTAATAGTAATTAGATGAATTATCACTTATTATATATTACCAGAATTGCTCTCTTTATGAGTGTAAGGGATTATGGGTAATTCGAGTTCCCTGCTGCTGCTTTCTCAAAAATGTGTAACGAATAGGGTCTTCAGCACATAGGAGAACCTATTGTTGTGGAAGTCAATGGCACAAAATATATATTAGACTGAAATTTAGACGAGTCCAACAGACACTCACGCCAGGAACTTTATCCAGCATCCTAATCAGGAGATTTCATACCAATATATATATAGAGAGAGGAGAAATAACACACAGACGCTGCTGGTATGCTCAAAATACTCCTCTGGGGGTTTATTGCCAAATTACAATAATATCATTCAAAAGGGGTGTAAGCTTGACGTTAACCAATCAGAGGCAATGTGACAATAATTCTTATTCAGCCAATAGCAGACCATAAGAATATTTCAAGTACATAATTATAATTCTTCATTAAAATGCTGACATCAGGTAACACCTGGAGACAAGCGTACAATGGGGTGGTGTTAACAGTTCTTTCCCATGAGGGAGTTTGTAGCGATAACGACAAATAGTTACATTTTATGTCTGGGGGTTCAGCCAACCCGCTAGCCATGGATGCATGAAGGCCACACGATGATCACATAAAGATAAGATCTTTCTTTGAGACTCGAGCAGAGCTATGTAGAGGAAATTCATTAAAATAATGGAGAATACATATCTTAGTAATTCGGCATCCTGCTTGATAATTCATAATGTCATTTAATACAGAGAATATAAGCAAATAGACAATTCTTCACACCATAATGGAAAAGACCTAGACTGTGTTCTTCATACCTCCCCCAATAACTTCTGTAAGCCCCAGATCAATGCACAGAGGCAGAATCAGGACGGGGTCTATACTAAAAAGTTGCACCTCATCCCAACTCCAACCTCTGGAGCCCAAGTTTGCTATAGTGCAGGGCCCCTTTAAATAAAGCCAGCTGTTGCAATATGATGACGGCTATCATGACAACCCCTCTGATCCCCCCATTTGTTCCCACTTGCAAAGGAAACCATCCAGTTAATAGATGTATATTGGGATATTGCAGATAATTTGTAATGTTTAAAGGGGCCCCAAAAGGTGGTGTTTCACTTTAATTTAATGACACTTTACATGGTATATTTCAGGCTGCCTAATTTCAGCCATTTATTTACAGTATTAAATATAACTGACCATGGCCCCTGTCATCCATAGGAGCATCTTCTCAAAAATCTACATTGCGAAGTAGAAAAATTCTGTACCACTAGTGTCCAGCAGGTGGCACTGCAACTTACTTGTTTTGACCGTTGGACTTAACTATTTTTGAGCTTCATGTGTTGGTACTACTCTATATAATTATTTGTGCAGGGCCAAAGCAAGGACTGTGGAGGTCCTCGTGCGAAACACATTGTGTAGGGACCCCCTCTACTTTCCTGATATAAGGAAAATGAAAAGATAGCTCAGAAAAAACTAATAACAGTACTATATAGTGCCCCATAATTTGGCCATGCAGTGCCCAACTGTAGTGCCATATAGTGCTTTACACCACACACTATCACATTGTGCCAAATAACTGTGCCCAACAGAGGTAACATATAGTGTCATAGTCCATACACCACAGAACCACTATACCAATGCACCACACTACTACCATATAGTGCCAAATAGGTGTGCCCAACAGCAGTGTCATATAGTGCCATAGACCATACACCATAGTGCCACCATACAGTGCCCAAATAATAGTGCCATATAGTGTCCAACAGCAGTAGCATATAGTAATATAGACCAAACTGAACAAAACGACCAAACATTGTGTTACGGCAGTGTAAAAAACTTTCTCAATATCACAGTGCCCAAATAATGGTGCCATATAGTGCCAAACAGCAATATAATATAGACCAAACTGAACAGAAGCACCATACAGTGCCCAAACAGTAGTGCCACATAGTGGCCAACAGCAGTACCATATAATAATATGGACCAAATGAACAGAACAACCATACAGTGTGTTACGGCAGTGTAAAAAACTTTCTTAATATCACAGTGCCCAAATAATGGTGCCATATAGTGCCCAACAGAAGTACCATATAGTAATATAGACCAAACTGAACAGAAACCGTAGTCCCATATAGTGCCCAACAGAAGTGTAATATTGTGCTATATAAATACAGTGCACAAATAACACTGCTATATATTGCCATGCATTATACACCATAATACCACCCAAATAACAGCGCCCGATGGCAGTTCCCTATAATACTACAGACCATAGATGATTAGTAATTTCCAACTTTTTTAATCATGGGTGAACCATTGTATCACAGTTTAGAAACATTGGCATAAACCATAGAACCACCACGCAGTGCTCAACAGAAGTTCCTCGTAATGCAACATACATCTTGGTACTACCATACAGTGCCCAAAAAATAGTGCCATATCGTGCTTAATAATAACATGGGCATACAATGCCTAATTCTCACCAGTAATCCTGGGCGCCTACTCATCTGATTGTGATGGCGTCAGGGCAATTGCCCTTTTTACCGCTACTATAATCAAGGCCAAATATAGGGCTGAAATAGAAAGATAACGGGCCACCAGTTTGTTTTTGTACATGCCACCCTTGCCCTGGCCACGCCAAATATAACATTTCTATATTCAGTATAAAAGGAGGCCACTAAAACCCAAGCGGGCGCCTAATCTAGAAACAGGACGGGGCCAGCGGTATGTTTAAAAATCAGGATCTCAGCTCCACTCCAGCACCGCAGCCCCAAAAAAATTACAGCCAGGCAGTGTGGTCACTTTTTGAAGTACACAAGGTGCACAAGGCATACCGGAGGAACAGGAAAAATCCACCACTGGACTTTTACAGTGAATCGTACTATCCTCTAGTGATGCCTGGCGCCGAGTGCCAAAACAACAAGTGATTATATTCTAGTAATAGGCTATTTGCGCAAATTTTTCCTACAGGGGAAATTCCAGAAGTGTTCCACTGATAAAATCCACGTTATGTCAACAGATCTAAAACTGACATCAGACCCTGAGAAAAGAGATAGAAATTAAGATCCAATCAACAGAATCATTAATAGTTCTGGGCACAGAGTCCGGGCAGACACAATATAAAAAAAAAAAAGTTGGCCGTAGTTTATAAGTTTGATATAAACCTGCGGTTCCATAACCACTTCACTCATATTGTTTACCACGAAGTACAGAGTACAGGCTGCCAAGTTCAGTTCCTGATGTTTTTCATGTCAGATTGTGATGTAGAGGCAGTGGATAGAGCTAAATGGTGACTTGCCCCACACCATGGGTGTAAAAAATGGGAAAAGTCAGGAAAAGCGGCATCACTGCCACCGGGGGAGCCGTAGGCAGATGATATTGCTGTGTACCCCATTTTTGGAGTCAATAGAAAAGGGAACATCTGCATGTAAAACAGTTTTGTGTGTAATGAGAGATCTGTCATTATTAAAGTGAGTTACTCAGGCTACAATAACATTTTATTAAAGAGGTTTCACTTGGAAACCGTCAACAAGCAGGTCATCTGCAGCTGATGGATCCTATTATTTATTTTTATTCCGATTACAGCTTATGTGAATACGTGAAAAAGTGACACATGAACATTTACAATTCGAAAGACCCCTGCATAACAATTCTGAATATTTTTTTTATTTTTTTTTATTTTTGTTCTGTGCTGTTCCTCTGTTATTCCTCCTGGAAATGTATGACCAAAATTTACAGCCGGGCATTACCATTCCCCTTGTCCATTGGTCGTCTCCCTACACACTCTGATACTGTCCAATCAGTGCTGTCCATGCCAGATAGACTATTTTGACAAGGAGAATGCTAACACCCAGTTAACAATTTATTCATACGTTCCAGGAGGAATAACAGAGGGGCAACACAATGCAGAATTTAAAAAAATATACATGGTCAAGAATTGTTATTTTTAATGGGCAATACAAGTATTTCCTAAAACATACATATCAGTAGATTAGCCGGCGCGTAATACTACATTTCCATGTCAGAGCATGCTGGGAGTTGTAGTTTTGAAACAGCTAGAGAGCCACAGTTTGGAGACCACTTCTATAAAGTAATGGGGAATATGGATTTCCCCCCAGCACCCATTCCTAGGATTAAATCCCAGCTAACGGAAGTCGTTTCCCATAGTAATGGTATAACAGGGAATTGCTATGTAAGCGATTGCCTGCTGTATTCTGCATTGGGATTTATTTTGTTACTGTGTGTGATCTTCCCAGATCCGTTGCTTCTCGATGACAAAGACCCCCGTTGTGATGGCCCACTTAAGATGTGAATCGTTACAACTTGGCTTCATGTCACAGAGTTTTATACACAATCCAAGTTCCGGAAGGTTTTTATAGTCATTCAAAACACGTCTCCCCGTCTCCAGCCCCGGAGAACACAAGGTGTACACATATATATAAAGTCGGCGACCTCTCCGCTTCCCTTTCGGCTTATTGGACGGAGTCTTATTTTGGTGACAAGTGAGGAAGTTGTCTCTCAAACAGCACAACATGTTTTCATACATTATCCATCCGCAGGTCAAATGTGATTCCTCTGAAATGAAAAATGAAATGTCACGAAAATACGCTTACTTTCCAAAACAGCAAAAGCAGCCGGCGCCAAAAACTTATTTGTGTCACTTGTTTTTCACTTTTTCATTGTTTTGGTTGTTTCTTTGCTACTTTTTTAGTTTGTTACTTTTTTGGGAACACAGATGGAAACATGCAATAAATAACTCTGATTTCTTTTCAGCTACTTAATATCCTAGAGCAGAGATCCCCAAATGTGGCTGTGGCTGTCTGAGCATGATGAGGGTTGTAGTTATACAACAGGTGGAGAGCCACAGATTGGAGATCACTGTCCTAGAGGGATATTGCTGCTAGTTACAAGTCACTGGCCCCAGCATGGGGTTGTGTCTGCTGGACCTTTAGAGGATCTGAATCTTTAGGGGAAGTCATGATAGAATTTTATCTGCCACCACCAGTAGGGGGAGCTCACTGCTTACTGATTTTATATTGCTTCTATTTAACTTAATGATACATCTGTATGCAGCAAGCTCCCCCTAGTGGTGACTGCAGATTGAAAGTTTTTTTTAATCATTTAACTCTATGGATGTATGCCGGGAAGCTTAAGATTTGTAGCTCTTTATCAGGCTCCGACCCCATAAAGTAATGCTAGGAAATTATTCAGCACAGAATTTTGGACCTAAAAAACAAATACCCTAAAAAAAGGCATTTGTAGAACAGCGGCTTTCAGGTTAGCCAAAATTTTTGGAGATTTAGAGAGCACTAACTCTGTCTCTTCCAAAAGCTGGAGTTACCGTTGAAATAACATCAGGTATCCCGACTCCTATGAGGATATTTGTAGCTTTGTCTGAGGAACAGGGTATTTAAACATTAAAAAATTACTTATTAAGTTATTTGCAAATCAATGACTTCATACATGATTTGCATGTATATGGAGATTTAATGATACAGTCTGAACAATGACCTTGAATGTTGCTTTTTAATAGTGGTCAAAAATCTATTACAATACTCTGTATGCTGGATGCAGACCTCACTTGTAGGACGAATTGTCTCGGCTTTACCGGATAAGATTTATGGAAGTCACTGCAGCGTCCCCTTAATACATACTCTAAGGATAACAGCAATGAATGTGGTACAACTGCAAAGTTCAAATTAATAAGTTTCATACCTGCAGACTACATAACTTCTTTGAAATGTCCATATTATACTTCATGTGAGCTCTGAATACTCTATTATATAATATATTATAAATGATAACTAAAGGGATCATATAACAAATGTAGGATTAGGTTTTATGGAATCAGGTATCAAAAAAACTTCTATAATACTGCCCCCTATGTATAAGAATATAACTACTATAATACTGCCCCCTATGTACAAGAATATAACTACTATAATACTGCCCCCTATGTATAAGAATATAACTACTATAATACTGCCCCTATATACAGGAATATAACTACTATAATACTGCCCCTATATACAAGAATATAACTACTATAATACTGCCCCTATATAAAAGAATATAACTACTATAATACTGCTCCCTATATACAAGAATATAACTACTATAATACTGCTCCCTATATACAAGAATATAACTACTATAATACTGCCCCCTGTATACAAGAATATAACTACTATAATACTGCCACCTATATACAAGAATGTAACTACTATAATACTGCCCCTATATACAAGAATATAACTACTATAATACTGCCCCTATATACAAGAATATAACTACTATAATACTGCCCCTATATACAAGAATATAACTACTATAATACTTCTCCTATATACAAGAATATAACTACTATAATACTGCTCCTATATACAAGAATATAACCACTATAATATTGCCCCTATATACAAGAATATAACTACTATAATACTGCTCCTATATATAAGAATATAACTACTATAATACTGCCCCCTATATACAAGAATATAACTACTATAATACTGCCCCCTATATACAAGAATATAACTACTATAATACTGCCCCCTATATACAAGAATATAACTACTATAATACTGCCCCTATACACAGGAATATAACTACTATTATACTGCTCCCTATATACAAGAATATAACTACTATAATACTGCCCCCTATATACAAGAATATAACTACTATAATACTGCCCCCTATATACAAGAATATAACTACTATAATACTGCCACCTATATACAAGAATGTAACTACTATAATACTGCCACCTATATACAAGAATGTAACTACTATAATACTGCCCCTATATACAAGAATATAACTACTATAATACTACCCCTATATACAAGAATATAACTACTATAATACTGCCCCTATATACAAGAATATAACTACTATAATACTGCTCCTATATACAAGAATATAACCACTATAATACTGCCCCTATATACAAGAATATAACTACTATAATACTGCCCCCTATATACAAGAATATAACTACTATAATACTGCTCCCTATATACAAGAATATAACTACTATAATACTGCCCCCTATATACAAGAATATAACTACTATAATACTGCCCCCTATATACAACAATATAACTACTATAATACTGCCTCCTATATACAAGAATATAACCACTATAATACTGCCCCTATATACAAGAATATAACTACTATAATACTGCTCCTATATTACAAGAATATAACTACTATAATATTGCCCCCTATATACAAGAATATAACTACTATAATACTGCCCCTATATACAAGAATATAACTACTATAATACTGCCCCCTATATACAAGAATATAACTACTATAATACTGCTCCCTATATACAAGAATAGAACTACTATAATACTGACCCCTATATACAAGAATATAACTACTATAATACCGCTCCCTATATACAAGAATATATCTACAATAATACTGCCCCTATATACAAGAATATAACTACTATAATACTGCCCCCTATATACAAGAATATAACTACTATAATACTGCCCCCTATATACAAGAATATAACTACTATAATACTGCCTCCTATATACAAGAATATAACGACTATAATACTGCCTCCTATATACAAGAATATAACGACTATAATACTGCCCCTATATACAAGAATATAACTACTATAATACTGCTCCCTATATACAAGAATATAACTACTATAATACTGCCTCTATATACAAGAATATAACTACTATAATACTGCCCCTATATACAAGAATATAACTACTATAATACTGCCCCCTATATACAAGAATATAACTACTATAATACTGCCTCCTATATACAAGAATATAACGACTATAATACTGCCTCCTATATACAAGAATATAACTACTATAATACTGCCCCCTATGTACAAGAATATAACTACTATAATACTGCACCTATATACAAGAATATAACTACTATAATACTGCCCCTATATACAAGAATATAACTACTATAATACTGCCTCCTATATACAAGAATATAACTACTATAATACTTCTTCTATATACAAGAATATAACTACTATAATACTGCTCCTATATACAAGAATATAACTACTATAATACTGCCCCCCTATATACAAGAATATAACTACTATAATACTGCCCCTATATACAAGAATATAACTACTATAATACTGCCCCTATATACAAGAATATAACTACTATAATACTGCTCCTATATACAAGAATATAACTACTATAATACTGCTCCTATATATAAGAATATAACTACTATAATACTGCCCCCTATATACAAGAATATAACTACTATACTACTGCCTCCTGTATACAAGAATATAACTACTATAATACTGCTCCTATACACAAGAATATAACTACTATAATATCGCTCCTATATACAAGAATATAACTACTATAATACTGCCCCTATATACAAGAATATAACTACTATAATACTAGCCCCTATATACAAGAATATAACTACTATAATACTGCCTCCTATATACAAGAATATAACTACTATAATACTGACCCCTATATACAAGAATATAACTACTATAAAACTGATCCTATATATAAGAATATAACTACTATAATACTGCCCCCTATATACAAGAATATAACTACTGTAATACTGCCCCCTATACAAGAATATAACTACTATAATACTGCCCCTATATACAAGAATATATCTACTATAATGCTGCCCCTATATACAAGAATATAACTACTATAATACTGCCCCTATATACAAGAATATAACTACTATAATACTGCCTCCTATATACAAGAATATAACTACTATAATACTGCTCCTATATACAAGAATATAACTACTATAATACTGATCCTATATACAAGAATAGAACTACTATAATACTGCTCCTATATACAAGAATATAACTACTATAATACTGCCTCCTATATACAAGAATAGAACTACTATAATACTGCTCCTATATACAAGAATATAACTACTATAATACTGCCCCTATATACAAGAATATATCTACTATAATGCTGCCCCTATATACAAGAATATAACTACTATAATACTGCCCCTATATACAAGAATATAACTACTATAATACTGCCTCCTATATACAAGAATATAACTACTATAATACTGCTCCTATATACAAGAATATAACTACTATAATACTGATCCTATATACAAGAATAGAACTACTATAATACTGCTCCTATATACAAGAATATAACTACTATAATACTGCCTCCTATATACAAGAATAGAACTACTATAATACTGCTCCTATATACAAGAATAGAACTACTATAATACTGATCCTATATACAAGAATAGAACTACTATAATACTGCTCCTATCTACAAGAATATAACTACTATAATACCGCTCCCATATACAAGAATATAACTACTACAATACTGCCCACTATATACAAGAATATAACTACTATAATACCGCTCCCTATATACAAGAATATAACTACTGTAATACTGTCCCTATATACAAGAATATAACTACTATAATACTGCCCCCTATATACAAGAATATAACTACTGTAATACCGCTACCCTCTATGGACAAGACCATGAATTTCACTAGACAAATGTTAACACTTGACTGGAAGAATCTACAGATTTGAGACTGGGCACTGATAACACTTCATCATTTGTTTCTCTTGCAGTTTAAGGTCATCGATGTATTCAAAAGATTTCATTGACATCATAACAACGACTAAAGCAAAAAAAACAAAAAACACCCTGGTGACAGGTAAGGTCGAAGTTAGAAGGTATTTGTGCTCCAGTTTACTCCTATTTAACAACCCTAAGGACCAGAGCAGCGGGGGTTAACTCCTGTCTTCCAGGCTTGCCTGAGAAATGGTTCCTGGCCTTCAGGAAACCAAAAGGGCCATTTCCTGTTATGAAGGTTTCAGGGTTACTTCACTCCAATCATACACTGCGGACATTGGCAGGAAATGGTGACAGTGCAGGCTCGGTGTTGGCGCTGCAGACCTGGAGCTGGTGGCTCAATTGTTACAGCGCTCCATTAACATGAGCATTATTTTATACAACATAGGGCGCGCTCATTAGCCTTCATTTTGGCCGCAGATACTTATTATCTGTATTGATGGATTAAGAAAGATAATGGAGAGTTACACTGCGATCACACTGCCCAACTATGCCAACATAATACTAACATACACTGCCAAACAACAGTACTACACAGTACCAACATAGAAGTACCATACCAAAAGCACAGTACAAAGATAGCAGTACCATGACAACAACAACCACAAAGTACCCACATAGTAGTAACATGCTCGGTACCCACATAGTAGTCACATGCTAAACCACAACACTACAGAACTAACATAGTAGTACCATGCGAAATTACTACCATACAGTACACACATAGCAGTACCATGCCAAATAACATCCAAACTGTCCCACATAGTGGGAACATGCCAAACAACTACCATACACTACCCTCATAGTACCATGTCAAATAACTACCATATAGTACCCACATAGCAGTTCAATGCCACATAACATTCAAACAGTAACCTCGCAATACTATGTCAAATAACTACCATATGGTACCCACACAGTAGTAGCATGCCAAATAACAATACGGTATCAACATAGTACTACCATGCCAACCAACTACCATACAGTACCCACGTAGTAGTAACATGTGAAATAACTACCATAGAGCGCCCACATGTTAGTACCATGCAAAATAACTACCATATAGTACCCACATAGCAGTACAATGCCAAATAACATCCAAACTGTCCCACATTGTAGTAGCATGCCAAATAGCTGACCCTTAGTACCTACATAGTAGTCCCATTCCAAATAACTACCATATAGTACCCTAATAGTAGTATCATGCTATATAAGAGTACCTTACAGTGCTCACAGAGTGGTACCACGTAAAATAACTACCATATAGTACCCACATTAACTACCATATAGTACCCACATTTTATTACCGTGCCAAATAACTACTATATAGTACCCACACTGTATTACCATGCCAAATAACTACCATATAGTACCCACATTGTATTACCATGCCAAATAACTACCATATAGTACCCACATTGTATTACCATGCCAAACAACTACCATATAGTACCCACATTGTATTACCATGCCAAATAACTACCATATAGTACCCACATTGTATTACCATGCCAAATAACTACCATATAGTACCCACATTGTATTACCATGCCAAATAACTACCATATAGTACCCACATTGTATTACCATGCCAAATAACTACCATATAGTACCCACATTGTATTACCATGCCAAATAACTACCATATAGTACCCACATTGTATTACCATGCCAAATAACTACCATATAGTACCCACATTGTATTACCATGCCAAATAA
Source organism: Rhinoderma darwinii (assembly GCF_050947455.1). Classification (NCBI taxonomy): domain Eukaryota; kingdom Metazoa; phylum Chordata; class Amphibia; order Anura; family Rhinodermatidae; genus Rhinoderma; species Rhinoderma darwinii. The sequence goes on from NC_134693.1 coordinate 138,876,444, forward strand.
CTACCATATAGTACCCACATTGTATTACCATGCCAAATAACTACCATATAGTACCCACATTGTATTACCATGCCAAATAACTACCATATAGTACCCACATTGTATTACCATGCCAAATAACTACCATATAGTACCCACATTGTATTACCATGCCAAATAACTACCATATAGTACCCACATTGTATTACCATGCCAAACAACTACCATATAGTACCCACATTGTATTACCATGCCAAACAACTACCATATAGTACCCACATTGTATTACCATGCCAAATAACTACCATATAGTACCCACATTGTATTACCATGCCAAATAACTACCATATATTACCCACATTGTATTACCATGCCAAATAACTACCATATAGTACCCACATTGTATTACCATGCCAAATAACTACCATATAGTACCCACATTGTATTACCATGCCAAACAACTACCATATAGTACCCACATTGTATTACCATGCCAAACAACTACCATATAGTACCCACATTGTATTACCATGCCAAATAACTACCATATAGTACCCACATTGTATTAGCATGCCAAACAACTACCATATAGTACCCACATTGTATTACCATGCCAAATAACTACCATATAGTACCCAAATTGTATTACCATGCCAAACTACCATATAGTACCCACATTGTATTACCATGCCCAATAACTACCATATAGTACCCACATTGTATTACCATGCCCAATAACTACCATATAGTACCCACATTGTATTACCATGCCAAAAAACTACCATATAGCCCCCACATTGTATTACCATGCCAAATAACTACCATATAGTACCCACATTGTACTACCATGCCAAATGACTACCGTAAAGTATCCACATTGTAGTAATGTGTAAAATAACTATGCAATAGTTTCTACATATTTGTACTATAACTTATAACTACTATATATGTGGTACCCCAATAATATTAACATGCCAAATAACTACCATGTATCAACATACTAGTGCCATATATACACTTGATAGACATAACAGTCCAGTTATCTAAACTTTAATTTCTCACTAAAAATATCTCCCTTCCCCCTCTGCCCCTGTGTTGATGGTGATTACATCATTTGTGTGTATTCCGGCATTATTCTTGTGTTTTGTCAATATTCAAAATAATTGTTGGTCATTGTGTCACCATAAAAGAGGACAGGTGACACCATCCAAAAACACCTATGCAGCTGCCACTGCCCTATAGTCCGTCATCCAGGTGCCCGGAGAGGGAGGCATTAACACTTTCTCTTCCTTCATACTGCCATATGGCTGCATTCACTTAGATTTACGTTCTATGGACACCTTTAAATTATTTCACTGAAATGAGCACAAAAGTCTACACAAGCAAATATTAAATTATTTCTCATAAAGACCTACTGGCGAAATTATATAAGTATAAGTTATACACCTTGTATATAGTGATATGGAGCATGCTGGTATAACCTGGGTATCTTCTGTATATAATTATATATGTACAGCTGGTATAAGTTATACATCTTCTTGTATATAGTGATATGGAGCATGCTGGTATAACCTGGGTATCTTCTGTATATAATTATATATGTACAGCTGGTATAAGTTATACATCTTCTTGTATATAGTGATATGGAGCATGCTGGTATAACCTGGGTATCTCCTGTATATAATTATATATGTACAGCTGGTATTAGTTATACATCTTCTTGTATATAGTGATATGGAGCATGCTGGTATAACCTGGGTATCTTCTGTATATAATTATATATGTACAGCTGGTATAAGTTATACACCTTGTATATAGTGATATGGAGCATGCTGGTATAACCTGGGTATCTTCTGTATATAATTATATATGTACAGCTAGTATAAGTTATACATCTTCCTGTATATAGTGATATGGAGCATGCTGGTATAACCTGGGTATCTTCTGTATATAATTATATATGTACAGCTGGAATAAATTATACATCTTCTTCTATATAGTGATATGGAGCATGCTGGTATAACCTGGGTATCTTCTGTATATAATTATATATGTACAGCTGGTATAAGTTATACATCTTCCTGTATATGGTGATATGGAGCATGCTGGTATAACCTGGGTATCTTCTGTATATAATTATATATGTACAGCTGGTATAAGTTATACATCTTCTTGTATATAGTGATATAGAGCATGCTGGTATAACCTGGGTATCTTCTGTATATAATTATATATGTACAGCTGGTATAAGTTATACATCTTCTTGTATATAGTGATATGCAGCATGCTGGTATAACCTGGGTATCTTCTGTATATAATTATATATGTACAGCTGGTATAAGTTATACATCTTCTTGTATATAGTGATATGGAGCATGCTGGTATAACCTGGGTATCCCCTGTATATAATTATATATGTACAGCTGGTATAAGTTATACATCTTCTTGTATATAGTGATATGGAGCATGCTGGTATAACCTGGGTATCCCCTGTATATAATTATATATGTACAGCTGGTATAAGTTATACATCTTCTTGTATATAGTGATATGCAGCATGCTGGTATAACCTGGGTATCTTCTGTATATAATTATATATGTACAGCTGGTATAAGTTATACATCTTTTTGTATATAGTGATATGGACATGCTGGTATAACCTGGGTATCTTCTGTATATAATTATATATGTACAGCTGGTATAAGTTATACATCTTGCTGTATATAGTGATATGGAGCATGCTGGTATAACCTGGGTATCTTCTGTATATAATTATATATGTACAGCTGTATAAGTTATACATCTTCTTGTATATAGTGATATGGAGCATGCTGGTATAACCTGGGTATCTTCTGTATATAATTATATATGTACAGCTGGTATAAGTTATACATCTTCTTGTATATAGTGACATAGAGCATGCTGGTATAACCTGGGTATCTTCTGTATATAATTATATATGTACAGCTGGTATAAGTTATACATCTTCTTGTATATAGTGATATGGAGCATGCTGGTATAACCTGGGTATCCCCTGTATATAATTATATATGTACAGCTGGTATAAGTTATACATCTTCTTGTATATAGTGATATGGAACATGCTGGTATAACCTGGGTATCCTCTGTATATAATTATATATGTACAGCTGGTATAAGTTATACATCTTTTTGTATATAGTGATATGGAGCATGCTGGTATAACCTGGGTATCCTCTGTATATAATTATACATGTACAGCTGGTATAAGTTATACATCTTCTTGTATGTAGTGATATGGAACATGCTGGTATAACCTGGGTATCTTCTGTATATAATTATATATGTACAGCTGGTATAAGTTATACATCTTTTTCTATATAGTGATATGGACATGCTGGTATAACCTGGGTATCTTCTGTATATAATTATATATGTACAGCTGGTATAAGTTATATATCTTCCTGTATATAGTGATATGGAGCATGCTGGTATAACCTTGGTATCTCCTGTATATAATTATATATGTACAGCTGGTATAAGTTATACATCTTCTTGTATATAGAGATATGGAGCATGCTGGTATAACCTGGGTATCTTCTGTATATAATTATATATGTACAGCTGGTATAAGTTATACATCTTCTTGTATATAGTGACATGGAGCATGCTGGTATAACCTGGGTATCTTCTGTATATAATTATATATGTACAGCTGGTATAAGTTATACATCTTCTTGTATATAGTGATATGGAACATGCTGGTATAACCTGGGTATCCTCTGTATATAATTATATATATACAGCTGGTATAAGTTATACATCTTCTTGTATATAGTGATATGGAGCATGCTGGTATAACCTGGGTAACCCCTGTATATAATTATATATGTACAGCTGGTATAAGTTATACATCTTCTTGTATATAGTGATATGGAACATGCTGGTATAACCTGGGTATCCTCTGTATATAATTATATATGTACAGCTGGTATAAGTTATACATCTTTTTGTATATAGTGATATGGAGCATGCTGGTATAACCTGGGTATCCTCTGTATATAATTATATATGTACAGCTGGTATAAGTTATACATCTTCTTGTATGTAGTGATATGGAACATGCTGGTATAACCTGGGTATCTTCTGTATATAATTATATATGTACAGCTGGTATAAGTTATACATCTTCTTGTATGTAGTGATATGGAGCAGGCTGGTATAACCTGGGTATCTCCTGTATATAATTATATATGTACAGCTGGTATAAATTATACATCTTTTTGTATATAGTGATATGGAGCATGCTGGTATAACCTGGGTATCTTCTGTATATAATTATATATGTACAGCTGGTATAAGTTATACATCTTTTTGTATATAGTGATATGGACATGCTGGTATAACCTGGGTATCTTCTGTATATAATTATATATGTACAGCTGGTATAAGTTATACATCTTCCTGTATATAGTGATATGGAGCATGCTGGTATAACCTGGGTATCTTCTGTATATAATTATATATGTACAGCTGGTATAAGTTATACATCTTCTTGTATATAGTGATATGGAACATGCTGGTATAACCTGGGTATCCTCTGTATATAATTATATATATACAGCTGGTATAAGTTATACATCTTCTTGTATATAGTGATATGGAGCATGCTGGTATAACCTGGGTATCCCCTGTATATAATTATATATGTACAGCTGGTATAAGTTATACATCTTCTTGTATATAGTGATATGGAACATGCTGGTATAACCTGGGTATCCTCTGTATATAATTATATATGTACAGCTGGTATAAGTTATACATCTTTTTGTATATAGTGATATGGAGCATGCTGGTATAACCTGGGTATCCTCTGTATATAATTATATATGTACAGCTGGTATAAGTTATACATCTTCTTGTATGTAGTGATATGGAACATGCTGGTATAACCTGGGTATCTTCTGTATATAATTATATATGTACAGCTGGTATAAGTTATACATCTTCTTGTATGTAGTGATATGGAGCAGGCTGGTATAACCTGGGTATCTCCTGTATATAATTATATATGTACAGCTGGTATAAGTTATACATCTTCTTGTATATAGTGATATGGAGCATGCTGGTATAACCTGGGTATCTTCTGTATATAATTATATATGTACAGCTGGTATAAGTTATACATCTTTTTGTATATAGTGATATGGACATGCTGGTATAACCTGGGTATCTTCTGTATATAATTATATATGTACAGCTGGTATAAGTTATACATCTTTTTGTATATAGTGATATGGACATGCTGGTATAACCTGGGTATCCCCTGTATATAATTATATATGTACAGCTGGTATAAGTTATACATCTTCTTGTATATAGTGATATGGAACATGCTGGTATAACCTGGGTATCCTCTGTATATAATTATATATGTACAGCTGGTATAAGTTATACATCTTCTTGTATATAGTGATATGGAACATGCTGGTATAACCTGGGTATCCTCTGTATATAATTATATATGTACAGCTGGTATAAGTTATACATCTTTTTGTATATAGTGATATGGAGCATGCTGGTATAACCTGGGTATCCTCTGTATATAATTATATATGTACAGCTGGTATAAGTTATACATCTTCTTGTATATAGTGATATGGAACATGCTGGTATAACCTGGGTATCTTCTGTATATAATTATATATGTACAGCTGGTATAAGTTATACATCTTCTTGTATATAGTGATATGGAACATGCTGGTATAACCTGGGTATCCCCTGTATATAATTATATATCTACAGCTGGTATAAGTTATACATCTTCTTGTATATAGTGATATGGAACATGCTGGTATAACCTGGGTATCCTCTGTATATAATTATATATGTACAGCTGGTATAAGTTATACATCTTCTTGTATATAGTGATATGGAACATGCTGGTATAACCTGGGTATCCTCTGTATATAATTATATATGTACAGCTGGTATAAGTTATACATCTTTTTGTATATAGTGATATGGAGCATGCTGGTATAACCTGGGTATCCTCTGTATATAATTATATATGTACAGCTGGTATAAGTTATACATCTTCTTGTATGTAGTGATATGGAACATGCTGGTATAACCTGGGTATCTTCTGTATATAATTATATATGTACAGCTGGTATAAGTTATACATCTTCTTGTATGTAGTGATATGGAGCAGGCTGGTATAACCTGGGTATCTCCTGTATATAATTATATATGTACAGCTGGTATAAGTTATACATCTTCTTGTATATAGTGATATGGAGCATGCTGGTATAACCTGGGTATCTTCTGTATATAATTATATATGTACAGCTGGTATAAGTTATACATCTTTTTGTATATAGTGATATGGACATGCTGGTATAACCTGGGTATCTTCTGTATATAATTATATATGTACAGCTGGTATAAGTTATACATCTTCCTGTATATAGTGATATGGAGCATGCTGGTATAACCTGGGTATCTTCTGTATATAATTATATATGTACAGCTGGTATAAGTTATACATCTTCTTGTATATAGTGATATGGAACATGCTGGTATAACCTGGGTATCCTCTGTATATAATTATATATATACAGCTGGTATAAGTTATACATCTTCTTGTATATAGTGATATGGAGCATGCTGGTATAACCTGGGTATCCCCTGTATATAATTATATATGTACAGCTGGTATAAGTTATACATCTTCTTGTATGTAGTGATATGGAGCAGGCTGGTATAACCTGGGTATCTCCTGTATATAATTATATATGTACAGCTGGTATAAGTTATACATCTTCTTGTATATAGTGATATGGAGCATGCTGGTATAACCTGGGTATCTTCTGTATATAATTATATATGTACAGCTGGTATAAGTTATACATCTTTTTGTATATAGTGATATGGACATGCTGGTATAACCTGGGTATCTTCTGTATATAATTATATATGTACAGCTGTATAAGTTATACATCTTCTTGTATATAGTGATGTGGAGCATGCTGGTATAACCTTGGTATCTCCTGTATATAATTATATATGTACAGCTGGTATAAGTTATACATCTTCTTGTATATAGTGATGTGGAGCATGCTGGTATAACCTTGGTATCTCCTGTATATAATTATATATGTACAGCTGGTATAAGTTATACATCTTCTTGTATATAGTGATATGGAGCATGCTGGTATAACCTGGGTATCTTCTGTATATAATTATATATGTACAGCTAGTATAAGTTATACATCTTCCTGTATATAGTGATATGGAGCATGCTGGTATAACCTGGGTATCTTCTGTATATAATTATATATGTACAGCTGGCATAAGTTATACATCTTGTATATAGTGATATGGAGCATGCTGGTATAACCTGGGTATCTCCTGTATATAATAATATATGTACAGCTGGTATAAGTTATACATCTTGTATATAGTGATATGGAGCGTGCTGATATAACCTGGGTATCTTCTGTATATAATTATATATGTACAGCTGGTATAAGTTATACATCTTCCTGTATAAAGTGATATGGAGCGTGCTGGTATAACCTGGGTATCTTCTGTATATAATTATATATGTACAGCTGGTATAAGTTATACATCTTCTTGTATATAGTGATATGGAGCATGCTGGTATAACCTGGGTATCTTCTGTATATAATTATATATATACAGCTGGTATAAGTTATACATCTTCTTGTATATAGTGATATGGAGCATGCTGGTATAACCTGGGTATCTTCTGTATATAATTATATATGTACAGCTGGTATAACCTGGGTATCTTCTGTGTATAATGATATATGTACAGCTGGTATAAGTTATACATCTTCTTGTATATAGTGATATGCAGCATGCTGGTATAACCTGGGTATCTTCTGTATATAATTATATATGTACAGCTGGTATAAGTTATACATCTTTTTGTATATAGTGATATGGACATGCTGGTATAACCTGGGTATCTTCTGTATATAATTATATATGTACAGCTGGTATAAGTTATACATCTTGCTGTATATAGTGATATGGAGCATGCTGGTATAACCTGGGTATCTTCTGTATATAATTATATATGTACAGCTGTATAAGTTATACATCTTCTTGTATATAGTGATATGGAGCATGCTGGTATAACCTGGGTATCTTCTGTATATAATTATATATGTACAGCTGGTATAAGTTATACATCTTCTTGTATATAGTGACATAGAGCATGCTGGTATAACCTGGGTATCTTCTGTATATAATTATATATGTACAGCTGGTATAAGTTATACATCTTCTTGTATATAGTGATATGGAGCATGCTGGTATAACCTGGGTATCCCCTGTATATAATTATATATGTACAGCTGGTATAAGTTATACATCTTCTTGTATATAGTGATATGGAACATGCTGGTATAACCTGGGTATCCTCTGTATATAATTATATATGTACAGCTGGTATAAGTTATACATCTTTTTGTATATAGTGATATGGAGCATGCTGGTATAACCTGGGTATCCTCTGTATATAATTATACATGTACAGCTGGTATAAGTTATACATCTTCTTGTATGTAGTGATATGGAACATGCTGGTATAACCTGGGTATCTTCTGTATATAATTATATATGTACAGCTGGTATAAGTTATACATCTTTTTCTATATAGTGATATGGACATGCTGGTATAACCTGGGTATCTTCTGTATATAATTATATATGTACAGCTGGTATAAGTTATATATCTTCCTGTATATAGTGATATGGAGCATGCTGGTATAACCTTGGTATCTCCTGTATATAATTATATATGTACAGCTGGTATAAGTTATACATCTTCTTGTATATAGAGATATGGAGCATGCTGGTATAACCTGGGTATCTTCTGTATATAATTATATATGTACAGCTGGTATAAGTTATACATCTTCTTGTATATAGTGACATGGAGCATGCTGGTATAACCTGGGTATCTTCTGTATATAATTATATATGTACAGCTGGTATAAGTTATACATCTTCTTGTATATAGTGATATGGAACATGCTGGTATAACCTGGGTATCCTCTGTATATAATTATATATATACAGCTGGTATAAGTTATACATCTTCTTGTATATAGTGATATGGAGCATGCTGGTATAACCTGGGTAACCCCTGTATATAATTATATATGTACAGCTGGTATAAGTTATACATCTTCTTGTATATAGTGATATGGAACATGCTGGTATAACCTGGGTATCCTCTGTATATAATTATATATGTACAGCTGGTATAAGTTATACATCTTTTTGTATATAGTGATATGGAGCATGCTGGTATAACCTGGGTATCCTCTGTATATAATTATATATGTACAGCTGGTATAAGTTATACATCTTCTTGTATGTAGTGATATGGAACATGCTGGTATAACCTGGGTATCTTCTGTATATAATTATATATGTACAGCTGGTATAAGTTATACATCTTCTTGTATGTAGTGATATGGAGCAGGCTGGTATAACCTGGGTATCTCCTGTATATAATTATATATGTACAGCTGGTATAAATTATACATCTTTTTGTATATAGTGATATGGAGCATGCTGGTATAACCTGGGTATCTTCTGTATATAATTATATATGTACAGCTGGTATAAGTTATACATCTTTTTGTATATAGTGATATGGACATGCTGGTATAACCTGGGTATCTTCTGTATATAATTATATATGTACAGCTGGTATAAGTTATACATCTTCCTGTATATAGTGATATGGAGCATGCTGGTATAACCTGGGTATCTTCTGTATATAATTATATATGTACAGCTGGTATAAGTTATACATCTTCTTGTATATAGTGATATGGAACATGCTGGTATAACCTGGGTATCCTCTGTATATAATTATATATATACAGCTGGTATAAGTTATACATCTTCTTGTATATAGTGATATGGAGCATGCTGGTATAACCTGGGTATCCCCTGTATATAATTATATATGTACAGCTGGTATAAGTTATACATCTTCTTGTATATAGTGATATGGAACATGCTGGTATAACCTGGGTATCCTCTGTATATAATTATATATGTACAGCTGGTATAAGTTATACATCTTTTTGTATATAGTGATATGGAGCATGCTGGTATAACCTGGGTATCCTCTGTATATAATTATATATGTACAGCTGGTATAAGTTATACATCTTCTTGTATGTAGTGATATGGAACATGCTGGTATAACCTGGGTATCTTCTGTATATAATTATATATGTACAGCTGGTATAAGTTATACATCTTCTTGTATGTAGTGATATGGAGCAGGCTGGTATAACCTGGGTATCTCCTGTATATAATTATATATGTACAGCTGGTATAAGTTATACATCTTCTTGTATATAGTGATATGGAGCATGCTGGTATAACCTGGGTATCTTCTGTATATAATTATATATGTACAGCTGGTATAAGTTATACATCTTTTTGTATATAGTGATATGGACATGCTGGTATAACCTGGGTATCTTCTGTATATAATTATATATGTACAGCTGGTATAAGTTATACATCTTTTTGTATATAGTGATATGGACATGCTGGTATAACCTGGGTATCCCCTGTATATAATTATATATGTACAGCTGGTATAAGTTATACATCTTCTTGTATATAGTGATATGGAACATGCTGGTATAACCTGGGTATCCTCTGTATATAATTATATATGTACAGCTGGTATAAGTTATACATCTTCTTGTATATAGTGATATGGAACATGCTGGTATAACCTGGGTATCCTCTGTATATAATTATATATGTACAGCTGGTATAAGTTATACATCTTTTTGTATATAGTGATATGGAGCATGCTGGTATAACCTGGGTATCCTCTGTATATAATTATATATGTACAGCTGGTATAAGTTATACATCTTCTTGTATATAGTGATATGGAACATGCTGGTATAACCTGGGTATCTTCTGTATATAATTATATATGTACAGCTGGTATAAGTTATACATCTTCTTGTATATAGTGATATGGAACATGCTGGTATAACCTGGGTATCCCCTGTATATAATTATATATCTACAGCTGGTATAAGTTATACATCTTCTTGTATATAGTGATATGGAACATGCTGGTATAACCTGGGTATCCTCTGTATATAATTATATATGTACAGCTGGTATAAGTTATACATCTTCTTGTATATAGTGATATGGAACATGCTGGTATAACCTGGGTATCCTCTGTATATAATTATATATGTACAGCTGGTATAAGTTATACATCTTTTTGTATCTAGTGATATGGAGCATGCTGGTATAACCTGGGTATCCTCTGTATATAATTATATATGTACAGCTGGTATAAGTTATACATCTTCTTGTATGTAGTGATATGGAACATGCTGGTATAACCTGGGTATCTTCTGTATATAATTATATATGTACAGCTGGTATAAGTTATACATCTTCTTGTATGTAGTGATATGGAGCAGGCTGGTATAACCTGGGTATCTCCTGTATATAATTATATATGTACAGCTGGTATAAGTTATACATCTTCTTGTATATAGTGATATGGAGCATGCTGGTATAACCTGGGTATCTTCTGTATATAATTATATATGTACAGCTGGTATAAGTTATACATCTTTTTGTATATAGTGATATGGACATGCTGGTATAACCTGGGTATCTTCTGTATATAATTATATATGTACAGCTGGTATAAGTTATACATCTTCCTGTATATAGTGATATGGAGCATGCTGGTATAACCTGGGTATCTTCTGTATATAATTATATATGTACAGCTGGTATAAGTTATACATCTTCTTGTATATAGTGATATGGAACATGCTGGTATAACCTGGGTATCCTCTGTATATAATTATATATATACAGCTGGTATAAGTTATACATCTTCTTGTATATAGTGATATGGAGCATGCTGGTATAACCTGGGTATCCCCTGTATATAATTATATATGTACAGCTGGTATAAGTTATACATCTTCTTGTATGTAGTGATATGGAGCAGGCTGGTATAACCTGGGTATCTCCTGTATATAATTATATATGTACAGCTGGTATAAGTTATACATCTTCTTGTATATAGTGATATGGAGCATGCTGGTATAACCTGGGTATCTTCTGTATATAATTATATATGTACAGCTGGTATAAGTTATACATCTTTTTGTATATAGTGATATGGACATGCTGGTATAACCTGGGTATCTTCTGTATATAATTATATATGTACAGCTGTATAAGTTATACATCTTCTTGTATATAGTGATGTGGAGCATGCTGGTATAACCTTGGTATCTCCTGTATATAATTATATATGTACAGCTGGTATAAGTTATACATCTTCTTGTATATAGTGATGTGGAGCATGCTGGTATAACCTTGGTATCTCCTGTATATAATTATATATGTACAGCTGGTATAAGTTATACATCTTCTTGTATATAGTGATATGGAGCATGCTGGTATAACCTGGGTATCTTCTGTATATAATTATATATGTACAGCTAGTATAAGTTATACATCTTCCTGTATATAGTGATATGGAGCATGCTGGTATAACCTGGGTATCTTCTGTATATAATTATATATGTACAGCTGGCATAAGTTATACATCTTGTATATAGTGATATGGAGCATGCTGGTATAACCTGGGTATCTCCTGTATATAATAATATATGTACAGCTGGTATAAGTTATACATCTTGTATATAGTGATATGGAGCGTGCTGATATAACCTGGGTATCTTCTGTATATAATTATATATGTACAGCTGGTATAAGTTATACATCTTCCTGTATAAAGTGATATGGAGCGTGCTGGTATAACCTGGGTATCTTCTGTATATAATTATATATGTACAGCTGGTATAAGTTATACATCTTCTTGTATATAGTGATATGGAGCATGCTGGTATAACCTGGGTATCTTCTGTATATAATTATATATATACAGCTGGTATAAGTTATACATCTTCTTGTATATAGTGATATGGAGCATGCTGGTATAACCTGGGTATCTTCTGTATATAATTATATATGTACAGCTGGTATAACCTGGGTATCTTCTGTGTATAATGATATATGTACAGCTGGTATAAGTTATACATCTTCTTGTATATAGTGATATGGAGCATGCTGGTATAACCTGGGTATCTTCTATATATAATTATATATGTACAGCTGGTATAAGTTATACATCTTTTTGTATATAGTGATATGGAGCATGCTGGTATAACCTGGGTATCTTCTGTATATAATTATATATGTACAGCTGGTATAAGTTATACATCTTCTGTATATAGTGATATGGGGCATGCTGGTATAACCTGGGTATCTTCTGTATATAATTATGTATGTACAGCTGGTATAAGTTATACATCTTCTTGTATATAGTGATATGGAGCATGCTGGTATAACCTGGGTATCTTCTGTATATAATTATATATGTACAGCTGGTATAAGTTATACATCTTCTTGTATATAGTGATATGGAGCATGCTGGTATAACCTGGGTATCTTCTGTATATAATTATATATGTACAGCTGGTATAAGTTATACATCTTCTTGTATATAGTGATATGGAGCACGCTGGTATAACCTGGGTAGCTTCTGTATATAATTATATATGCACAGCTGGTATAAGTTATACATCTTCTTGTATATAGTGATATGGAGCACGCTGGTATAACCTGGGTATCTTCTGTATATAATTATATATGTACAGCTGGTATAAGTTATACATCTTCTTGTATATAGTGATATGGAGCATGCTGGTATAACCTGGGTATCTTCTGTATATAATTATATATGTACAGCTGGTATAAGTTATACATCTTCTTGTATATAGTGATATGGAGCATGCTGGTATAACCTGGGTATCTTCTGTATATAATTATATATGTACAGCTGGTATAAGTTATACATCTTCTTGTATATAGTGATATTGGGCATGCTGGTATAACCTGGGTATCTTCTGTATATAATTATATATGTACAGCTGGTATAAGTTATACATCTTCTTGTATATAGTGATATGGAGCATTCTGGTATAACCTGGGTATCTTCTGTATATAATTATATATGTACAGCTGGTATAAGTTATACATCTTCTTGTATATAGTGATATGGAGCATGCTGGTATAACCTGGGTATCTCCTGTATATAATTATATATGTACAGCTGGTATAAGTTATACATCTTCTTGTATATAGTGATATGGAGCATGCTGGTATAACCTGGGTATCTTCTGTATATAATTATATATGTACAGCTGGTATAAGTTATATATCTTCTTGTATATAGTGATATGGAGCATGCTGGTATAACCTGGGTATCTTCTGTATATAATGATATAAGTACAGCTGGTATAAGTTATACATCTTCTTGTATATAGTGATATGGAGCATGCTGGTATAACCTGGGTATCTTCTGTATATAATGATATAAGTACAGCTGGTATAAGTTATACATCTTCTTGTATATAGTGATATGGAGCATGCTGGTATAACCTGGGTATCTTCTGTATATAATTATATATGTACAGCTGGTATAAGTTATACATCTTCTTGTATATAGTGATATGGAGCATGCTGGTATAACCTGGGTATCTTCTGTATATAATGATATAAGTACAGCTGGTATAAGTTATACATCTTCTTGTATATAGTGATATGGAGCATGCTGGTATAACCTGGGTATCTTCTGTATATAATTATATATGTACAGCTGGTATAAGTTATATATCTTCTTGTATATAGTGATATGGAGCATGCTGGTATAACCTGGGTATCTTCTGATATACTATTAGGGTTTTTCACACGGCTATTTTCAGACGTTTTTCTGGCTGTAATTGCCCCAAAAAATTGCTGAGAAATCACGGGGCGTTTTTTTATGCCTCATTTTTAAAAAAAAGGCGCATAAAAAGACGCCCCGTAAAAAGAAGTGCATGTCACTTCTTGAGCCGCTTTTGGAGCCGTTTTTCATTGACTCAATAGAAAAACAGCTCCAAAAACGTCCGTAAAAAATACCACAGCAAAAAACGCGAGCGGCCATGACACGGTCGCAATGCGGCTAACCACCGCGCCGGCAATATGTTCGTTGCGGCTGTCAAACAGCCTGTTAGTGGCCGCACGTTAATGCGGGTAAACCGTCCCTTTATATGCAAAATCGTGCGCCCATGAATTAATACACGCTTTATGGCCTCACGATTTTGCAGGTTACAACAACTTACCCCCGATTCATTCTCTTTGGCGGCGCCGGAAAAAGCCGAACACTGCACTCGGCCATCTCCGGCGCTCCCGTAGAGAATTTATGGAGCGGCAGCGCGCATGTAACCGGAATACCCCTTAACAAGGTATTTGACAGCCGCGCCTACATAGTGCCAGCGCGGTTGTTGGCCGCGTTGCGACCGTGTCAGGGCCGCTCCGTGTGGCCGTACCCTTCGATGCAGCTGGATGAATTTCCAGCGCTTATTTTGCCTTTGTAAAGGGTTAACCCCTCGCCTGTTGCTATTCAATCAGTTCTCTAATTCTTTTACTCGTTATTATTCCGCAACTTGTTAGTAAATGAAATATTTATGTCCAGTGTGTCGGAGGTGACTGATTTGATGTGGGAATTAGCTGTTCAGCTGCAAGTCACCAGCACGAAACAAGTAATGTAATTCAAAGCCCTGTCATTTATATCGTATGCGGGGGAGGGGGCGGCTTTCAATTAATTCCACCCACTTTCATTCCCCAACAATTTATGATAAGAGCGTTGGCTCCACTTTCCAATCTCCTGTCCGGGATGCAGCTCTTGTAATTACACAGGACCCGGGAACATCCGACAGGACGGCGATAATCATTTCGGCGAGCGATTCCAACATTGATCTCGTATTCTTTACACAACAGAAAAACCATCCCATAATGTCTGATCTTCCATTCCGGCTACAACACAATAAATCTAACAATATCCGACAGAAAAAAATTGTTTCATCACAATGGATGTGTCGTATGAAGAGTTGGGTAAAAAAGCCAAAATCCCCCTATTGACCCACAGATTCCCCCGTCAGATGTGTTATATGATCAAACCGTGAATGTGACTGTCGACCTGCGGCTATCATAGCATGCTGAGAGTTGTAGTTCTGCAACAGCTGGACTGCCACAAGTTGGTTACCATTAATGCAGAGGGACAGAAAGCGCCAGCGGCGTGATGACTTAGGCCCTGTTCACACAGAGTTTTTTCAGGCGGAAAAACCTGAAGGAATTTTGACCTGCCTGCACTCTCTTTGCCGCGTTTTTCGGCCACAACCATTGAGCGCCGCGGGCAAAAACACAGCGAAAACCGCTTTCTCTGCCTTCCATTGATGTCAATGGGAGGTCAGAGACGGAAACGGCAAAAGAAAGGGCACGACGCTTCTTTTTCTCCCGAGCATTTTTTTACGCCTACGGGAAAAAGCACGCCTCCGCCTCCCATTGAATTCAATGGGAGGCGTTTTTGGCCGTCTTTTTCCGCGGTTTCGGAGTCAAAATACGTGGTAAAAAATCTCTGTGTGAACGGGACCTTATAGTCACATGACCCAGGTACTAACGCTCATCCCTCCCCTCAGCAACTTTGCAAATATTGCTCACTAGGGTATGTTCACACGGCCTATTTTCAGCCGTAAACGCCCCAAAAAACCCCCACTGATCAGATATTGATGGATCATCCTGAGGATAGGCTTTCAATTTCTTATGACTGGAAAAATCCCTGCGTTGCTGTGTTGCAGTACCATGCGCAGCCACACTCCTACATGTGGCGCTGCTGATCAGATGGAGACTGAATAAAGAGGTGGTTACATAGTTACATAGTTTGTACGGTTGAAAAAAGACACATGTCCATCAAGGTGGTTGCTCCAGAGCATTACAACCTGCAAAAGATAACATTGTGGGGATCACTAAGTTGGAAACCCAATAATTCCTAATGTATCTGACTCGCTTTGCTGCCATTTTTGTCTTTTAAAATCCCCCAACTCTATGTTTTTGTCTGTTTTGACACAAAAGTATCAAAATCCCCCAACACTACTTTTCCTTAAAATCGTCATTACGTAGTGTCAGGCGTGCGCATTAATGCAAAATAAAAAGCCAGATACAAAGCCGCAACGCCCGGATCTCCCATGGTCCTACCGAACTGAACTTAGATTACTATATAGTTCAAGGACCGCTGCGTATCGCTGACAAAATACGAACCCTAAGCTGCGGCCATATTACGGCTGTGTTCAAGGGGCCTTAGTCAGCACCTCCTAACAAAGTGAAATAAATGTACAGGTACAAATCTGCTGCGACTGCAATATATAAGCAAGCAAATCCAGAGATGCAGCACTCTAGGGCGCTAAGATATATGCAAACACTGAATATCTGAATCATTTTGAATTCCATTACCGCCCTGTTTACTATGTATTCAGGTCCTTGTCCTGTAGTACAGGTGTCATGTACGTGTTCGGACCCTCATGCTCTTGTGGTGGCGCTGTGATCAGGATGCGCGATAAGAACCTCACATTTAAAATTAATATGTCACTAATGCAATTAAAAATGATTCATATATTCTCAGTATACAGTATATATATATAAGCGCCCGCAGAATGCTGCTGCATTTTGTAGATTTCTTTGCTTAGGCGTTCACCAATGAAATCGATCAAATAAAATCGTATATGACCTTGTGCATGATGGAGAGATGCACCCCTTGTTCTGGGAATGGATGGTGGTCCCATTAATACGAGGTTCTAAAATGCATGGAAAACCCCTTTAAATTATTTTTCCAGCTCCATACATCGTATTTCTCACATGGTGATGAATTATCTACACATTTTAGGACTCCAGATACATATCTCTGTACATGACTGAGTGTGGACTGTATACAGTGGGTGTATGAGTGATGACATAGCAGAGTGCAGTGTGTATTGTTGTGCCTGTAATGAGCTCAGCCAGCAGTTAATGACTTCTCTATCTACTCACTACATTGTTGTGCTGCTTGCATTTGGGGGGTGAAGCTCTGATTGTGCAGACACGTGATTCTCCAGCTGCTGCATCCAGTCACAAGAAGAAGTAGTGGTGTCCCTTTAAATCTCAGTCCTTGTGTGCTGCAGGAAGGGACATGCCAGTTCCAGCAGCTCAGTCCATAGAGGAGCTGCTGCTAGTGCCAGGGCTGTGTGTGCCCAGCAGATGCCAGGGGATGATGTGATTTTGTGAATGCTGGGCACAGCTCTGCAGAACTTCTCAGGAGCAGGGAAGATGAGCACAGGTAGGTGCAGCAGAGCATGAGCTGACATTTGGGTGAAGATTAGCACTGCTACATGTGTTGTGTATAAGGTGTAGTAGAGTGTGGTGTGCGGGGTAGTAGTGTCTGCTTCTATATGCCCTGACATTATATGCTTTTATTTGTATAGGCGCATCACAGTAGAAATGACTGGACTGTTGCGGATTTGTTACAATGTGTTACAATTTGTTAAAATTTAAATTTCCGGCTCTAACCAATTCGGATTTTCACACTTGTCATTGTCTACAGTGTCTTTCTATCTCATCTTCCACACTATAATATATATATAAAAATATAACATATATAATAGTCCATTTAGATTGTCCGCTTTGCGGGTTAGTTTTGTCCAGATCATCACTCTCATCCCAAGTTACACTTTATGATTGATAATAGTTTTTAGGACTGGACAGGGGGAGGCAATTGTGTTACACTTGGTTAGCAGACAGGACCTGCTTTTGTTTTACAGTCTGGATAGGTGTGGAGTATGTTTGGTGCCATCTGAACAGATGGGTTTGTAAGATGTAGCAGAGCTGAGTTTGGCTTTTATAGATGGGTTTATGAAGGACTGCAGGGGAAATCTACATTCTAGTTATCAGCCCTGCTACATGTACAGATATGCATTGTGGAGTCCGTTCACCAGTCACATAGAGGAGTTTTCTGGTAAATGGATTTGGCATTGTAATTGTAACTGTGGAGGTAGCAGTAGTGATGATTTTTATTTTATTTTATTTTTTATTGTAGAATAGAACCCTAAAGTTAGGGGGGATAGATAAATATGAGATATAGATAGATAGATGTTCTAAATTAATTTATAATATATAAATTTATTTTGATGCCACAATAATAATAAATTAGGAGGAAGCTTGTAAACAATTTTTTTTAGGTTGAACAATATTTTTGTCCATTTGATATAAACTTTAAATATTTTATTCTCTGTAGTGACAGGATATATTAGACTTGATATTCCCCTTGCAGTACCTCACACCAAAGCCTCATTTATCCAGCTGACATAGTGAATGAATTCTTAATGGCACAGGTGCACTTCAGAAGATAAAACCATCCATCCCAATTTATATAGTAATATCTGGCTACTGTATGATGTCTGGCCAGCAGGGGGCAGCGTGACATCTGTGGGCGATGGTTGTACAGCACATTTCATGTCCTGGGGACAGAGCCCCTCTCTGTGAGTGTGTCCCTGAGATTTGGGAGTGGGTCATAGTAACAGGATGTGGCCTACAGATCCATTTCTTCCTTCCTGCCATTGCTAAAAGTCTCTGGAGTGTTTTTAACCCTGTAAGCGCCAATGATATCTAAGTGGCAGGCTATTGTTATGGCATCTACTTAAAAATATAGCAGCAAATTCTCACAACCACTTTGATCGCCAGTTCCCCCAACTGTAAAATACCAACCAGCAGATGTGCAGAATCCATATAATCCTCTACATCTTGACAGGATCCCATCATCCATCACCATCGGTCCCTTGTTCTCAAAAATCCTAAAACTTAATTCCTTAAGTTATTAAAGAACATTACCCCCTCCCCCAGATCACCAGTAAAAAGTACAGGACCTCCAACTATCCCCTTCAGTAGAGTTCTATTCAGCCATATAATATATATATATCTGTGCCTGGGAAAGCTGGGTGGCCTCAAAACTTGCAAGATGGATTGTCATGCAGCTTACCAGAATCATAAAATGCAAATCTGTCTAGTTGAGTAGTTCTTTGCACCCACTTCTCCACTTTTGTTGCTTTTTGCCATTCAGGAGCCTGGGAAAGCTGAATGACAACGACGTTGGAAGCCAAAATTGGCCATAGATACATAGATTTCTCCACATTAGGGCCAAAATTTCTAGAACGAAATGTCTCTAAACCACCTACGCTATATTTTCTATGTTTATTAACCAGTTCCCCTTTGATACGACGTAGAACTGGCCTGCAAAAATATATATCAGAGTCATAGAGCTGATATCTGTCGTATCCAAGGGCACCAACCAGATTGCACTTGGCCATTTTACGGATCCATGTTGTACAGATCTGTAATACGTCACATGCAGAAATCTAAGGGGCCATACTGTGTGCCTCGATTTCTTACAGAGACATATGACGTTGTTCCTATAAGATTCATACAAAATTCTTTAAAGGGTAACTAAACGTTCTACAAACGTCTGACATGTCATAGTGACATGTCAGAAGTTTGGTGGGGTTCCGAGTACTGAGACCCCCACGATCGCTAAAACTAAGGGCAGAAGTGCTCGTGTGAGCTGCTTCGTGTCTGTTCGGCTTTTTCCGGAAAGCCGATGTAGCGGAGTACGGGCTCATAGACTTTCTATTGAGTCCGTACTCCCCTACCGTTTAGTTTTACCGATTGGTGTGGGTCTCAGTGCTCGGACCCCCACCAATCAAAACTTATGGCGTGTCAGAAGATTGTTAAACGTTTAGTTACCTTTTAAGAAAAAAAAAAATGCAAGTTCCATCCGAGACCATAGTATGGAGGTACTCTGCCCTGGCAGCATCGCTTGTAGGGGAGAATACAACATGGTACCATATGGTGGCACATGCCCATGGCTCCATATCATGGAGCTGCAGCCACACAGGCGAGTCTGAAATATGGCCAGCGGTGTAGTTATTAGGGGGAGCATATTTAGAATTCCACCTGGGCCCCAAAGGCCCCTCTACTACACACCAGTATTATTAATAGCACATGCTAGGTGGAGGACCCTGTTACAGATTTTGGGGCCAAGGAGGTACAACTTGCGCCTCTGGTCCCTGGTATCGGTCCCTCCATCAATGTAAACATAACAGCCCAGGATTTCCAGTATGGCCACCTATGACTTACTATTTTCCCATTTCCTTCTCTATAACCATTACCAGGCGCATTTAAAGGGCTTCCCTTAAAAGTCTCCATACTGACGTCATATTAAAGTGTTCTTATTATAATGGATGAATCACATGCTGTCAGTGAGTTATAATGGAGTCCAGTGCATGTTCTGACTGATCGCCAGAGCAGCAGCGAAGAATGTCAGAAAATGTTATTATGGGCAGGAAGTGACCTCAGCGACTGATTATTTATTGTCCTACATAACTTCCTGCCAACAATCAGACCGAACCGCCATGCAGTTTACTAGGAAACTAGATCATATGTCCCAAGGGTACAGGAAGGAAGCATTTCCCTGGAGGCCGGTGCCTACAAATTCTTCATATAGTTCTGTGGATAATAAGATTAGGAGCCATAGAAATGATAAATCACGTTCCTTTATAATTCTGACATTAAAATATGCACTAAAACCTCTAAGAGGTATAAATAATGAGGTCTAGGAGGAGGAATCATCGCTGAATTGTCAGATACAAAATGGGGAATTGATTTTGTTTGTTCCACAATGCACATTATTCCTATATTTCATGTATTCCAAGTTCCGTCATTTGACGCCATGGTGCGATTGTTATTCCTTGTGTTTGCCGTCATTTATAATGCTATTGGGATTTTATTTTTTTTTAACATAAAAAGTGACTTTTTCTTAATAACCAATCGTTGTAAAGTTCATTGGGGCATAGATGGCCCTATAATTCAGATGCACCAATCATTTAGACAATACCATTAAAAACTAGCACTCAAAAAAAAAAAATATTGGCACAAATAGTGGCCAAGAAATAAGACCTGTCATAGAAAACAATCCAAAAAGTTTGGTGCCAGTGGCAAGTTTTCTTAGGGGCATGGGATTTGCCTATACTGGTGCACTAGGGGTAACTTGATAGGAAACCGGTGGATCCAGGATGTTTTTGTCACATAGGGGCAAACCATAGAAATCCCATATACAAGCTTCATGCTGATGTAGCCGTGGGTCGGATGCTGAGCCACCCAAGGGTGTAAATATGATAGAGGCAAGCCATGCGGCAGCTCTGGGTCCCACAGGGAGAAGGTTGGTCCCATCCCTTTTGCTACTAGATGGGACCTCTGCAGAGGAACTGCTTTATTAGCAAACAAGAGGTGGGGAATTGGCCCGAGGGTCATGGAAAGAGAATGAAGCAGAAAACAAACACTTGGCCCTTCCGTCTGGGTTGCAAAACCTGGCACCAAAATATGGCCATCATTTAGATTTTTTGCTCATTTTTACTCCCGCACGCGACGCCCCTCTGCTTATAGAGCAGCCCCCATACTAGCTTACTCGAGCTGACCATGTATTACATAAACGATCATTCATCTGAAAACAATGTCTGGCTGGAGAAGACTTTCCCCAGCAAATATGAAAGGGGTCAAACCCTTTAAGGAACTCCCTATAGCTCTGGCTCGGTTCTCGGTGATAAGTCCTTATTTAGCCTTCCTTGTCTATTCTTCCACATACACGTTAAGATGTATTGTTTACAAAAGTTCCAGATTTACAAAAATTTTCTTTTTTCTTTTTATCTTTTAGAATTGACCAAACCTGCTCTTGCACCAAAGCCACAAGGTCCCAAGTATTCTTCTCCACTGATCTCGAAAACTGGTCTTGTCCATCAAGCAAAATCTATGTCCAGGGGTCCCAAACCTCCAATCGCCCCCAAACCGGTGTTATCTCCAGCTACAGAAAGGAGGTGCATAGAGAACGAGAACAATTCCTTGAACAAGTGTTCCAACGGGGATGTAGTTTGTCCTGTCGAGATCTATGATGCCGATCATTACATACCGGTGTGTGACGAATTGGAAACATTGGACATGACCTATGAGGATTATATTTCTGTTCCAGAGTCACAGTTGACAGATGAGGAATGCACAGACTTCGATTGTGAGAAAAGTTCATGTTCTGAGGGGCCTGTAGACCACTGGAATGCTACATCTGGGGACGGGGACAGTCCTTCTCAAGGTGGGGAGGAAGACAGTGGACTCCCTGATAGTGCACCCTCAAAAGAAGTAGAATCTGGGGACTCTACAGAGGTTGATGACAGTGACAACACCGATGCCCTTAGCTTGAGGTCTTCTTCTACTGCCGAGGCGGATAGCTTGGTGTCTCATTCTGGCTCAATGCAATTCAAAAATGACCTTGGAGATATAGACGATTTTTTACCTTTGGACAGCAATGAATGTAATTCAGAAACCAGGGAAGAACATGGGGATACAGACTTAAATAATATGGGGTGCGAAGACAGTACAGATAGCCTATCCATCAGTGATGGCAACATAAATGACTATGAGGTCTCTTTGGGTGAGACTCTTTGCAATAATTCCCAGTTTCCCATCTGTGGTGATGTTGATGGATCTAATGTATCTTCTGAACATGAACTTTTAGATATGGGTTCAACTGATGGTTCTATATTACCAGAAGCAGACCAATGTGAGGAGGAGCCAGCCCAATGTGAGGAGGAGCCAGCCCAATGTGAGGAGGAGCCAGCCCAGTGTGAGGAGGAGCCAACCCAATGTGAGGAGGAGCCAGCCCAGTGTGAGGAGGAGCCAGCCCAGTGTGAGGAGGAGCCAGCCCAATGTGAGGAGGAGCCAGCCCAATGTGAGGAGGAGCCAGCCCAATGTGAGGAAAATGAAGACACAGAGCAGGACCTTTCTGCAGATGTTTTAGTCAATAACGTAGAGATCATAGAGGATACCAATGTCGAGGAGGTCAATGATGAGAAATCGCATGGCTTTAATGAAGACAACACTGTATCAGATCCTGGTATTGAAGAAGAACTTGAGCAAGAAACTAATAAAGACAGTATGGTCAATGATAACACCATTGAAGGTATTGAGGAAGCTTCACGTGTCGATATTGAGTTTGGTGAAGACCCTGAAGAAATAAAGGAAACATCTGGAGATGACTATATTGATGACAGCTGCCAAATTATTCCATTTGAAGGTGAAGATAATGAGGATGTAAAGGAACCATCAGGAGAACCACAAGATGCGGGAAATGTAGAAGACACCAACTTGGATTCACTGATTGAGCTTGAGGTTGAGCAGATAAAAGAAGAATTTACTGGGGACATTGACGCAGCTGCAGAGGACGAAGGAAGGAACTTTCATGAAGCTGACCCCGCTGCTGATACTCAGGGTGATGAATTATTTCCAAAGGATGAAGCTGACGCAGCAGAGATGTCACCTGAAGACCAGGAAACAAAGGTCAAGGAGTTTCCAGCGGAGATGGTGGAAAATATATCTACAGCTGAGATCATTGACGAGGCAGAAGAAGATGACAGCAACCCATATGTCCTGGAGGACAGTGCACAATCCAGGAGCAGGAAGCTGCTCAGTACAGAGGACAATATTACTAACAAGAAAGAGGAAGACGCCATCATGGAAGAATCCAGCCATGACGAGGGCAACCATCTACTCAACATAGACAGAAAAAATATTGTCACAAGGACCAGGTCCTACTCAGGGAAAATCCCTGGGAATGTCCCTGAGACGGTGCCTGAGGAGACTGTTGCAGAAATGGAGGCTCAGCCATGCAATATTGACCTATTGATGAATGCCAAGTCTGACAAACTGGAATCTAAGCCTATAGATTTCATAAGGGCTTTACCAAGGAAGCCAAGTCGATTTATCATATACCCGAGGTCCTACTCAGTTGAAGGCAGGGAAAATGCAGCCTCAATGTATATTGAGTCTGATATCAACTTCTCTCCATATATCATTAGCTCTTCCGGCAGCTTTTCCCAGAGAAACTACCATACACATAGTGGGATGTCCACACCGACCTCTTTGGTGGACATTCCTCCACCCTTTCAGCTTGCCAGTATTACAAAAAAGCCAATTACCAAAAGTTCACCTTCGCTCTTGATTGAGAATGACTCTTCCGAGAAAGGCTTCAAGAAGAAGAAGTCCTCATTCAAACGGTTCCTCGCCTTGAAGTTTAAAAAGAAGACCGAAAACAAAGTCCATGTTGACGTCAATGTGTCTTCCTCCAGGTCTTCTTCAGAATCCAGTTACCATGGTCCATCCAGGTTGATTGACCTGGAAAGAAGAAGTGTTGGGAACTCTCCCCAGTTGCAGAGTCGTTCCGGGATGCCATGCCACCCAGATTCTCCCACAGCAATGCTCTTCTACAAGGACATGAAGAGGAAAGGAACATCAAAGGCCTTTAACCGGAGCGTAGCCAGGGTGGAGTCCTTTGAGGATCGGTCCAGACCACCATTTATGCCTTTACCTTTAACTAAACCCAGGTCTATTTCTTTTCCCAACACTGACACCTCCGACTATGAGAATATCCCAGCCATGAATTCTGATTATGAAAATATACAAATTCCCCCTCGAAGGCCTACCAGGGCTAGCACCTTCACAGAATTCTTTGAGGATCCCAGCAGAGCCTTGTCTTCTGCCAATGAGAATGATGGATATGTGGATATGAGCAGCTTCAATACTTTTGAAGTCAAGCAACAGACAGCGGAGCAAGAGTCCGAAAGGTACGTTACTGCTCGGCAAAATGTCAGCTCTTGTCATGTTTTTAGCATTGCATAGTTATAGGTCCAAACAACACTTATGGTCGTACCTTGATCCATCCAGTTTTCCGATATCGGTCCTTAAAGGGGGAAGACATTGCAAGGAATCTACAATAGTCCCTGTAATGAAATCCAGACTGACGCATTTTACCTGCACTGATACATTGTAATAAACTGATTTCTCCTGTTGTGTTTAGCTCACAAAGGATTCAATTGTATCAACCACCCAGCTGTTAAAAGTATTAGGTCTCTGGATATAAACAAGAATGTTCCCATTCACTGACCGCAAGCAGATATCTTGAAAACGGTGAAGAACTGGAACACAAACTATATTAGAAAGTTAGAGAATTTTACATTATACAATGATTAAGCTCCATTTACATAAAACCAGAAAAGACCCTTTAAGGGATCTTGCTGCATGGGCCACGCGTATTGGGGACAGGGTGCTGGGGGCCCATAGATGGCCTTGGGGCAAATATGGTTTAAAATACAATACAATAATAAATGTAGTGCCCCCCGCAGTTTTACTGATACAGGATCTGTGTCCTCACAGCTTTGTTAAAGGGACAGCGCCTCCTATTTTGCACGTCTTTCCCTTGAGCTTCGCCGCTATATCACCTGATTTAAACTGCAATTTACAAGTGTGACAGCGCAACCGCCAGCTCTAATAGATTTGTGATTTTCTGTGATCCACTTGTGATGTCTTGATACAATTATCAGGCAATGAAAGGCTTAGTCGACTTTGTCGCAGGGTTGCTCGGCCCGTGATTGGTTTTTGCAACACAATAATTGCTGAGCCTGACAGGCCGCGCTGCAGTACTGGAAGCTGAACTGCTGACGAAGCTCCAGGCAACTTTCCCCTTGGGGTTTGCAGGCTGCATTTGTTTCCATAGAGCCGCCGGATAATATCACGTACAGTGTTACCTATTATCACCCGTCTGGTGTTATCCTGAGACTTCATCATCACATTCAGGCTGCTTGATAAGACGTTCTGCTGCGCTACTCTCATCATCCTCGGCTTAACACGGATTGGATAATGACTAGTGATGTCATCAAGTGGGTGGCACCAGACTCTGAGTCCA
This sequence comes from Rhinoderma darwinii, assembly GCF_050947455.1. Classification (NCBI taxonomy): domain Eukaryota; kingdom Metazoa; phylum Chordata; class Amphibia; order Anura; family Rhinodermatidae; genus Rhinoderma; species Rhinoderma darwinii. The sequence continues at coordinate 138,903,217 of NC_134693.1, forward strand.
ATATTAAGATGCATTATATTGCTCACTAGATGATAATGGATCTGCGGTTACTAAACTGACCCTGGGGGATCTCATGAGATGCCAATGTTCTTAGGATACCCTCAGTTAGCAATAGGCAAGATAATTACAGGGAGACATCGTGATTTATACCCCAAGCATCAGCAGAGATCCGGACCAGAGCTGCAATATTAGTGTTTCTTGTGGTTTCCTCACTGATGTTCACAGACCAGGTGTCAATATGACCGGACCTTACAGGAATAAATTACTACTGCATCCCCCTCATCACTGATAACATTCTCTTATTAAATTAAATTGAAGCAAAACAAAGTCTGTATTATAATAGTTATATTCTTGTATATAGGGGGCAGTATTATAGTAGTTATATTCTTGTATATAGGGGGCAGTATTATAGTAGTTATATTCTTGTATATAGGAGCAGTATTATAGTAGTTATATTCTTGTATATAGGGACAGTGTTATAGTAGTTATATTCTTGTATATAGGGGCAGTATTATAGTGGTTATATTCTTGTATATAGGAGCAGTATTATAGTAGTTATATTCTTGTGTATAGGGACAGTATTATAGTAGTTATATTCTTGTATATAGGGGGCAGTATTATAGTAGTAATATTCTTGTATATAGGGAGCAGTATTATAGTAGTTATATTCTTGTATATAGGAGCAGTATTATAGTAGTTATATTCTTGTATATGGGGGCAGTATTATAGTAGTTATATTCTTGTATATAGAGGCAGTATTATAGTAGTTATATTCTTGTATATAGAGGCAGTATTATAGTAGTTATATTCTTGTATATAGGAGGCAGTATTATAGTAGTTATATTCTTGTATATAGAGGCAGTATTATAGTAGTTATATTCTTGTATATAGAGGCAGTATTATAGTAGTTATATTCTTGTATATAGGAGGCAGTATTATAGTAGTTATATTCTTGTATATAGGAGGCAGTATTATAGTAGTTATATTCTTGTATATAGGGGCAGTATTATAGTGGTTATATTCTTGTATATAGGAGCAGTATTATACTAGTTATATTCTTGTATATAGGGACAGTGTTATAGTAGTTATATTCTTGTATATAGGGGCAGTATTATAGTGGTTATATTCTTGTATATAGGAGCAGTATTATAGTAGTTATATTCTTGTATATAGGGACAGTATTATAGTAGTTATATTCTTGTATATAGGGGGCAGTATTATAGTAGTAATATTCTTGTATATAGGGAGCAGTATTATAGTAGTTATATTCTTGTATATAGGAGCAGTATTATAGTAGTTATATTCTTGTATATGGGGGCAGTATTATAGTAGTTATATTCTTGTATATAGGGGCAGTATTATAATAGTTATATTCTTGTATATAGGGGCAGTATTATAGTAGTTATATTCTTATATATAGGGGCAGTATTATAGTAGTTATATTCTTGTATATAGTAGGCAGTATTATAGTAGTTATATTCTTGTATATAGGAGCAGTATTATAGTAGTTATATTCTTGCATATAGGGGGCAGTATTATAGTAGTTATATTCTTGTATATAGGGGGCAGTATTATAGTAGTTATATTCTTGTATATAGAGGCAGTATTATAGTAGTTATATTCTTGTATATAGGGGCAGTATTATAGTGGTTATATTCTTGTATATAGGGAGCAGTATTATAGTAGTTATATTCTTGTATATAAGGGCAGTATTATAGTAGTTATATTCTTGTATATGGGGGCAGTATTATAGTAGTTATATTCTTGTATATAGGGGCAGTATTATAATAGTTATATTCTTGTATATAGGAGCAGTATTATAGTAGTTATATTCTTGTATATAGGGGCAGTATTATAGTAGTTATATTCTTATATATAGGGGGCAGTATTATAGTAGTTATATTCTTGTATATAGTAGGCAGTATTATAGTAGTTATATTCTTGTATATAGGGGGCAGTATTATAGTAGTTATATTCTTGTATACCGGAGCAGTATTATAGTAGTTATATTCTTGTATATAGTGGGCAGTATTATAGTAGTTATATTCTTGTATATAGGAGCAGTATTATAGTAGTTATATTCTTGTATATAGGGGGCAGTATTATAGTAGTTATATTCTTGTATATAGGAGGCAGTATTATAGTAGTTATATTCTTGTATATAGGAGGCAGTATTATAGTAGTTATATTCTTGTATATAGGGGGCAGTATTATAGTAGTTATATTCTTGTATATAGGAGGCAGTATTATAGTAGTTATATTCTTGTATATAGGAGGCAGTAATATAGTAGTTATATTCTTGTATACAGGAGCAGTATTATAGTAGTTATATTCTTGTATATAGGGGGCAGTATTGTAGTAGTTATATTCTTATATATAGGGAAGCAGTATTATAGTAGTTATATTCTTGTATATAGGAGCAGTATTATAGTAGTTATATTCTTATATATAGGGGGCAGTATTATAGTAGTTATATTCTTGTATATAGGGGCAGTATTATAGTAGTTATATTCTTGTATATAGGGGGCAATGTTATAGTAGTTATATTCTTGTATATAGGAGCAGTATTATAGTAGTTATATTCTTGTATATAGGGGCAGTATTATAGTAGTTATATTCTTGTATATAGGGGCAGTATTATAGTAGTTATATTCTTGTATATAGAGGGAAGTATTATAGTAGTTATATTCTTGTATATAGGAGCAGTATTATAGTAGTTATATTCTTGTATATAGAGGCAGTATTATAGTAGTTATATTCTTGTATATAGAGGCAGTATTATAGTAGTTATATTCTTGTATATAGGGGCAGTATTATAGTAGTTATATTCTTGTATATAGGGACAGTATTATAGTAGTTATATTCTTGTATATAGGGGGCAGTATTATAGTAGTAATATTCTTGTATATAGGGAGCAGTATTATAGTAGTTATATTCTTGTATATAGTAGGCAGTATTATAGTAGTTATATTCTTGTATATAGGAGCAGTATTATAGTAGTTATATTCTTGTATATAGAGGCAGTATTATAGTAGTTATATTCTTGTATATAGGGGCAGTATTATAGTGGTTATATTCTTGTATATAGGGAGCAGTATTATAGTAGTTATATTCTTGTATACAGGAGCAGTATTATAGTAGTTATATTCTTGTATATAGGGGGCAGTATTGTAGTAGTTATATTCTTGTATATAGGGGCAGTATTATAATAGTTATATTCTTGTATACAGGAGCAGTATTATAGTAGTTATATTCTTGTATATAGGGGGCAGTATTGTAGTAGTTATATTCTTATATATAGGGAAGCAGTATTATAGTAGTTATATTCTTGTATATAGGAGCAGTATTATAGTAGTTATATTCTTATATATAGGGGGCAGTATTATAGTAGTTATATTCTTGTATATAGGGGCAGTATTATAGTAGTTATATTCTTGTATATAGGGGGCAATGTTATAGTAGTTATATTCTTGTATATAGGAGCAGTATTATAGTAGTTATATTCTTGTATATAGGGGCAGTATTATAGTAGTTATATTCTTGTATATAGGGACAGTATTATAGTAGTTATATTCTTGTATATAGGGGGCAGTATTATAGTAGTAATATTCTTGTATATAGGGAGCAGTATTATAGTAGTTATATTCTTGTATATAGGAGCAGTATTATAGTAGTTATATTCTTGTATATGGGGGCAGTATTATAGTAGTTATATTCTTGTATATAGGGGCAGTATTATAATAGTTATATTCTTGTATATAGGAGCAGTATTATAGTAGTTATATTCTTGTATATAGGGGCAGTATTATAGTAGTTATATTCTTATATATAGGGGGCAGTATTATAGTAGTTATATTCTTGTATATAGTAGGCAGTATTATAGTAGTTATATTCTTGTATATAGGAGCAGTATTATAGTAGTTATATTCTTGCATATAGGGGGCAGTATTATAGTAGTTATATTCTTGTATATAGGGGGCAGTATTATAGTAGTTATATTCTTGTATATAGAGGCAGTATTATAGTAGTTATATTCTTGTATATAGGGGCAGTATTATAGTGGTTATATTCTTGTATATAGGGAGCAGTATTAGGGCGGGTTCACACATGGCGGAATTTCACTTAAATTCCGCTGCGGACACTCCGCAGCGTTAATCCGCAGCGGAGCCGTTTCTCCATTGACTTTCACTTTAATTTAGCAGTGTTCGTTTACACGATGCGTACAATTCCGCTGCGGAGCATAGGCTGCGGAGCGGAATTTGGTGTCCGCAGCATGCTCTGTCTGTTGCGGAGCAGTGGCGGACTGGTTGCGGACTCATGGCGGAATTTCTCCATTGACTTCAATGGAGAGTCAAAATTCCGCAATGAAGTCCGCAGATCTTATGTGTGCTGCGGAGCGTATTGTTTTTACTACCATGACATTTCTTCATTCTGGCTGGACCTATGTATTTCTAGGTCTACAGCCAGACTGAGGAAGTCAATGGGGCTCCCGTAATGACGGGAGCGTTGCTAGGAGACGTCTGTAAATAGTCACTGTCCAGGGTGCTGAAAGAGTTACGCGATCGGCAGTAACTGTTTCTGCACCCGGGACAGTGACTACCGATCTCAATATACATGTATCTGTAAAAAAAAATATAATTTCATACTTACCGAGAACTCCCTGCGTCTGTCTCCAGTCCGGCCTCCCAGGATGACGTTTCAGTGTAAGTGACGGCTGCAGCCAATCACAGGCCAAGCACAGGCTGCAGCGGTCACATGGACTGGAGCGTCATCCAGGGAGGTCGGGCCGGATGCCGAAAGAGGGACGCGTCACCAAGACAACGGCCGGTAAGTATGAATTTCTTTGACTTTCACTAGGGAAAGTGCTGTCCCTTCTCTCTATCCTGCACTGAATAGGGAAAAGAGAAGCACTTTTCCTGCAGTCCGCAGCGGCCAGTCCGCATCAATTTTCTGCACATTTTGTGCAGATCCGCTGCAGAATCTGCAACGCAGATTCTGTGCGGCATTGATGCGGACAGTTGCGGAGGAATTCCGCCATGTGTGGTCATGCCCTTATAGTAGTTATATTCTTGTATATAGGGGCAGTATTATAGTAGTTATATTCTTGTATATGGGGGCAGTATTATAGTAGTTATATTCTTGTATATAGGGGCAGTATTATAATAGTTATATTCTTGTATATAGGAGCAGTATTATAGTAGTTATATTCTTGTATATAGGGGCAGTATTATAGTAGTTATTTTCTTGTATATAGGGGCAGTATTATAGTAGTTATATTCTTGTATATAGTAGGCAGTATTATAGTAGTTATATTCTTGTATATAGGAGCAGTATTATAGTAGTTATATTCTTGCATATAGGGGGCAGTATTATAGTAGTTATATTCTTGTATATAGGGGGCAGTATTATAGTAGTTATATTCTTGTATACCGGAGCAGTATTATAGTAGTTATATTCTTGTATATAGTGGGCAGTATTATAGTAGTTATATTCTTGTATATAGGAGCAGTATTATAGTAGTTATATTCTTGTATATAGGAGGCAGTATTATAGTAGGCAGGTAAAGGCAAAGGGCTGAGTCCAGCGATAAGAGGATAAAATGGAAACTGATTCCAAGTTTACTAGATTTTCAGTTTAAAAGGTCCAAGTAGTTTGGAGTCCTGGTGTGCAAATGGGAGGATATGACGGTCCAGTCTTGGGGCCAAGACTGGACCGTCATATCCTCCCATTTGCACACCAGGACTCCAAACTACTTGGACCTTTTAAACTGAAAATCTAGTAAACTTGGAATCAGTTTCCATTTTATCCTCTTATCGCTGGACTCAGCCCTTTGCCTTTACCTGCCTACACCCAACGTGTGCCGACACGAGAGCCCGTGCGATGACCACGACACACACATCAAGTGTCAGGTGAGCTGGAGGACCTCTTCCACATACTTTCTGTCAGTATTATAGTAGTTATATTCTTGTATATAGGAGGCAGTATTATAGTAGTTATATTCTTGTATATAGGAGGCAGTATTATAGTAGTTATATTCTTGTATATAGGGGGCAGTATTATAGTAGTTATATTCTTGTATATAGGGGGCAGTATTATAGTAGTTATATTCTTGTATATAGGAGGCAGTAATATAGTAGTTATATTCTTGTATACAGGAGCAGTATTATAGTAGTTATATTCTTGTATATAGGGGGCAGTATTGTAGTAGTTATATTCTTATATATAGGGAAGCAGTATTATAGTAGTTATATTCTTGTATATAGGAGCAGTATTATAGTAGTTATATTCTTATATATAGGGGGCAGTATTATAGTAGTTATATTCTTGTATATAGGGGCAGTATTATAGTAGTTATATTCTTGTATATAGAGGGAAGTATTATAGTAGTTATATTCTTGTATATAGGAGCAGTATTATAGTAGTTATATTCTTGTATATAGAGGGAAGTATTATAGTAGTTATATTCTTGTATATAGGAGCAGTATTATAGTAGTTATATTCTTGTATATAGGGGCAGTATTAGGGCATGACCACACATGGCGGAATTCCTCCGCAACTGTCCGCATCAATGCCGCACCTAATCCGGGTTGCGGATTACGGCTGCGGATCTGCACAAAATGTGCAGAAAATTGATGCGGACTAGCTGCTGCGGACTGCGGGAAAAGTGCTTCCCTTCTCCCTATCAGTGCAGGATAGAGAGAAGGGACAGCACTTTCCCTAGTGAAAGTAAAAGAAATTCATACTTACCGCCCGTTGTCTTTATGACGCGTCCCTCCTTCGGCATCCAGCCCGACCTCCCTGGATGACGCGCCAGTCCATGTGACCGCTGCAGCCTGTGCTTGGCCTGTGATTGGCTGCAGCCGTCACTTACACTGAAACGTCATCCTGGGAGGCCGGACTGGAGACAGAAACAGGGAGTTCTCGGTAAGTACGAACTTCATTTTTTTTTACAGATACATGTATATTGGGATCGGTAGTCACTGTCCCGGGTGCAGAAACAGTTACTGCCGATCGCTTAACTCTTTCAGCACCCTGGACAGTGACTATTTACTGACGTCTCCTAGCAACGCTCCCGTCATTACGGGAGCCCCATTGACTTCCTCAGTCTGGCTGTAGACCTAGAAATACATAGGTCCAGCCAGAATTAAGAAATGTCAAGTTAAAAAAGCAAGACGCATCCGCAGCACACATGACATGTGCATGACAGCTGCGGACTTCATTGCGGAACTTTGAATCTCCATTGAAGTCAATGGAGAAATTCCGCCATGAGTCCGCCACTGCTCCGCAACAGACAGAGCATGCTGCGGACACCAAATTCCGCTCCGCAGCCTATGCTCCGCAGCGGAATTGTACGCCTCGTCTAAACGAACACTTCTAAATAGAAGTGGAAGTCAATGGAGAAACGGCTCCGCTGCGGATTAACGCTGCGGAGTGTCCGCAGCGGAATTTAAGTGAAATTCCGCCATGTGTGAACCCGCCCTTATAGTAGTTATATTCTTGTATATAGGGGCAGTATTATAGTAGTTATATTCTTGTATATAGAGGGAAGTATTATAGTAGTTATATTCTTGTATATAGGAGCAGTATTATAGTAGTTATATTCTTGTATATAGGGAGCAGTATTATAGTAGTTATATTCTTGTATATAGGGGGCAGTATTATAGTAGTTATATTCTTGTATATAGGGGGCAGTATTATAGTAGTTATATTCTTGTATATAGGGGCAGTATTATAGTAGTTATATTCTTGTATATAGGGGGCAGTATTATAGTAGTTATATTCTTGTATGTAGGGAGCAGTATTATAGTAGTTATATTCTTGTATATAGGAGGCAGTATTATAGTAGTTATATTGTTGTATATAGGAGCAGCATTATAGTAGTTATATTGTTGTATATAGGGGCAGTATTATAGTAGTTATATTCTTGTATATAGGGGGCAGTATTATAGTAATTATATTCTTGTATATAGGAGGCAGTATTATAGTAGTTATATTCTTGTATATATGGGGCAGTATTATAGTAGTTATATTCTTGTATATAGGAGGCAGTATTATAGTAGTTATATTCTTGTGTATAGGGGCAGTATTATAGTAGTTATATTCTTGTATATAGGGGCAGTATTATAGTAGTTATATTCTTGTATATAGGGGCAGTATTATAGTAGTTATATTCTTGTATATAGGGGGCAGTATTATAGTAGTTATATTCTTGTATATAGGGGCAGTATTATAGTAGTTATATTCTTGTATATAGGGAGCAGTATTATAGTAGTTATATTCTTGTATATAGGGGGCAGTATTATAGTAGTTATATTCTTGTATATAGGGGCAGTATTATAGTAGTTATATTCTTGTATATAGGGGGCAGTATTATAGTAGTTATATTCTTGTATATAGGGGGCAGTATTATAGTAGTTATATTCTTGTATATAGGGGACAGTATTATAGTAGTTATATTCTTGTATATAGGAGCAGTATTATAATAGTTATATTCCTGTATATAGGGGGCAGTATTATAGTAGTTATATTCTTGTATATAGGGAGCAGTATTATAGTAGTTATATTCTTGTATATAGGAGCAGTATTATAGTAGTTATATTCTTGTATATAGGGGCAGTATTATAGTAGTTATATTCTTGTATATAGGGGGCAGTATTATAGTAGTTATATTCTTGTATATAGGGGCAGTATTATAGTAGTTATATTCTTGTATATAGGGAGCAGTATTATAGTAGTTATATTCTTGTATATAAGGGGCAGTATTATAGTAGTTATATTCTTGTATATAGGGGCAGTATTATAGTAGTTATATTCTTGTATATAGGGAGCAGTATTATAGTAGTTATATTCTTGTATATAGGGGGCAGTATTATAGTAGTTATATTCTTGTATATAGGAGCAGTATTATAGTAGTTATATTCTTGTATATAGGGGGCAGTGTTATAGTAGTTATATTCTTGTATATAGGAGCAGTATTATAGTAGTTATATTCTTGTATATAGGGGCAGTATTATAGTAGTTATGTTCTTGTATATAGGGGCAGTATTATAGTAGTTATATTCTTGTATATAGAGGGAAGTATTATAGTAGTTATATTCTTGTATATAGGAGGCAGTATTATAGTAGTTATATTCTTGTATATAGGGGGCAGTATTATAGTAGTTATATTCTTGTATATAGGGGGCAGTATTATAGTAGTTATATTGTTGTATATAGGAGGCAGTATTATAGCAGTTATATTGTTGTATATAGGGGCAGTATTATAGTAGTTATATTGTTGTATATAGGGGGCAGTATTATAGTAGTTATATTCTTGTATATAGGGGGCAGTATTATAGTAGTTATATTCTTGTATATAGGAGCAGTATTATAGTAGTTATATTGTTGTATATAGGGGGCAGTATTATAGTAGTTATATTCTTGTATATAGGGGGCAGTATTATAGTAGTTATATTCTTGTATATAGGAGCAGTATTATAGTAGTTATATTCTTGTATATAGGGAGCAGTATTATAGTAGTTATATTCTTGTATATAGGGGGCAGTATTATAGTAGTTATATTCTTGTATATAGGAGCAGTATTATAGTAGTTATATTCTTGTATATAGGGAGCAATATTATAGTAGTTATATTCTTGTATATAAGGGGCAGTATTATAGTAGTTATATTCTTGTATATAGGGGGCAGTATTATAGTAGTTATATTCTTGTATATAGGGGGCAGTATTATAGTAGTTATATTCTTGTATATAGGGGCAGTATTATAGTAGTTATATTCTTGTATATAGGGGCAGTATTATAGTAGTTATATTCTTGTATATAGGGGCAGTATTATAGTAGTTATATTCTTGTATATAGGGGCAGTATTATTATTGTTATATATTTGTAGAAAGGGGGCAATATTCTAGAAGTTATCTGTACCATATACCTCATTCCATAAAACCTATTGCTACATTTGCTATATGATCCCTTTAAGGCCGGGTTTACACGAGTGTGTGCGTTTTGCGCATGCAAAAAAGCGGCGTTTTGCGTGCGCAAAAGGCACTTAACAGCTCCGTGTGTCATCAGCGTATGATGCGCGGCTGCGTGATTTTCGCGCAGCCGCCATAATTATGACACTCCGTTTGGATGTTTGTAAACAGAAAAGCACGTGGTGCTTTTCTGTTTTCATTCATACTTTACAGTGCTGTTGCGCGAATCACGCGCGTCCCACGGAAGTGCTACCGTGTGACATGCGTGGTTTTCACGCACCCATTGACTTCAATGGGTGCGTGATGCGCGAACAGCGCACAAATATAGGACATGTCGTGCGTTTCACGCAGTGGACATACGCTGCGTGAAAATCACGCACCTGTCTGCACGGCCCCATAGACTAATATAGGTCCCTGCGACGCGCGTGAAAAACACGCGCGTCGCACGGACATATAACACGCTCGTGTAAATGAGCCCTAAATGTCTGGCTCTATTTCAGGTGCTACTGGAAGTGAAGGGGTTACATTGTATGTAATCGTTAAATGAAAACAATGTTTTTGGTGTTTTTTATGTCTGGTCCCCGTCATTACATTTTATCTTTATTTTCCAAAATTCAGCAGTTTTAGTTAAAAATAGAAGTTCTGGACAGGCGCGTGTCAATAATCGTTATTGAAAGAAGCCATTGCGAGTAACAACAGCTGCGGGGCTGCCATTGAAACCAAACTGCAACTGTTCCTTTTCATTTGTATATCTTATTTATAGCTGTTTAATGGCACTGCAGCAAGATCGTGTTTATTGCTCCATATCTTTCTCCCATACTCATAGAATATGTGGTAAAGGAACTCAAAAATGCACAGCCAGCAGCGAGGCAGGGGTGGCCCAAAACACAGGCCTAAAGCCCCCCATAGATTACTTATCTGATGTGTATGGTGTACGGGGTATTTAATCTCAGGCAGGGGCGGACATACCGCATGTGCAGCCGGTGCAGCTGCACAAGGGCCCCGCGTGGGAAGGGGGCCCGTTCCTCTGCTGGCCGACTCAGTTCTCAGCTGCGCGATGCTGAGGACTGAGACAGAGGCCCGTGGACCACTGGCGTAGCTATAGGGGTCGCAGCGGTCGCAATTGCGACCGGGCCCCGAAGCCAGGGGGGCCCACGGCCCCCCGCACCACATCAATAAAAAGTTACTATAGTAACTCGGGCCGCGGGCCCCTGTTACTATAGTAACATACTTTACTTACCTTCCTGGTTCCGGATCGCAGCGGAGGTCCTGACGTCAGGCGCTGTGCGCAGCGCATGACGTCACAGCGCTATGCCGCCGCGCACAGCATCGAGACTACAGAACTCCCGCCGCGGCCGAAGAGGAAGGTAAGATAGCCCTGACTGGCGGGGTCCGACTCCTGGGACCCGCCAATCAGCTGTTTTGAAGGGGCCGCAGCACTCGTACGAGAGCTGCTCCCCTTCATTCCTGTCACTTCATTCCGGTCACACTGTGAATCGGTTTCGGCGATTCACAGTGTGGGCGAGTAGTGAAATGAAGGGGAAGCAGCTCTCGTACGAGTGCTGCGGCCCCTTCAAAACAGCTGATTTGCGGGTCCCGGGCGACACATCAGCTATTGATGGCCTATCCTGAGGATAGGCCATCAATGTTTAGGGACTGCACAACCCCTAAGCCTACGATGTAGCAGGCTTAGGGGGCCCATGAGACAGGATCACAGATTGTGTGATGCTGTCTGCTGGGCCCTGTATCTAAGCCAATCACATGGTAGGCTTAGATACATGGCCCATGCGTGATCCTGTCTGCTGGGCCCTGTATCTAAGCCTACCACACTGTAGGTTTAGATACAGGGCCCCAGCACACAGTAATCTTATACTGTATAAGATTACTGTCTGCTGGACCCTGTATCTAAGCCTACCTTGTGGTAGGCTTAGATACAGGGTCCCACAGACAGTATCACACATGGGCCCTGTATCTAAGCCTTAGGGTATGTGCACAGACACTAATTACGTCCGTAAGTGACGGATGTATTTCGGCCGCAAGTACCGGACCGAACACACTGCAGGGAGCCGGGCTCCTAGCGTCGTACTTATGTACGACGCTAGGAGTCCCTGCCTCGCTGTGGGACAACTGTCCTGTACTGTAATCATGTTTTCAGTACCGGACAGTTGTCCGGCAGCGAGGCAGGGACTCCTAGCGTCGTACATAACTATGATGCTAGGAGCCCGGCTCCCTGCAGTGTGTTCGGTCCGGTACTTGCGGCCGAAATACGTCCGTCAATTCCGGACGTAATTAGTGTGTGTGCACATACCCTAACACATGTGTTACTAATCATTTTTTGTGTGTTTTCTTACAGGTTCGGTCGTTGGACTACGGCGGATTCCAGGACTACTTCGATGACAGCTTTTTTTTTTATTAATAAAATGGTTAATGAGGGTTGTGTTTTTTTTTTTTATTTCAATAAAATATTTTTTCTATGTCTTTGTGGTTTTTTTTAAACTATATTACTACCGCCTTAGTAATGGCCGCCGGCTGATTGACAGCATCCATTGCTAAGGCAGGGCTTAGTGTTAGCCGGTGCAGAGGCTAACACTAACCCCCTTTATTACCCCGGTACCCACCGCCACCAGGGGTGCTGGGAAGAGCCGGGTACGATCCAGTACCTGACCATCTGTAGTGATGGTCGGCCACTGGGGTGGCCGCAGGCTGGTATTATCAGGAGGGGAAAGGCCAGATACAGTGGCCCTTCCTACCCTGGTGATGCTAGGCTGCTGCTGCTTTATTGTATCTGGCTGGTTATGAAAATGGGGGGGACGCCACGTCATTTAAAAAATAATTGGAAAGAACGATGTCGGGTCCCCCCCAATTTTCATAACCAGCCAGATACAACACAGCAGCAGCAGGCAGCATTACAAGGGTGGGAAGGGCCACTGTTTTTGGCCTTCCCCAGCCTAATACTACCAGCCTGCGGCCACCCCGGTGCCTGCCCGTCACTACAGCTGGTCGGGTACTGGTTTGTACCCGGCTCTTCCCAGTACCCCTGGTGGCGGTGGGTACCAGGGTAATAATGGGGGTTAGTGTAGACTCTGCACCGGCTAACATTAAGCCTCGCCTTAGTAATGGAGGTTGTCAATCAGCCAGCGGCCATTACTAAGGCGGTGATAATAAAGTTTAAAAAGATACAAGCACATAGAAATTTTTTTTATTGAAATAAAAACACAACCCTCATTAACCATTTTATTGAGAATAAAAAAAACGCCGTCATTGAAGTCCTCGTATCCGAAGTCCAACAACCGAACCTGTAAAAAAAACACAAACACACAAAAATAATCAGTAACACATAAAGAAGCAAAATTATTATTCTTACCTTTCCTGGGTCCAGCGCTGGAGCCGCAATGTCAGCGAGCTGGGCCCTGTATCTAATCCTATCATGTGTGATACAGTCTGCTGAGCTGTGTATCTAATCCAATCATGTATGATACTGTGCTGGGCCCTATATCTAATCCGATCATGTGTGATACTGTCTGCTGAGCCACTGTATCTAATCCTATCATGTGTGATACTGTCTGCTGAGCCACTGTATCTAATCCTATAATGTGTGGTACTGTCTGCTGAGCCACTGTATCTAATCCTATCATGTGTGATACTGTCTGCTGAGCCACTGTATCTAATCCTATCATGTGTGGTACTGTCTGCTGAGCCACTGTATCTAATCCTATCATGTGTGGTACTGTCTGCTGAGCCACTGTATCTAATCCTATCATGTGTGATACTGTCTGCTGGGCCACTGTATCTAATCCTATCATGTGTGATACTGTCTGCTGAGCTGTGTATCTAATCCTATCATGTGTGATACTGCCTTCTGAGCCACTGTATCTAATCCTATCATGTGTGATACTGTCTGCTCAGCCACTGTATCTAATCCTATCCATAGTTTATAGGGTCGTAGTGCTATAGATATGCTATGCTGTCTCCTATACACACACTTTTTTTTGGGGCGGACACATATGTATTGGGGCTATTTCCCAGACATTTTAAGCCCTGAGGGTATGTTCACACGGCAGCGTCTGTTACGGCTGAAATTACTGTGCTGTTTTCAGGAGAAAACAGCACCGTAATTTCAGCCGTAATGGCATGTGCAGGCGTCTTTTGCTGCGTCCACTACGGAAGTAATTGAAGCTGGTTTTCCATGGAGTCCATGGAAAACGGCTCCATTTACATCTGAAGAAGTGACAGGCAGTTTTTTACGCGCCGCCTTTCGACAGCGGCGCGTAAAAAAAAATGACCATCGGCACAGAACATCGTAAGACCCATTCAAATGAATGGGCAGATGTTTTCCGACGCTTTTGAGCCGCATTTTCGGATGTAATTCAATGCTAAAACGCCCAAATTACGTCCGTAAATAGTGTGTGTGTGAACCCAGCCTTAGTGACGCCCCGGCTGCTAGTGCTGCATTGTTGGGTCACTTAGGAGACCCAGCGATGCAGCTGAAAGCGGACCGTCGGCCATGAGAAGTTTGCGGGGTGGGGGGGGGGGGCCCTGGCACATTATCTGCACAGGGGCCTTTTGCAGTCTGTGTCCGCCACTGATCTCAGGGGGCACTTAGTTTGGATCCTGGTACCCTCTCTCCCCAGCGCTGGAGGCATCTAGCAGCCATTTCTCTCCGTCTGAGCCTTACGTGCATGTTAATGGGAGGCCCGGGGTCAAAACTCAGTCAGCAGAAGCCACTTTTAGTCAGCGAATATCTCATAAGCTCATTAGGAAGCTGGGATTTATGGCGCTGTATGGTTGTAGATATATTTTTATTCCTCTTCTTGAAGCCCCACTTTGGGGTATCCTGCAGGGTGCGGAAGTTCAGGTTGTTTAGCATCGTCTTCACCTCCTGTCTGGGCCACCATTGTAGCTGCATGTAATAAAATGGTCGGTTTTAATTACTATAGGGTAGTCTGCCTCTCAATGATACACAGGCTTGTCTCGGGATATGCCCTTAGGCTAGCGTCTACAGGGATACGGCGTCAACTGCTAGTCGTGGTAAACTGGCGTTACACAATTGTAAGTCATAGCGCCATTTGCATTAGAAAGCATCTTACTGACTTGCAGGATACAAGAAACTCAAGGCAAGGGGGGAATGTGCAGGAATATCGTAATCTAGTATTAGGGCATGTTCACACAGGGCTGATACGCTGCGTAAAAGCACACAGCATGTCCGCCCTGGTCGCCGCTGGAAATTCCGGCCGAAAAACCGCACCAAATTGTGGTGCAGTTTTTCGACCAGAACGTCCCCTGTGGAAAAAAAAATGGATACCTACCATGTCGACGCATCCCTCTGACGTCCTGCAACTCTAGATGACGTTTCATCCCATGTGACCGCTGCAGCTTGTGATTGGCTGCATCGGTCACATGGGATGATGGACAAAGAAACACAGAATTCCGCCGCTGAAAAAATGCAACATCTGCTATTTGTTGCAGGTTTTACCTCAGCATTGAATACAAAAAAGCAGTGATTATGCAAATACAATTGACATGCTGCGGATTTTAAAAAAACGCTCCGCAGTTCAATTTCTGTGCGTTTTTTCCGCTCCGGATTTGTGCAGCGTGTGGATGAGATTTGTTTAAATCTCATCCACTTTGCTGCTTCTGCAATCCGTTGGGGAAAATCCGCAGTAGTTAGGCTACGTGTGAACTTACTCTTTGTGTACTGAGACGAAAGCTGGGGGGTGGGAGGGGAGTTGTGTGGCCAAGATGGCCGTACTGTACACATAAAATGGCTATTATATATACGTTCAGCTAATCTGAACTAGCATGCTGCTTTGATAGGCGACTTGAGATCAGCGGCGACATACATATATTGTGCCGCTTATCTCCACATGAAACAAAGTATCGGATGGGTTAAAACCGTTGCTTCAGCCGCCATCTAGTGTCTTATGTATATGGGCTCTGGAACACGTTACCATTGCAGAAAAGAGGCGCCTCTCTACCTAAATAAGATCATAGGGACAGGGAGCTTTGCAGACCTGCTGTACTGAATAGCGGCTGTAGTAAAGTATAGGGATGAATTCCCATAAGTCGGACATTACTGATGATACAATTTCCCATCTCTCCGTGTTTGCCGGTTTTACTTTTATCTTGGCTGGATAAGGATCCTGCGGTTTTCCCGTCCTGAACTTTACAAATATAAATATTGTTCTGTTTTTGGTTAATTGCCGTTAATAAAGGACGAGAATAAATCCCTTTCATGTCTTTTAGGTACGTTCTATTCCCGGCTTTTTACTAAGTGCATTTTTCCTTCCAGGGAAATATCATTGTCTAGACACAAGTCCACCTCTCAGTCCATCGAGGGTTAATACAAAAACATTACATTATATACTGTGCTGTACTTACCATACTATACATTATTAAACTGTATAAACTATAAACCACAGGTACATCTGATATATGCAAACTAATTTGACCACTAGGGGCGCTTTATTATTATTTTTTTTCAATCTGAGAAAAATGTAAAAATAACTTGAATCACATGGAAACATTGCAGCCGCAGGTCAACCTACATATCAAGTCCATACAGCGGTCATGTGACTGCGTCCCCTAATAGATCTGGCGCTGCTGCGAATGAGCGATCAAACCCGTTTGCTATATTATTAGCTATAAAAATAACATTTCCAGTAAATAAATATATTTAATCTCAGACAACTCCTTTAGTCATTTTATAATAAAAAGTTCTGCAACTTTCTAATATATTTTATTTCAATTCCTTGCCATTTTCTTAAAACTCTGCTTGCTGTCAGTGTATGAGAACTTTCTTGTTTACATCCATGGGGTCTGAAAAATCTGTACAGACCTTGTACTTCTCACAGATCAGGTTGGTTACAATTGTATTTAGTCTACACAATCCTCTGTGAGCTAAACAAACTGGATTCCAGACTGATACATTTGTCTTGCACTGATACATTGTAACAAACGATCAGGACAGGGGATATATTTTTGCTGCTGATGGGTTTAACTCACAGTGGATTGTCTCTAGAGAAAAATACTAATTTTTCAAACCCTCAGCTGTGAGAAGTATACGTTCATGGTTATAATATACAGCAACCTCAACAAGCAGAGCTGAAGTGTAAAGCATGGAGAAGGGACAACGCAACAGCCTGAAGCTCTGATAAGAAAGGAGGTGGATTCTAGACTACCTCACACTCCAATAGACAATGCAGTTAAGATGGAGCGAATTGTAAAAGTATCCAAATGTAGCAGAACAAAATAGGACAAGATCAGGGACACAGTCAGGGGGCCCAAACATTTGAAGGAAGACCTCACAACAATGACAGGCTAAAAGCATTCGTTGCAGATCACTCGTCTAGTCATGTCTGCAAATTTACACACTGGAAATCCTGGGCTTTCAGGCATATTCTGGGTTAAATGTCAGTGCCAGATCATTGGGTTTTCTGGACCATTAGGTGCCAGATTAAAGGAATTTTACCGTAGCTCCTTAATAAAAAGCCAATTTGTATTTTAGGTTTACTGGCCCATTAACAAAGTTTTATTAGAAGTTTTTACGAGAGGAGGGTTCTAGTTGTTAACATTGTGACAGACATCAAAGCCTTGTATCTTTATAGATCAATTAGAATTAATGAAAGGTAAAATATCTGCTTGGCATTGTAGGCTCTTTAAAAATAACCTGTGCATTGCCTTAATTAAGTGCATTAATTAAGATTTCATTCGTTCCAACCCATTTCCAGCCAGGTAAAAAAAAAAAAGCTACATGCACAATGCTGTTGTGATGATAACATGTCGGGCCACAAAAAACAAAAATCCATTCAAAACCGAAGCCGATACACAGCTGGAGCCTACTGAGTTCCAGTGCCAAAGCTCTACCCCACCACCTAACCATGGTGATTGCATTCAGGTGATATTGGGATACCCTGACTCAGTGGTGATTTAGCACATGGTCCCTGGTGGTTAGTGGTGTATTTGGTAGTCTGAGCCCTTGTGGTCCAGTTGTGTCCCTATTATCCCGGGTCTTCTATTGGAGAATTTCTACTCCTTTATAATACTTTGTGGTCCAGTGGAGAATTTATAATCCCTGGTGGTTAGTGGTGCATTTGGTAGTCCGAGCACTAGTGGTCCAGGTGGGTCCCTATTATCCCTGGTGGTCTATTGGAGAATTTCTACTCCTTTATAATACTTTGTCGTCCAGTAGAGAATTTATAATCCCTGGTGGTTAGTGGTGTATTTGGTAGTCCAAGCACTAGTGGTCCAGGTGGGTCCTATTATTCCCTGGTGGTCTATTGGAGAATTTCTACTCCTTTATAATACTTTGTGGTCCAGTGGAGAATTTATAATCCCTGGTGGTCAGTGATGTATTTAGTAGTCTGAGCACTAGTGGTCCAGGTGGGTCCCTATTATCCCTATAATACTTTGTCGTCCAGTGGAGAATTTATAATTCCTGGTGGTTAGTGGTGTATTTGGTAGTCCGAGCACTAGTGGTCCAGGTGGGTCCTATTATTCCCTGGTGGTCTATTGGAGAATTTCTACTCCTTTATAATACTTTGTGGTCCAGTGGAGAATTTATAATCCCTGGTGGTCTAGTGTAGGTCAGAGTCTCTGATGGTCTGGTGGGAGAGCTAGGTTATAGTACTAGGGGGTTAGGCAGCTCCTGGTCCCCAATGTAAAACCTGTGCCAAGAATACTTGACCATCAAATGTCTTTTACAGACCTACTGTGCTAGAGGGGTCTTTAGACCACCTCAGATGTCATTGTCCAGAAGTGACTGCAACCGTTAACCCGTGTAGCTACACTACTGGGGGTAGATAATATCTCTAAATATACAGCGGAATATGGGTGGGTATATTATATTCGCTGGTTCCCTGTTATGCAGGACACCCCCACCCCCTGCGCTTTCCTATGCTATAAATGAATGGGGGCAAAGATACACCAAGTATAAACTTATACACCTTAGAGTTGACCTATAGTCTTCCAGTAGAGGTGGATATTGTTCTTAGAAAGGCGACTCTACTAATTGGTAGAAATGGCATCAGAACTGTGAATTTATGACCATAAAGTGTCTGACTGGTCGTACCAATTTACGGAGAGCATCCTGTAATAAGTGGCGCACACGGAGGTAGTGCAGACGAGAGCGGAGTCAGGGCGTCCGAGGATGAAGTCACACTGAAAGCTTCTGATTAATGTCCATGCTGAACACGCTCGCTGTGGAATAATGAGCCGTTTATGGCCCTCGTGTTCCTCCCGCTTCCGTTTTGGACTTTGTAATGCTAACTTGGAACTTTTTGTTTCCTAATACAAACGCGTTGCTGCGAGAAACCGTTAACCGTGACTCTGCCGCACTCATCTCACGTCTCAGACGCTGTTAGATACATACAAAGTAACATGAAGACACTATGGCTACCAATTATTATAAATGACCCCCAATCAGATTGTTGGCCTGGTCGGGTTCTATTGGCAAATTCTCTACTTTTTCTTTGTAATATATGAGTTGAACACATCAGTATCATAAACTTCTTACCTGTTCTGATAGTTTGCTACAATGTATCAGTGTAGGTAAAATGTTTTAGGTATTCCCCCCCCCCCTTCACTGCAGTACCCAGGACAGCGACGTCCACCGTGTCTCTTCCCTTGAATGGGCTGAGATGCAGTACCAGGTCAGCCACACTCATATGGGCAGCGCTATCCCAGAAAACACAATGAAGGGGCCATGGCGCTCCATTAAACGTTGCTGCCTCTTCATTCTATTGATCAGTGGGGGTCCCAAAGATGCTACCCCTACCGATCGTTCATTGATGTCCTTTCCTAAGGATAAGCCATCAATGTTATATTCTGGACACCCCTGTTTAACTTACAGAGGATTGTTAAGACTGGATACAATTGTAACAAACCCTCCGCATTAGCTTTGTACAGGTTTTCAGCATCTGGATGTAAACAAGAATGTCCCCATTCACTGACCGCAAACAGAGATATTGAAAATGGTGGGGAATTGAAACACAAAGTCTATTAGAAAGTCACACAACTTTTCGTTATACAATGAGTAAGATTTATTTTACATAAAATGGGGAAATCCTTTAAGGTCACTCTGAAATGTTTTCATTACGGTTCCAAAATTAAGGACCTTGATACTTTTTGGCAAAGAACCAATCTCAAACTTCTTCAGGCCTAAGAGGGTCTTCATCCTAGAGGTCCGTTACCCAACACAGTCATATGGGGAAGGGAAGTGACAACAGAAAACGGTGCTTATGTCACTTTTTTAGCCCCGCCCAGTTACCCATTGTTGCACCTAATGGTGTAGAATCAGGCTGAATGTGGCATCGCTCATTTATGCCGCCATTTTGTTCGAAATTTTCCACAATAAAACTCGTTTAACCCTTTGCTACCTTGGAAGGTGTAGGGGTTAGGAGGGCATTGTGTGGCGGCCTTGGCTTGGAGCGGTCCAGGGTGTGCCTCCCGCCCAACGTCAGTCTCCTGCGGTTCATTGTCAGGTTATCTCTGGGGAGGAAAAGACTCCCTGTTTACAGGAAATGCAGCACAAGGGTCTCCGGTGCGGTGGGAAAGGCGTGTGCATTAACAAGGACACTGATTGTTTGTAACCCCTTCACGACTATACCATGATCGGAGGGTTAAACATCGCTGGATGATGGTTGTTAATTGGAACTCGCAGAGGATTGTAACATTTCCTCGCTGCAGCGCTAATTACATCATAGGGTTTCCTGATTGGTTTTTATGACTTTGTCATCATTAGTGTTACATGGTTTTGTTTTCTACCTCCACATGATGAGACCCCATCTTGCTGTATGACACGCTGCTCAGCGCCATTGTAGTATATGTCACCTCCAAGGACCATTATATAGTTTATATATAGAATTTATCTACCGAAGAAGTTGTCACATTGTAAATACAGTACATTACTTATCTTGTACTCCAGAGCTGCATTCATAATTCTGATGGTTGTTAATAGAAACGTCAGCAAGCTTGTCAACCTCCCTAATAACATGCTTTTTCAAAAGGGGCAGATGAGCAGCTGCCATACGCTGCTGTCGCTTATCTTTAATTGAAACTATAGGCAAGTTCGATCCAAGTTGTCTCAGGTAGCAGCTTTCAGGTGAGGGGTCTATCAAGCCCAATAGACATTGGACTCTGCCATAGCTAGAAAAAAAACCAATGTCTACGGGCAGGGGTCACCAACCTTTTGCACTCCAGCTGTTGTTAAACTACAACTCCCAGCATGCCCTGACAGCCAAAGGCTTTATTATTCCAGCAAAGTCTGTCAGTGCATGCTGGGAATTGTAGTTCCACAACAGCAGGTGTTACAAAGGTTGCTGACCCCTGGTCTATGGGGTTTATATAAACTATGTCTCTGAGCAATCCCAAATAGTGACAGCAAATGGATAGATGAAGGTGTGGCCAGTGGGGATCAGGGGCGGAGCCTGACTCTTAAGGGTGTGGCTATAGTTGCACTTGGTGTAATACTTGTAATGTATACGTTGTCCTGGGTGCTGGAATACATTATCCTGGGTGCTGCTATACATTATCCTGGGTGCTGCTATACATTATCCTGGGTGCTGCTATACATTATACTGGGTGCTGCTATACATTATACTGGGTGCTGCTATACATTATCCTGGGTGCTGCTATACATTATACTGGGTGCTGCTATACACAATACTGGGTGCTGGAATACATTATCCTGGGTGCTGGAATACATTATCCTGGGTGCTGGAATACATTATCCTGGGTGCTGCTATACATTATCCTGGGTGCTGCTATACATAATACTGGGTGCTGGAATACATTATCCTGGGTGCTGCTATACATTATCCTGGGTGCTGCTATACATTATCCTGGGTGCTGCTATACATTATACTGGGTGCTGGTATATTTTATACTGGGTGTTGGCATACATTATACTGGGTGCTGGTATATGTTATACTGGGTGTTGGCATACATTATACTGGGTGCTGGTATATTGTATACTGGGTGTTGGCATACATTATACTGGGTGCTGGTACACAATGTCCTGTTTGTTGGCATACATTATACTGGGTGCTGGTTTATTGTTTACTGGGTACTGGTACACAATGTCCTGGTTGTTGGCATACATTGTCCTGGGTGCTGGTATACATTGTCCTGGGTGTTGGCATACATTATCCTGGGTGCTGCTATACATTATCCTGGGTGTTGGCATACATTATACTGGGTGCTGGTATACATTGTCCTGGGAGTTGGGATACATTATACTGGGTGCTGGTATACATTATACTGGGTGTTGGCATTCATTATACTGGGTGTTGGCATTCATTATACTGGGTGCTGGTATACATTGTCCTGGTTGTTGCCATGCATTATACTGGGTGCTGGTATATTGTATACTGGGTGTTGGCATACATTATACTGGGTGCTGGTACACAATGCCCTGGTTGTTGGCATACATTATACTGGGTGCCGGTTTATTGTATACTGGGTGCTGGTATATGTTATGCTGGATACTTGTATACATTGTCCTAGTTGTTGGTATACAGTATACTGGGTGCTGGTACACAATGTCCTGGTTGTTGGCATACATTATCCTGGGTGTTGGCATACATTATCCTGGGTGTTGGCATACATTATCCTGGGTGTTGGCATACATTATACTGGGTGCTAGTATATTTTATACTGGGTGCTGGTATACATTATACTGGGTGTTGGCATACATTATACTGGGTGCTGGTATATTTTATACTGGGTGCTGGTATACATTATACTGGGTGTTGGCATACATTATACTGGGTGCTGGTATACATTGTCCTGGTTGTTGCCATACATTATACTGGGTGCTGGTATATTGTATACTGGGTGCTGGTATACATTGTCCTGGGTGTTGGCATACATTATACTGGGTGCTGGTATATTGTATACTGGGTGCTGGTATACATTGTCCTGGGTGCTGGTATACATTGTCCTGGGTGTTGGCATACATTATACTGGGTGCTGGTATACATTATACTGGGTGTTGGCATACATTATACTGGGTGCTGGTACACAATGTCCTGTTTGTTGGCATACATTATACTGGGTGCTGGTTTATTGTATACTGGGTGCTGGTATATTGTATACTGGGTGTTGGCATACATTATACTGGGTGCTGGTACACAATGTCCTGTTTGTTGGCATACATTATACTGGGTGCTGGTTTATTGTATACTGGGTGCTGGTATATGTTATGCTGGATACTGGTATACATTGTCCTAGTTGTTGGTATACATTATACTGGGTGCTGGTATATTGTATACTGGGTGCTGGTACACAATGTCCTGGTTGTTGGCATACATTATCCTGGGTGTTGGCATACATTATCCTGGGTGTTGGCATACATTATACTGGGTGCTGGTATATTTTATACTGGGTGCTGGTATACATTATACTGGGTGTTGGCATACATTATACTGGGTGCTGGTATACATTGTCCTGGTTGTTGCCATACATTATACTGGGTGCTGGTATACATTATACTGGGTGTTGGCATACATTATACTGGGTGCTGCTATACATTATACTGGGTGCTGGTATACATTATACTGGGTGCTGATACACAATGCCCTGGTTGTTGGCATACATTATACTGGGTGCTGGTTTATTGTATACTGGGTGCTGGTATATGTTATGCTGGATACTGGTATACATTGTCCTAGTTGTTGGTATACATTATACTGGGTGCTGGTATATTGTATACTGGGTGCTGGTACACAATGTCCTGGTTGTTGGCATGCATTATACTGGGTGCCGGTTTATTGTATACTGGGTGCTGGTATATGTTATGCTGGATGCTGGTATACATTGTCACCTGACTAAAATATTTAACCTCTCTCTTTCCTCTGGTATCTTTCCCTCTGCTTTTAAACATGCCATTATAAACCCATTATTGAAAAAACCAACTCTTGACCCATCCAGCGCTGCCAACTACCGACCAGTCTCTAATCAGCCCTTCATCTCCAAACTCCTGGAACGCTTGGTCTACTCTCGCCTTATCGGCTATCTCTCTGCTAACTCCATTCTTGACCCCTTACAATCTGGTTTCCGCACTCTACACTCCACAGAAACTGCCCTGACTAAAGTCTCAAATGATCTCTTGGCGGCTAAATCGGACGCTAAATCCTCTCTCCTGATTCTTTTGGATCTCTCTGCAGCCTTTGACACTGTAGACCACAAACTCCTACTTAACATGCTCCACTCTATTGGCCTCAAGGACGCGGCTCTCTCTTGGTTTTCCTCCTATCTCTCTGACCGCTCATTCAGTGTGTCATTTGCTGGTTCCACTTCTTCTCCTCTTCCCCTTGATATCGGGGTTCCTCAGGGATCAGTCCTAGGTCCGCTGCTCTTTTCTCTCTACACAGCTCCTATTGAACAAACCATCAGCAGATTTGGCTTCCAGTACCATCTCTACGCTGATGACACCCAATTATATACCTCTTCCCGTGACATCACCCCTGCTCTAATACAGAACACCAGTGATTGTCTGTCCGCTGTCTCTAACATCATGTCCTCTCTCTATCTGAAACTGAATCTTTCTAAAACTGAGCTCCTTGTGTTCCCACCATCTACTAACCTCCCTAAACCTGATGTCTCCAACTCTGTGTGTGGCACTACCATCACTCCTGGGCAGCACGCCCGCTGTCTCTATCATTACCATAACTCCTAGGTAGCACGCCCGCTGTCTCGGGGTTATTTTTGACTCAGATCTTTCCTTTACTCCTCACATACAATCACTTTCACGCTCCTGTCATTTTCACCTCAAAAACATCTCCAGAATCCGCTCTTTTCTTACGGAGGAAACCGCCAAAACTCTCATTGTTGCTCTGATTCACTCTCGTCTTGACTACTGTAACTCATTACTAGTCGGTCTTCCCCTCACTAAACTCTCCCCTCTCCAATCTATCCTCAATGCAGCAGCCAGGCTCATCTTTATGACCAACCGCTACACCAACGCTTCTAATCTGTGCCAGTCACTGCACTGGTTGCCCATCCCCTTCCGGATAAAATTCAAACTTATTACTCTCACCCACAAAGCTCTCCACAGTGCTGCACCTCCTTACATCTCCTCCCTCATCTCTACCACCCTACTCGGGCTCTACGTTCTGCCAACGACCTTAGATTAAAATCCTCCATAATCCGAACCTCCCACTCCCGTCTCCAGGATTTCTCTCGTGCTGCTCCGTCCTCTGGAATGCGCTACCCCAGACAATCCGATTAATTCCCAATATCCACAGTTTTAAACGTGCCCTGAAAACACATCTATTTAGACAGGCCTATAACATTCCCTAATCTGACTCCTTTCCATGGCCCTCCTTTTAGATTAGTCATCAGAATAAGATTCCCTCACACTCCTTCTCTTCATGTCCGTCATACACGGATACTGGCGGGTGATCGGCTCATGCAGCTTTATGTTACCACCGCATGTGTATAAAAATGGCCGGACCATTGTACAGAACAAACACTATTACACTTTGTGTCTCCCTTATGTCCTCATAGATTGTAAGCTCTTGTGATCAGGGTCCTCACTCCCCAGATTTGAATTGTAAATGAACTTTGTCACTATGTAATGTCTGATATTGTCTGTTTCATGTCCCCTCTAAATTGTAAAGTGCTGCGTAATATGTTGGCGCTATATAAATAAAGATTATTATTATTATTGTCCTAGTTGTTGGCATACATTATACTGGGTGCTGGTATATTGTATACTGGGTGCTGGTATATTTTATACTGGGTGCTGGTATATTGTATACTGGGTGTTGGCATACATTATACTGGGTGCTGGTTTATTGTATACTGGGTGCTGGTATATGTTATGCTGGATGCTGGTATACATTGTCCTAGTTGTTGGTATACATTATACTGGGTGCTGGTATATTTTATACTGTGTGTTGGTATACATTGTCCTGGGTGTTGGCATACATTATACTGGGTGCTGGTTTATTGTATACTGGGTGCTGGTATATGTTATGCTGGATGCTGGTATACATTGTCCTAGTTGTTGGTATACATTATACTGGGTGCTGGTATATTTTATACTGTGTGTTGGTATACATTGTCCTGGGTGTTGCCATACATTATACTGGGTGCTGGTATACATTATACTGGGTGCTGGTATATTTTATACTGTGTGTTGGTATACATTGTCCTGGGTGCTGGTATACATTATACTGGGTGCTGGTATATTTTGTACTGGATGCTGGTATACATTGTCCTGGCCCAGGACAATGTATACCAGCACCCAGTATAATGTATGCCAACACCCAGGACTCCTGGGTGTTGGCATACATTATACTGGGTGCTGGTATACATTGTCTTGGGTGTTGGCATACATTATACTGGGTGCTGGGTGCTGGTATACATTGTCCTGGGTGTTGGCATACATTATACTGGGTGCTGGTATACATTGTCCTGGGTGTTGGCATACATTATACTGGGATCTGGTATACATTATACTGGGTGTTGGCATACATTGTCCTGGGTGCTGGTATACATTGTCCTGGGTGTTGGCATACATTATACTGGGTGCTGGTATTCATTATACTGGGTGTTGGCATACATTATACTGGGTTGCTTCCCTGTATGGTGGAAGGTGGAAGGTAGCACTGGCAGGCATCTTGCAGGCATACAGTAGGTATAAATCTCTGCGCTGGCATATATTGTTCTGGGTATTGGCATGCAGTTGGTATAAATCCTCGGCTGGCATGCCGTTATAGCTGGTCTGATGACTTGGCTCCCTAGTGGATTTTTAGCTTGGTGTTTCGGATCTCTTGGCCTCATTCAGCCCTCCAGCTGCAATCTGGTATCACTCAGCCATATCATTACTACAAGCAGAAGAATTATCAGGGGATGAAACTGTCCATGGAGAGCAGCAGCTCCGGGCTCCTCCAGCGCCTAAAAACCTAAAAGTCTTATGTGACACTTCTCCCGGAGAACGCTACCCAATTAATTATTAACCCTTCACTGCACCGCGAATAGACTGATAACCGAGAACTACAAGGTCTCATGTACACTAAGCAGTTTTTCTGCATGGGTGTATTTCTACAGCATCCAGATGTATATAGGCCGGCTCAGCAGACAGTACCACACATGGTAGGCTTAGATACACGGCTCCGCAGACAGGATCACACATGATAGGCTTAGATACACGGCTCAGCAGACAGGATCACACATGATAGGCTTAGGATATGATCACACGGAGTGTTTTCAGGCGTATTTCGGGGCGTTTACGTCTCGAAAAATGCCTAAAAAAACGGAAGCAGAACGCCTACAAACATCTGCCCTTTGATTTCAATGGGAAATACGGCGTTCTGTTCCGACTGTGTGTTTTTTTACGCCTCGTTTTCCAAAAACGGCACGTAAAAAACGCCCGCGAATAAGAAGAGCATGTCACTTCTTGAACAAAATGGGATTAGATACACGACTCATCAGACAGTATCACACATGATAGGCTAAGATACACGGCTCAGCAGACAGTATCACACATGATAGGCTTAGATACATGGCTCAGCAGACAGTACCACACATGATGGGCTTAGATACAAGGTTCAGCAGACAGTATCACACATGATAGGCTAAGATACATGGCTCAGCAGACAGTATCACACATGATAGGCTAAGATACATGGCTCAGCAGACAGTATCACACATGATAGGCTTAGATACACGGCTCAACACACAGTATCACACATAGAATTAGATACAGTGGCTCAGCAGATAGTATCACACATAATAGGCTTGGATACACAGCTCGGCGGACAGTATTACACATGATAGGCTTAGATACACAGCTCGGCGGACAGTATTACACATGATAGGCTTAGATACACAGCTCGGCGGACAGTATTACACATGATAGGCTTAGATACATGGCTCAGAAGACAGTATTACACATGATAGGCTTAGATACATGGCTCAGCAGACAGTATTACACATGATAGGCTTAGATACAGGGCTCAGCAGACAGTATCACACATGATAGGCTTAGATAAACGGCTCAACAGACAGTATCACACATGATAGGCTTAGATACACGGTTCAGCAGACAGTATTGCACATGATAGGCTTAGATACACAGCTCAGCAGACAGTTCACACATGACAGGATGAGATACACAGCTCAGCAGACAGTATCACACATGACAGGATGACATACACAGCTCAGCAGACCGTATCACACATGATAGGATAAGATACACAGCTCAGCAGACTATCAGGGTATGTTCACACGGCCTATTTACGGACGTAAATCGGGCGTTTTTGCCCCGAATTACGCCCGAAAATAGCGCCTCAATAGCGCTGACAAACATCTGCCCATTGAAAGCAATGGGCAGACGTTTGTCTGTTCACACGAGGCGTATATTTACGCGCCGCTGTCAAATGACGGCGCGTAAATAGACGCCCGCGTCAAAGAAGTGACCTGTCACTTCTTTGGCCGTAATTGGAGCCGCTATTCATTGACTCCAATGAATAGCAGCGCTAATTACGGCCGTAATTGACGCGGCGTTCAAGCGCCTGCACATGCCGGTACGGCTGAAATTACGGGGATGTTTTCAGGCTGAAACATCCCCGTAATTTCAGCCGTTACGGACCCCCGCCGTGTGAACATACCCTCACACATGACAGGATGAGATACACAGCTCAGCAGACAGTATCACACATGATAGGATTAGATACACAGCTCAGCAGACAGTATCACACATGATAGGATTAGATACAGTGGCTCAGCAAACAGTATCACACATGACAGGATGAGATACACAGCTCAGGAGACAGTATCACACATGATAGGATTAGATACACAGGCTTAGCAGACAGTATCACATGATAGCGTTAGATATACCGGTTCAGCAGACAGTATCACACATGATAGGATTAGATACCCAGGTTCAGTAGACTGTATCACACACGATAGGATAAGATACTCATGCTTAACAGACAGTATCACATGATAGACTTAGATACAAATGTTTAATGAAACAAAATGACCAATTAATTATATGAAGTTGCCGTCAGAACCGTACAGTTTAGTTGACAATTACCTGACGTCTATGATCGGCGTTAGGCTCAGGAATTTAGTATCCCTGGGAATTCTTGTAAAATGGTGGCAACTACCTCCATAGTCTTAGAGCCATACACCCCTCCATGAAGTAAAAATTAACACAAAGCCTTAAATCTCCCCTCCCTCCCCCCGCAACAAGATCCAGACACCCATGGACACCAGGTTCTAATTGGAAGGTATTTTTCACAATACACATCTCCGTCACTAAATCAGCCGGTGCCCTAGGGGGGCAATTTTCTCTATCCCCTCAATAATAACATTATGGATTGCAGCCCCGGATAGCAATAAGCTCACACTGTTTGATCACCTTCCTTATATCATTACTATTTATTCTCATTTCTTTGATGGCAGACAGAAGCATTCCCATAAAATTATTATCTACACGTATGGCGTAATGTGTCCGTCTATCTTCTGAGACGAGGATTTAATTGTATTCGCACCGGCGGCAGTCGCTATGTTCTGAAACTCTTCGTGTAGTTATTAGATCATGTGACCCGTTTCTCAGTATTACACCGTAATGTGTTAAATATGGCATGCGTGTAGAAACGGGCTGCTCAGTATGGAGCCTGTCTGCAGGCGATCATCAATGAGATTTACCCCGCCGTCTGACAACATTGCTGTTCAGGTTGAGACAATGCCATCAGCCCGGCCTCGCTGCATCTCGCTACCACCGCCACATATACTCATTAGAGAATATGGCTCATTATTTCCCAGCAATTGGATTGGGAACATTGGCCTTGTTCATCAAAACTGACTAACTGTAAATCTGTTGCCCATAGCAACCAATCAGAGCTCAGCTTTCATTTCTTAAACTGCTCTGGGAAAATGAAAGCTGAGCTCTGATTGGTTGCTATAGGCAACAAGGGCAGTTTTTCTGTTAGGCCAGGATCACACATGCCGTTTTGGCTCAGTCTTTTGAGACAAAACCTGAAAGTGGAACCAAAATTAAGGAAAGATATGAAGAATAGACTGATGCATCTCATTTGTTTTGTGTCCACTGCTTGGTTTGGCTTAAATAACGGACCAAAAACTGCATCAAAACTGCATGTGTGTGATCCTGGCCTGACAGTAAAATGTCCTTGTTGCCCATAGCAACCAATCAGACCTCCGCTTTCATTTTTCCAGAGCAGTTTAAGAAATGAAAGCTGATCTCTGATTGGTTACTATGGGCAACTGATTTACAGTTAGACAGTTTTGATAAATTAGGTTTTACTTACGGAGGCTGAAAACCTGTACAGACCTAATACTTCTCACAGCTGAGGGTTTGTTACAATTGTATCCAGTCTAGACAATCCTTTGTGAGCTAATCACATCAGCAGCACAAATCTCCCTCCTGTCCTGATAGTTTGCTACAATGTATCAGTGCAGGTATACGATTGTAACAAGCCCTCAGCAGTGAGAAGTAAAAGACCATGTTTACACGTTCAGTATTCTGTCAGGATTTAAGCGCGGATTCTACTGCAAAATCCTGACAGAATCCGCTAACATTCTGCAGGTAACACGCTAAGAAAAACATCCGCAAGTATTAATGAACGCGCTATAGATTTTAAAATCCACGGCATGATCATTATTGCTGCGAATTCCACGTAGAATAAACATGGATTAGCTCCATGCATTGAATCATAAATCTGATTTTCTATGGCAAATTGGCGCTGTGTGAACATGGCCTTAGGTCTATACAGGTTTTCAGCCTTTGGATGTAAACAGAAATGTTCACATTCAATGACAGCAAGCATAGTTATTAAGAATGGTGATGAATTGAAGCATTATGCAGAACTTTTTATGATATTCTAATTTAGCTTCTCATGTGTTACTTAGCAAACACCACAGAAGATTACAGACTCTCATCAGCACCAGGCAAACCTAGAAAGATGTCAGGGTCTATTGGTATAGGGGTTCCAATAGGATCTGAGTAAACATGCTCTACATTTGTCAAGCCGAGGGTGTGGTACACCTGGAGCCAGCCATGTTTGGCACAACCGCATCATGGGTGCAGCTGTACTCAATATTCCAGGAAAATGGGACATTTGTATGAAGCCCTAATCTGAAGGGGACTGTCCTTTAAAGGGGTTCTCTGCGTTTGGACAATCCCTACTTGTTAGGAGGGTCCCTTGACAATAAGCTGATCATAAAGTTTCTCCCTGCTGCGACCCCCAGTGATCCACTGTAATCTGTAGGGAAACCTGGCAGTAAAGGTACTTTTACACAGGCCAATGATCGGGCAAACGAGTCTTCATAGGATCGCTCGTTCCCGATCATTGCCCTGCGTAAACAGAGCAACGATCAGCCAATGAATGAGCATTCACTCGCTCGTGGGCTGATCATATCGTTTATGCAGCAGGAAATATTATGGTGGTCGGCAGCACATCTTGGTGTGTAAACAGGGAGACGCGCTGCCGACATGATAGTAATTCATGCAGATGAGCGATCGTAGAAACGATCACTTGTCCCCATGCAAAGCTCCTTGTGAAAGGATCAAACGAGTGCCGATCAACGAGCTGACTCTTTGATCGGCGCTCCTTGTTACAGACAAAATTGGCCGGTGTTAAAGGACCCTAAGGCCTTATTCACACGAACGTGTTAAACGTCCGTGGCATGGCTGTTGAAACAGTGGCCGTCCCACGGACCTATGTAATTCAATGTGGCCGTTCACACAGCCGTTGTTTCAACGGACCGTGTGAAGGGTCCGTGGGAAAATAGGACATGTCCTATCTTTTCACGCATCACGCATCCCTCCATAGACTCTCAACTATGGTGGATGCGTGACATCGCGTCCCGCACTGCTGCAGCACTGCAGTTTTTCATGTCCGAGATGCGCAGCGCTCGTGTGAATCAGGCCTAAGTGTTCCATTTCCCTGCAGCACCCCCACAGTGGAAATTAGCTATTACACAGTGTGCATTCATATGAATGTGTTGTCTATGTCATGCAGAACAGAACAGGTTGTCCAGAACGAGAGACACTCTATGTAACCACTCTCCACTCTGCCCAGAAGATGAGGATCCTGCACAGAGGACTCCCCCCCCCCCCTCTATTAGGGCATGCCCACACGTGGCGGATTTCCTCCGCAACTGTCCGCATCAATGCCGCACAGAATCTGCGTTGCAGATTCTGCGGCGGATCTGCCCAAAATGTGCAGTAAATTGATGCGGACTAGCTGCTGCGGACTGCGGTAAAAGTGCTTCCCTTCTCCCTATCAGTGCAGGATAGAGAGAAGGGACAGCACTTTCCCTAGTGAAAGTAAAAGAATTTCATACTTACCGGCCGTTGTTTTGGTGACGCGTCCCTCTTTCGGCATCCAGCCCGACCTCCCTGGATGACGCGGCAGTCCATGTGACCGCTGCAGCCTGTGATTGGCTGCAGCTGTCACTTAGACTGAAACGTCATCCTGGGAAGCCGGACTGGAGACAGAAGCAGGGAGTTCTCGGTAAGTATGAACTTCTATTTTTTTTACAGGTTGCTGTATATTGGGATCGGTAGTCACTGTCCAGGGTGCAGAAACAGTTACTGCCGATCGCTTAACTCTTTCAGCACCCTGGACAGTGATTATTTACTGACGTCTCCTAGCAACGCTCCCGTAATTACGGGAGCCCCATTGACTTCCTCAGTCTGGCTGTAGACCTAGAAATACATAGGTCCAGCCAGAATGAAGAAATGTCATGTCAAAAAAGCAAGACGCATCCGCAGCACACATAACATGTACATGACAGCTGCGGACTTCATTGCGGAAATTAGAATCTCCATTGAAGTCAATGGAGAAATTCCGCCATGAGTCCGCAACCAGTCCGCCACTGCTCCGCAACAGACAGAGCATGCTGCGGACACCAAATTCCGCACCGCAGCCTATGCTCCGCAGCGGAATTTTCAGCCTCGTCTAAACGAACCCTACTAAATAGAAGTGGAAGTCAATGGAGAAACGGCTCCGCTGCGGATTAACGCTGCGGAGTGTCCGCAGCGGAATTCAAGAGCAATTCCACCACGTGTGGCTTTGCCCTTAAAGTGTCAGTCCAGTTATACTCTTCTCCTGTCTGAACTAACATAGGGCGTAGAGAACCTCTCCTGCACGCTGTTGTGGCAACCATATGAGTATTGTGCACGGGTACAATTTTAATTTAGTTGAGTTTCCATCCGAAGAGAAATTAGATTGTCAGCTCTGGTGGTGCAGGGTCGTCGGGGATGTATAAACATCTACTTTAGATAGTAAGCTCTTCTTCTGTCTCTTGTTCTTTAATTCTATGTTGACGATTCCCCCATTTTTCCTGGTGGTAAAGCGCTGCAGAATATGTTGGCATTATATAAATGAATGTATTAGTCTATAGGTGTGGTGTTCTAGAAACAGTTGTAGCAGTTTTGTGTTTAACACATCACCTCTCTATATACAGCGCCTATACGGAGCCCTACAAAGTCTGTCCCATCCCCATGAACAATGTAGAGGACATCACATCTGACGAGGATCAGAAGAGCTCTGAAGATGAAGAGTCCAGCTCCGGAGGAAGTGGAGGGGTACAGAAGGTAATGACATATCATTTCTCTATTATTAATAACGTCGGTCATATTGATTCTCTGTCAGGGATTCTTGCTGTGATTGATCGAATTATTTACTGCCACGTTTTCTGGTTATACGACACGTCTAACTAATCTTCATGTGCTGTGCAATTGAATATAATCTATTGCTCTCTGTTTTCAGCCATTTCAGACTAGGGAATGGACTGACTGTAAGATAGTTTAATGCACTCAGTTGTGTTCCCTGTTATCAGCCATTTCAGGCTGGGGAGAGGTTAACTTTACAACAGGTCGTCTATACAGTCTATTGCTCCCTGTTATCAGGCATTTTGAGTCTGGGAAAGGTTGATTGTTGGACAGGAGAATATAATCTATAGCCCTTGTTATCGGTCACTGAATACAATTTATTTCTCCCTGTTATCAGCCATTTCAGGCTCGGAAGAAGCTGACTGTAGTGTTCTTCAATGGGATAAATGACAGGATGTCCAGAATCCTCCCTGCCCCTATGATCACTACTTTATGTCACGGATCTCTAGTGCTGAAAACCTCCAAAAATATTCACCCTCATTTACATGCAGCGACTTCACACAGTGTATACATTATACATTGTAACAGTGCGTTATTCATGTGTATGGTGAGATACATCTGTCTGCACTTACTATGTTATTGAGTTTTTACTATGAAACCCATGACACTGCCCCTTTATAAT
Organism: Rhinoderma darwinii; assembly: GCF_050947455.1. Lineage (NCBI taxonomy): Eukaryota > Metazoa > Chordata > Amphibia > Anura > Rhinodermatidae > Rhinoderma > Rhinoderma darwinii. Next base: position 138,937,462 of record NC_134693.1, read on the forward strand.
CCTGCCGCTCTCTGAGGTTCAGGGGCACTGCCGCCTCTGCACCCGCTATGGCTCCAGCACTGCACTCATCACCTAGTATGCAGATGCTGCGATCTCCCCAGCAGATGTGGCCCTCGCCCCCGTCCTGCAGCTGCACATGTCTTATTGCTACTCCAAGAACGAGAATACAGAGGCTTTCATTGATGGGGATGTCACTGGTACTGGGCACAATGCGCCTTTATGCTCATCCTGCGCCCAAGGTATTAAATGTATTGTGTGTGTGTACATGTGTGTGTGTGTGTGCGTGCGTGCGTGCGTGCGTGCGTGCGTGTGTGTGTGTTTGTTTGTTTGTCATAGCTTTTCTTTTAAATGACCAGGAAAACTTTTATCTAGATCGGATGCTGGAGAACTACAAGTATTATTTTGCCTATGTTTTTGTGTGTATCTTTGTATATATGTGTGTGTGTGTGCATCTTTTTATATGTATCTATGTGTGTGTAAGTACGTACGTGTGTGTGTGTGTGTACCTGTATGTACCTGTGTATGTGTGTATGTACCTATGAATGTGTGTGTGTGTGTGTGTACCTGTGTGTGTGTGTATGTATGTATGTATTTATGTACCTGTATGCGTGTGTGTATGTGTGTGTTCATGTATGTGAGTGTATATGTATTTATGTACCTGTGTGTATATGGAAGTGTGTGTGTGTATGTATGTCTGTGTATATGTAGGTACCTGTGTGTGTGAGTGTACCTGTATGTATGTATGTATGTATGTACCTGTGTGTGTATGCATTTGGGTATGCATGTGTCTGTGCTGATAAATTCTAGATTATCAAATATTCCGGATTATCGAATGGCCATTGAAAAGGATATAAAACTCACATTTTTAGGTTACATTCGGAAGCAGCTGATTATTTTAGAATTTTTGGTGTAAATTTTGAACCGAAAATCCGCAACAAATTACAGTACAATATATATGAACCTTGGCTGCGCATTTAAGGCCATTCTATAGATTTCCAGATCTGTTTACATGCCCTCTATGTTGCAAATTTGCTGCAGATTTTCGCCATGTATTTCCTCCTTTGCAATGTAAATAAAATCAGTGGCAAATCCACAGCAAAATCTGCATGTAAAGCCGTTCCATATATGTGTTTGTTACAGGTAAATGCTGGATTATCAGATTTGCTGGAGTTATTAGATGTTGGATTAAAGGCATTTCACTGTAAATCGGAGTGCTGTATATACAGTAATGAAGCAGGAGTAGATTATACATTTCCTTCTTTCATATCGCTTCATACCTAGGCAGGAATTTGTATTTATCCAGAATGTTTTATTTTGGGGGTAAATTCCCTTCAGGTCTCCTATACTCTGCTCAGTGATTGTTGCGCCTTTGCTCCGTGTTCGCGGCTTTCGTGCCATAACTTGAGGGGGTAAATTGTGTGTCTGCCGTCTAGCAGGGTCTCGATGTCCAGGCATGAATAATAGATACAGCGTATCACCACGTTTACTTATACGGAGCGGTGACCCATCCTTCACCGCCTGTCACGCTGTTATTACGTTATTGCTCCGGAGTCAGCACTCTGTGGGCTCTTTGGAGAAGCTGTTACCTTCCAGGTTAATGCACAATGTGCCGGGGAAGGATATTTCTAAGTGACAGGCAGCCATAGGACTCGCCCGTCAATAGGTCTGAAGCTCGTGGACTCTACATAGGATGCAGATACTTTATATCAGTGCTACGTAGAGGTTCTGACCCAGCTTTCCCAGACTCCTGAATGCCAAACCTGCTTAGTTATATTGTCACAGACAGACATGTATATGATAATGGCCGTCCATGCGGCAGCTATCGGCCCCTGAAGATAGAGAGCGCAGTCATGGATGGTCCTATCCTCTTTGCTTTTAGGGAGCACGGACTCCCCTGTCTATAGGCACTGCCGTACCTCCCAACATTTAAATCCCCATTTTCAGAACATTTTAAGCCCCGCCGCCGATGTGCCCAGGAATGCCCATTTTTGGCTTCATTAGCAAATGCCCAGTCATTATGACGACCGTTTTATGGACCGGGACGGTTGTTGGGCATGGGCGCTGCAATCATAGAAAATGTAGGAGGGGGATCACCACTGGGGTAAAGGAAAGGGGGGGGGCAAACAAGGATCCAAATCTTCTGTCCCCTCCCTAAGGGACAGCCCTTTTTTGATCCCTACTCTGGTGCCTGATTTCCTCAGTGTGCAATGATACAGGCCCATCCCTATACCTAGGCAGATTTGCCATTCTGGAGTCTTGATGAGCGGCAGTATTGGCCATATTGGTTCTCACCCAACTTTCCCAGATACGGATAACAAGAGAAGACGAAGACACGAGAATTTATACTTACTTTCTTCTTTTGAACTAGATTGTAAGCTCCTATGACCAGGCCCTGATGTAGAAGATGCTCTATTGTGGTATTTGTTGGCAATGAAAGGGTGGCGAGACACTCTATTTTTAATAAATTGTTTTAAACCCCCCCCCGCCCGTCTGAAACTGATAAACAAAAATATCCTTGACTCTCCTTCCCTTCGCTCATACATCATACAGTGCCCCCGGCCGCGGCCCTCTACGTGGTTGTAAATCGCGCAGTCACACAAGGTAATTGGCGGAATTTAATTCAATGTTTTTTTCGCCCACTTAGGGTGCGAATTCCTTTGTAGAATTAGAAAGCAAATAAGACAGAAAATAGCGGCGATCGGTCCTGACCACGTAACAAGTACGATTCCTGCTGGATACAAGTCAACCCGCCCAATGGGATACAGCGCAGAGTTACTCAACTGTTCCTGATGTCCAGGGAAAGTCTATGGTTGCTATATGTATTTTATACACTATATACACCGATGTAGCAGAGCTAAATTCGTCACATGTACTAAAGCTTACTTGGTCAGATGTAGCAGACTGATCTTGTCACATGTACCAGAGATTAGTTTGTCAGATGTTGTAGGGATGTGTTTGTCAGATGTATAAGATTTGTGTTTGTCAGATTTATGGAGCTGCAATTGTCAGATCTAGCAGAGCTGCGTTTGTTAGATTTAGCAGAGCTGCGTTTGTTAGATTTAGCAGGGCTGCGTTTGTTAGATTTAGCAGAGCTGCGTTTGTTAGATTTAGCAGAGCTGCGTTTGTTAGATTTAGCAGAGCTGCGTTTGTTAGATTTAGCAGGGCTGAGTTTGTTAGATTTAGCAGGGCTGCGTTTGTTAGATTTAGCAGAGCTGCGTTTGTTAGATTTAGCAGAGCTGCGTTTGTTAGATTTAGCAGAGCTGCGTTTGTTAGATTTAGCAGAGCTGCGTTTGTTAGATTTAGCAGAGCTGCGTTTTTCAGATCTAGCAGAGCTCTACTTGCCAGCTATAGCAGAGTGTGTCTGATGTATCAGGGCTGGGTGTGTCTGATGTAGCAGGGCTGGGTTTGTCAGATGTAGAAGGGCTGGGTTTGTCAGATGTAGCAGATCTGTGTTTATTAGGCGATTTATCTTCAGCTGAAACAAATCACTTTGGGTCATTACAATGCACTGAATATCGCCTGTATACCAGGACTTTGTTATACACATCTGTGGTTTTACATGGGACTGCAGGTTCTATGGGGTAAACAGGAATTAGGTTGGGATAGAGTAAAAATGTGCTGCACTCGTCTTGAATATCTTTGACGTCCTTCCGATAATAGTAACGCCACCTCCCCACTGAGCGTCCCCCGTGTCGCTGAGGCCTAATGTTCATCACTCGTATCTTCTATCTCTCGTCTTCTAGAAATGTCTCGACTTTACGATGTTCATTTACCAATTATTCCCCGATCTCTCCATGACCTCCACATACCCCCAGCGTTCATTCATTTAATGGCTTCCTGCGTTATCCCAACCAATTCTTTCCCATGTCTCCTCCATCAGATTAAATCCCTATAACTGTAGCGGTAATTCCGCATAACCGCCCCCATAACTGTCTAGGTGCTTTATATAACTGCCCCCAGTGCTGTGGCTATGGAGGGTAAAGAGATTACACAGACGCTGGTGCCTGAGGGGTCCAAAGGGTCTTTCTGCCACATTATAGGGCAGCAAATGATGGTTGGGGGAAGGGCCTGGTACAAATTTTATAATGGGGCCGAGAAGTTTAAAGCTATGATTACCGTAACTTGTCTGATGCTGATGACTATTATTATTATTATTATTATTACCATTATACAGCATGGAATGGAATATAATCACGCCCCTAGTGGCTGGAACCTGGTACTGCACCCACTGCAAATTCTTGCTTATTCTCAATTAATAAATTAGAGCATCACCCCAGTAAATATAAAGTCTCTTATATCAAGTCGTGACATTTTTATTCAGCCAATTCTTAGTTATGTCTGGAGAAGCTGGGTAACAGTCCCACAACCTTGACTTTTTAATGGCAATTCTGCCTATAGTTCTGCAGGGAGACACCAGCTGCCTCTGTATCATCCAACAACTAGGCAGTTTTGCCATTCAGAGGTCTAGGAAAGCTGGATGACAACTTTTATTGGAGATATAATGGCGGTTATATTGGTTGTCACCCAGCTTTCCTGGAAAAAGATATCACTGAGAATCCGATAAATACAAAAAAGGACAACTCAGGGACCCGTGCCAGGTATATATTACAGATCAGTACCAATAATGCACTATTGTGCGGAGAGATTGAAGCTGGTGGCCACTGGCTGCACCTGTAAGGGTTAATGCTGGATGATGTCAGCAGCACTGGGCATTTCCTGCCCTAACATGCCATTAAGGCCACTCCTGACTGCAGAGCCCGGTCTGAGGGCCATGGGATCTGCCGGGTACGAAGACATATCAATCAAAGGATTTTCTCACATGTATACAAGCGGTGGAAGTGGGGCCTCCCCAAGAACTTGGCACAAGCAACAGTGGGGATATGAGGACGTGCGGAGTGCCCAGTGCCCACCTCATTACTACCCAGACGATATGCCAGCCTGGCCACGCTCAGCTCCATTGTTTAAACTGCTGTATAAATAACATGTACTATGTAATATCTATCTATCTATCTATCTATCTATCTATCTATCTATCTATCTATCTATCTATCTATCTATCTATCTATCTATCTATCTCATATCTATCTATCTATCTATCTATCTATCTATCTATCTATCTATCTATCTATCTATCTATCTATCTCTTTTCTCTACACACGTTTACGTTGTTACCTTTTACGGTGTCTCTTTTTCCTAATCATAAGTCATGGATTTATTGTTTGCGTTTTAGGAAGAAATGAAATTTGCCGTCCATGCAATAGTCATATAATCTGTCACTCGGGCAATAAAGGACGCTGTTCCCTGAGACCGTCCTATAAATCTACCGCGGTGTCTGGAGGCGGCTGTGATGTTTGTTGCATATAAGAAAAATATTTACCCCCAATTGTATCTGAGGCAGAAATGTGAACAATATATATATAAGGGAACTCTGTCAGTCCTTTCAGAAAATATTCCTATATCTCAAGATCTTCATATAAAAAGTTACAATTATCAACATTCTTCAAAAATCTCTTTGTATCTAAGCCTATCTTATGTAATACTGTCTGCTGAACTGATGTATCTGAGCCTATCATGTGTGATACTGTCTGCTGAGCTTATGTATCTAAGCCTCTCATGTGTGATACTGTCTGCTGAGCCACTGTATCCAATCCTATCATGTGTGATACGGTCTGCTGAGCCATGTATCTAAGTCTATCGTGTGGTACTGTCTGCTGAGCTGATGTATCTAAGCCTATCATGTGTGATACTGTTTGCTAAACTGCTGTATCTAAACCTATCATGTGTGATACAGTGCTGAGCTGACGTATCCAAGCCTATCATGTGTGATACTGTCTGCTGAGCTGATGTATCTAATCCTATCATGTGTGATACTGTCTGCTTAACTGATATATCTAAACCTATCGTGTGATACTGTGCTGAGCTGCCGTATCTAAGCCTATCGTGTGATACAATCTGCTGGGCTGATGTATCTAATCCTATCATGTGTGATACTGTCTGCTGAGCTGATGTATCTAAGCCTATGATGTGTGATACTGTTTGCTAAACTGCTGTATCTAAACATATCTTGTGTGATACTGTGCTGAGCTGCCGTATCTAAGCCTATCATGTGTGATACTCTCTGCTGGGCTGATGTATCTAATCCTATCATGTGTGATACTGTCTGCTGAGCTGATGTATCTAAGCCTATGATGTGTGATACTGTCTGCTGAGCTGATGTATCTAAGCCTATCATGTGTTTGCGCAATTTTGCTGAGAATGGCCGAAAAATCATGCGACCATTGGCCACTGCAAGTGAGCGGACGCCGCTACGCGGGCTCGCACCCTAATATGTGTTACTGGCTCAGAAATGAACAAACATTTATAAATAATTTCTCATGAATTGACTCGGCCTGCTACTGTTCCTGGAGATAAGGGACACTTAGTACAACAACTCTCATGAGGATCTCCGCTGAGTGGCTTAATGACAAGGACCAGGGGTCAGTCAGGGGTCGTTTTCGCTGCAGATAACAGAAAATCCTTTATCCCGAAAACTGCAATTTAGGACTGATGCGCGCTCAGCAGGACCCATGAGCTGGTCACAGATATCCCCCTCTAACGGTCCAGTCTATGTTTAGCGGATTTGCCTTTCAGGATTCTAGGAAAGCTGCATAACAACTGCTGTGGGAGCCGTGTTGGTTGTCGCTCAGCTTTCCCAGAAAAATAAAACGTTTAACAATCTATATTTTTAGGATTTTTTTTAGGGGAAAGTGACAACTAACCTGTTTTGTATGATGTCGTTGTGGGTATTATCATTGTGACCCATCTCTGATCTCTTATTTAGAAGGATGGTCCGACAAGAGCATTGAATATCGTGGAAGAGCTGGTGACATCAGAGAAAGTGTAAGTACCCGATAATCTGGACCTGGAGATCTACAAACTCTAAAGGAATCTGTAAAACACAGATATAGGATGAGTATCATCTCCAGCGGTTCTATAACTACAACTCCCAGCATGCTCTTAAAACCACCTCAATGCAAATTTGCATAAATTCTGTCCCTTTAGTGCTCAGGTTCTCAGCCCAGTCCCACAAAAACACGTGACTGCTGGCCGATATGTAGTAGTAGTATTCTCGTGATTCAAAGGTTGTAGACTATTGCTCTAATTTTACTATAACTATGCCTGTGTGATAATGATGATTAAAAAAAAATCCGGATACCTGAACAAAAACTGTTCGGGGTCTGTGTCTCTGGGTGGGCAATAAAACTGCTAACTTTGTTTGTTAGATATCCCATGTTTTACTTCTTCCCAGGCTGCAGGTATAGTTTCTATTGAAAGCATTGTAGGAGGAGAAGTTAGCTACTTCCTCCCTCACTGATGTCAACTTTAATCTATACATACCCTTGTTTTTTGAAAACCTCGTCATCATACAGTCTTTAAATGAGGGTGAGGATTCTGGTTTATCCAGCGTGAACAAATAAAAGATTTGGTCACTGATCAAAGATATTTTTTCACACTCCACAGACAGGAATTCAATGAAGATGTCTCCGCATAGTGAGGGAGGTGGGAAAAGGGAGGTCTATCACTGTGATTGACTGTCTGCCAGGGAGACTTGAGAGGGGAGAATAGGTGACCAGGTGACAGAAAAAGCATCCCTATGACAGATAATATGGCTGACAATGGGAGGGGTCAGACAGCTACTTCCTGTCCCAGAAACTGAAGGCAGGAGACGTCTTGAGCGTAAATAGCTACTCTTACATGAGAAAAAGACTGCACATAAGGAATCAGGAGTTCAGGCAAGTTAGAATTTTTGCCTGGGGTACACTCGTTCCTAATCAGGATAAAACTGGTTGCCAGGAGTCGGATCATTGCCACTATGGTCACCTTTAGTAAGTCATGAACATAAAAATATTTCAGACATATACTGTATACACTGTAAAATTGATTTAAGTGGGCACTAAAGGAACCTGATGAATGCCGGATTATCAAATATTCTGGATTATTAGATGTCATAGAGAAAACATAATGTACATATAGGGGCAGAGAGCCATGAGGAAGACAGACAAAAATAAAAATCCAGATTAATATACATATATCACTGCTTAGTTTCACTCATTGGTTGTCTTCTATTTCTCTAGTGTTGGGACATTCCACATAATATTGCAATTCTGTGCTGGATTATCAGACTTTCTGGATTATTGAATGCTGGATTAAAGGAATTCCACAGTATTTTAAATAAATAAATAAATAAGACCATATCACCTTCATTACTACAAATGTTTTTTCTTCCAGGTATGTGGAAATGTTGCGGCGTCTTCTCATGGTGAGTAAATGAGATATGAGATTATCGCATAGCACAGATATTTCTTGCACTGATTCCTCTCCTTTCCTCACCCCATCTCCTGCGTCCCGCACTTCTCCTTGTTCGCGATCATGTGTAATGATGCATCGTCCATGGTGACTATATGTCTTGTCACTGCATTAGCCAATCACAGCACTGTTGATGAAATGTTTCTGCGTTAGGCTTTGATTGGCCGCCACGCGCCTCTGGACTACGTCGTGATCCCGGCTACCTTGAGGCAGTGAACCGTCTGCATAGCCATAGACGTTAAATGGGAGATTTATTAAAACTAGTGCAAAGGAAAAGTGGCGCTGGTGCCCATGGGTACAGCTCTGCAGCATATGTGGCAGCCATATAAATAATAGGCAATAAATAAATAAAAGGAATCGGTTTCTTTCAACCTCCTATATTCTTAGAAGGTAATCTGCTGGTGATGACCATAACAATACACAGGAGATGACACATATAAATAATCAATGTTAAAACACATTCACCAACAGAGAACGCTAAACACATTGTTACATACATAATTAAACGCAGCGTCCCACAAATTGCCACCTATATCATCCACTGGCTTTATCACAGAGCTGAGTGAAGGACGTCCACATCGAGCATAGTCACAGACCTGGGCCCCGAGGAGACCATGCTGTATATTGTACTGGAGGCCGGGGGGAGATAAGAGCGAGATATGAGCAGTGTTGCCGGTCATTTAAAAGAGGGTAAAATGTGCGTTGTCCTGAGGATTGGGATAAGGAAAATCAATGCAGCTGTGGATAGAGACATGGAATATGTTACCATTGTGTTCCTGCAATAGGAGTAAAATATTGATGGCTCTGAGTACAACCATAAAATCATACTGTGCCCTAAGTGCAGGAATATATAACTACTATAATACTGCTCCCTATATACAAGAATATAACTACTATAATACTGCACCTATATACAAGAATATAACTACTATAATACTGCTCCCTATATACAAGAATATAACTACTATAATACTGCTCCTATATACAAGAATATAACTACTATAATACTGCTCATATATACAAGAATATAACTACTATAATACTGCCCCTATATACAAGAATATAACTACTATAATACTGCCCCTATATACAAGAATATAACTACTATAATACTGCCTCTATATACAAGAATATGTCTACTATAATACTGCCCCTTTATACAAGAATATAACTACTATAATACTGCCCCCTATATACAAGAATATAACTACTATAATACTGCCCCTTTATACAAGAATATAACTACTATAATACTGCCCCCAAATATACAAGAATATAACTACTACAATACTGCTCCTATATACAAGAATATAACTACTATAATACTGCTCCTATATATAAGAATATAACTACTATAATACTGCCCCCTATATACAAGAATATAACTACTATAATACTGCCTCCTATATACAAGAATATAACTACTATAATACTGCCCCCTATATACAAGAATATAACTACTATATTACTGCCCCTATATACAAGAATATAACTACTATAATACTGCCCCTATATACAAGAATATAACTACTATAATACTGCCCCTATATACAAGAATATAACTACTATAATACTGCTCCTATATACAAGAATATAACTACTATAATACTGCCCCTATATACAAGAATATAACTACTATAATACTGCCCCCTATATACAAGAATATAACTACTATAATACTGCCTCCTATATACAAGAATATAACTACTATAACACTGTCCCTATATACAAGAATATAACTACTATAATACTGCACCTATATACAAGAATATAACTACTATAATACTGCACCTATATACAAGAATATAACTAATATAATACTGCACCTATATACAAGAATATAACTACTATAATACTGCCCCCTATAAACAAGAATATAACTACTATAATACTGCCCCTATATACAAGAATATAAATACTATAATACTGCCCCTATATACAAGAATATAACTACTATAATACGGCCCCATTATACAAGAATATAACTACTATAATACTGCCCCTATGTACAACAATATAACTACAATAATACTGCCCCTATATACAAGAATATAACTACTATAATACTGTTCCTATATACAAGAATATAACTACTATAATACTGCCCCTATATACAAGAATATAACTACTATAATACTGCCCCATTATACAAGAATATAACTACTATAATACTGCCCCTATGTACAAGAATATAACTACAATAATACTGCCCCTATATACAAGAATATAACTACTATAATACTGCTCCCTATATACAAGAATATAACTACTATAATACTGCTCCCTATATACAAGAATATAACTACTATAACACTGCCCCTATATACAAGAATATAACTACTATAATACTGCCCCCCTATATACAAGAATATAACTACTATAATACTGCCCCTATATACAAGAATATAACTACTATAATACTGCCCCCTATATACAAGAATATAACTACTATAATACTGCCCCCTATATACAAGAATATAACTACTATAATACTGCCCCTATATACAAGAATATAACTACTATAATACTGCCCCCTATATACAAAAATATAACTACTATAATACTGCCCCCTATATACAAGAATATAACTACTATAATACTGCTCCTATATACAAGAATATAACTACTATAATACTGTTCCTATATACAAGAATATAACTACTATAATACTGCCCCTATATACAAGAATATAACTACTATAATACTGCCCCCTATATACAAGAATATAACTACTATAATACTGCTCCTATATACAAGAATATAACTACTATAATACTGCCTCCTATAAACAAGAATATAACTACTATAATACTGCCCCTATATACAAGAATATAAATACTATAATACTGCCCCTATATACAAGAATATAACTACTATAATACTGCCCCATTATACAAGAATATAACTACTATAATACTGCCCCTATGTACAAGAATATAACTACAATAATACTGCCCCTATGTACAAGAATATAACTACTATAATACTGTTCCTATATACAAGAATATAACTACTATAATACTGCCCCTATATACAAGAATATAACTACTATAATACTGCCCCCTATATACAAGAATATAACTACTATAATACTGCCCCCTATATACAAGAATATAACTACTATAATACTGCCTCCTATATACAAGAATATAACTACTATAACACTGCCCCTATATACAAGAATATAACTACTATAATACTGCCCCCCTATATACAAGAATATAACTACTATAATACTGCCCCTATATACAAGAATATAACTACTATAATACTGCCCCCTATATACAAGAATATAACTACTATAATACTGCCCCCTATATACAAGAATATAACTACTATAATACTGCCCCCTATATACAAGAATATAACTACTATAATACTGCCCCTATATACAAGAATATAACTACTATAACACTGCCCCCTATATACAATAATATAACTACTATAATACTGCCCCCTATATACAAGAATATAACTACTATAATACTGCCCCTATATACAAGAATATAACTACTATAATATTGCCCCCTATATACAAGAATATAACTACTATAATACTGCCCCCTATATACAAGAATATAACTACTATAATACTGCCCCTATATACAAGATTATAACTACTATAAGGGCATGCCCCCACGTGGCGGATTTCCTCCGCAACTGTCCGCATCAATGCCGCACAGAATCTGCGTTGCAGATTCTGCTGCGGATCTGCACAAAATGTGCAGTAAATTGATGCGGACTAGCTGCTGCGGACTGCGGTAAAAGTACTTCCCTTCTCCCTATCAGTGCAGGATAGAGAGAAGGGACAGCACTTTCCCTAGTGAAAGTCAAAGAAATTCATACTTACCGGCCGTTGTCTTGGTGACGCGTCCCTCCTTCGGCATCCAGCCCGACCTCCCTGGATGACGCGGCAGTCCATGTGACCGCTGCAGCCTGTTATTGGCCTGTGATTGGCTGCAGCCGTCACTTAGACTGAAACGTCATCCTGGGAGGCCGGACTGGAGACAGAAGCAGGGAGTTCTCGGTAAGTATGAACTTCAATTTTTTTTACAGGTAGCTGTATATTGGGATCGGTAGTCACTGTCCCGGGTGCAGAAACAGTTACTGCCGATCGCAAAACTCTTTCAGCACCCTGGACAGTGACTATTTACTGACGTCTCCTAGCAACGCTCCCGTCATTACGGGAGCCCCATTGACTTCCTCAGTCTGGCTGTAGACCTAGAAATACATAGGTCCAGCCAGAATGAAGAAATGTCAAGTTAAAAAAGCAAAACGCATCCGCAGCACACATAACATGTGCATGACAGCTGCGGACTTCATTGCGGAAATTAGAATCTCCATTGAAGTCAATGGAGAAATTCCGCCATGAGTCCGCAACCAGTCCGCCACTGCTCCGCAACAGACAGAGCATGCTGCGGACACCAAATTCCGCTCCGCAGCCTATGCTCCGCAGCGGAATTTTACGCATCGTCTAAACGAACACTGCTAAATTAAAGTGGAAGTCAATGGAGAAACGGCTCCGCTGCGGATTAACGCTGCGGAGTGTCCGCAGCGGAATTTAAGTGAAATTCCGCCACGTGTGAACCCAGCCTAATACTGCCCCTATATACAAGAATCTAACTACTATAATACTGCCCCTATATACAAGAATATAACTACTATAATACTGCCCCCTATATACAAGAATATAACTACTATAATACTGCCCCCTATGTACAAGAATATAACTACTATAATACTGCATCCTATATACAAGAATATAACTACTATAATACTGCCCCTATATACAAGAATATAACTACTATAATACTGCATCCTATATAGAAGAATATAACTACTATAATACTGCATCCTATATACAAGAATATAACTACTATAATACTGCCCCTATATACAAGAATATAACTACTACAATACTGCCCCTATATACAAGAACAACTACTATAATACTGCCCCTATATACAAGAATATAACTACTATAATACTGCCCCTATATACAAGAATATACCTACTATAATACTGCCTCCTATATACAAGAATATAACTACTATAATACTGCTCCCTATATACAAGAATATAACTACTATAATACTGCTCCTATCTACAAGAATATAACTACTATAACACTGCCTCCTATATACAAGAATATAACTACTATAATACTGCCTCCTATATACAAGAATATAACTACTATAATACTGCTCCCTATATACAAGAATATAACTACTATAATACTGCTCCTATATACAAGAATATAACTACTATAATACTGCCCCTATATACAAGAATATAACTACTATAATACTGCCTCCTATATACAAGAATATAACTACTATAATACTGCCTCCTATATACAAGAATATAACTACTATAATACTGCCTCCTATATACAGGAATATAACTACTATAATACTGCCCCCTATATACAAGAATATAACTACTATAATACTGCTCCTATATACAAGAATATAACTACTATAATACTGCCCCCTATATACAAGAATATAACTACTATAATACTGCTCCCTATATACAAGAATATAACTACTATAATACTACCCCCTATATACAAGAATATAAATACTAGAATACTGCTCCCTATATAGAAGAATATGACTACTATAATACTGCTCCTATATACAAGAATATAACTACTATAATACTGCCCCTATATACAAGAATATAACTACTATAATACTGCCCCCTATATACAAGAATATAACTACTATAATACTGCCCCTATATACAAGAATATAACTACTATAATACTACCCCCTGTATACAAGAATATAACTACTATAATACTGCCCCTATATACAAGAATATAACTACTATAATACTGCCTCCTATATACAAGAATATAACTACTGTACTGCTCCCTATATACAAGAATGTAACTACTATAATACTGCTCCTATATACAAGAATTTAACTACTATAAAACTGCCCCCTATATACAAGAATATAACTACTATAATACTGCTCCCTATATACAAGAATATAACTACTATAATACTGCCCCTATATACAAGAATTTAACTACTATAATACTGCCCCCTATATACAAGAATATAACTACTATAATACTGCCCCCTATATACAAGAATATAACTACTATAATACTGCCCCCTATATACAAGAATATAACTACTATAATACTGCTCCTATATACAAGAATATAACTACTATAATACTGCTTCTATATATATAAGAATATAACTACTATAATACTGCTCCTATATACAAGAATATAACTACTATAATACTGCTCCTATATACAAGAATATAACTACTATAATACTGCTCTTATATACAAGAATATAACTACTATAATACTGCCCCCTATATACAAGAATATAACTACTATAATACTGCCCCCTATATACAAGAATATAACTACTATAATACTGCTCCCTATATACAAGAATATAACTACTATAATACTACCCCCTATATACAAGAATATAAATACTAGAATACTGCTCCCTATATAGAAGAATATAACTACTATAATACTGCTCCCTATATACAAGAATATAACTACTATAATACTGCTCCTATATACAAGAATATAACTACTATAATACTGCTCCTATATATATAAGAATATAACTACTATAATACTGCTCCTATATACAAGAATATAACTACTATAATACTGCTCCTATATACAAGAATATAACTACTATAATACTGCCCCTATATACAAGAATATAACTACTATAATACTGCCCCTATATACAAGAATATAACTACTATAATACTGCCCCCTATATACAAGAATATAACTACTATAATACTTCCCCTATATACAAGAATATAACTACTATAATACTACCCCCTGTATACAAGAATATAACTACTATAATACTGCCCCTATATACAAGAATATAACTACTATAATACTGCCTCCTATATACAAGAATATAACTACTGTACTGCTCCCTATATACAAGAATGTAACTACTATAATACTGCTCCTATATACAAGAATTTAACTACAATAATACTGCCCCCTATATACAAGAATATAACTACTATAATACTGCTCCCTATATACAAGAATATAACTACTATAATACTGCCCCTATATACAAGAATTTAACTACTATAATACTGCCCCCTATATACAAGAATATAACTACTATAATACTGCCCCCTATATACAAGAATATAACTACTATAATACTGCCCCTATATACAAGAATATAACTACTATAATACTGCTCCTATATACAAGAATATAACTACTATAATACTGCCCCCTATATACAAGAATATAACTACTATAATACTGCTCCTATATACAAGAATATAACTACTATAATACTGCTCCTATATACAAGAATATAACTACTATAATACTGCTCCTATATACAAGAATTTAACTACTATAATACTGCCCCCTATGTGTATATTTCCATACACCAGAGTTATATTATATGCAGGTTTTTTTTATATAATTTCTCTGGCCTCTGACTTGATAACATGTTAGAATTGGGGTGTCAGAGTCCTAGGTGCCAAACACGAAGGAATTTCTTTGCGCCTGAACACTGACTTTGTAATGTGTGTTTCCTACGCAGCATATAATGTCACATTATTATTACTGTAATGACTGGGCACCAGGGGCTGACGTCTGCCGTCTCTGTGGGATGTCGCTTTGTGCCAGCTGTTTCATGCTAATTTTCAATGCTGGATCTCTGGTCCTGTATCCTGGCAGAACAAGTCCTGGGCGAGGGTTTGTCGGAGTATCAATGGAGGGTTTATGTGGGTAATAGTTCCTCTGTCCTATTTTGGAATTTCAAGTAGATCGGCCGCGTCCCTTCCTCTGACCTCCCTCATTCATTCCTCTAACCCTCATCTCAGAGCCCAGTTATTGGTTTTTATAATAGAATCAGTCATTACAGCCCAACGTAGAAGAACGTAGGCCGCGTATGGTAATGAAGATGCCATTAATGTGGCAGTGACGAATGGCGGGTTGACAAAGTAGCAGATCCATGTCGCAGAGAGTAAAGCAGTGCTGTTGCCAATAGCAACAGTAGAATCTTTTGCATTGATTTGGTTACAGTCTTGTTGTCGCTGGCAACATCCACATGTTCTTACATATGCACTAACCTACATACATACATACATACATACCTACTGTACATACAGCCTATTCTCATCTGTACTAGTTCTGTTTCCATTCTCTGAAAGCAAGCAGAAAACTTGAAAATGGCACGGAATTAAAGAAAACCCATATAATTTAAAGTGTAGCTCCATTTTTGATAATTCATTTGCAAAGTTAATCTAAATGTAAGTAAATATGTGGTTGACTGGGTTTTCCTCTCATGAGCCACATCATTTCTCATACTCCATTCACATCCAAAGACGCATTCTAAATTCTACCATCTGCTGCTTGGAATGTGTCAACATTGTGCTGATTGATATAATTCTACTAGCTAAGCTATCTGCCATGTACTGTATTTAGACATTACATCTACCACAATGCATCGCAGCAAAGCATGTTCTGTATAGACACTGACGCAGCAGGTGAGCTACAGGAAGATGTGAGGTGCTGCAGCCTGAGACATAACAGGAAACCTGCAGAATTGTGAACGCAGCTTTGGATGTGACTGGAGTATGTTGGATTATTGGGTCTTTTAGTTGAGCTGCACTGGGGCTTCATGCAGTTAATGGGTGTGACAAAATATCTAAATTGTTAATTGAATGTGGTAGTGGCTGGTACCAGGTTTAATGCCACATCCCCTCCCTGTCCTTCCTATGGGCACCAGACGTGGCCAGGACAATGCAAGTTGTCTCAGTTGAATGGCACAGCGTGGGAGTCGGAGGTGCCATTGTACTGGCAGGCTTCCAGGCAGTCAGGTCACGTCTATGGTAGATGTGGGTCCTGCCTCGGCACCGTCTCATCTGCACTGATGTAAGGAGGGCTGGTGACCCGACAAGACCGTTCTCTAGTCATTGTGTCCTTTATGTTTTCACTCTGCCAAGCCTTCATCTCTATAAGCAGGGCAACCCTGAATCTGCATATATCTAGGGGACCCACAATCTAAACCCCCTTTAGGATTGTAACTTTTGGTCACCTGGAAGTCAAGTTAAAATTGGAGGTTACTGTGACTGTTTGTGAGGGAGTGCCAGGTGTAAAGATGACATTTCCTAGAATGCTAATCACTAGAATAAACTCTGAGCAGACACGGAACAAGCAGGTGCTAGGAGATTTCAGCGCTGAAGCCTGCAGAATTGTGAGCGCAGCTCTAGAGTATAATACAGGATGTAACTCTGGATCAGTACAGGATAAGTAATATAATGTATGTACACAGTGACTCCACCAGCAGAATAGTGAGTGCAGCTCTGGAGTACAATACAGGATATAACTCAGGATCAGTACAGGATAAGTAATGTAATGTATGTACACAGTGACTCCACCAGCAGAATAGTGAGTGCAGCTCTGGAGTATAATACAGGATGTACCTCAGGATCAGTACAGGATAAATAATGTAATGTATGTACACAGTGACTCCACCAGTTTTTATTTTTTAATTGGCGCAAGCACTGAACTATATCTTACTGCATCCGGTGTAGCCGCACTGATAGATGTCATGTGCCTGAATTCAATGATTGCATAGATAGATAGATATGAGATAGATAGATATGAGATAGATATGAGAGATAGATAGATAGATAGATAGATAGATAGATAGATAGATAGATAGATAGATTGATAGATAGATAGATATGAGATAGATAGATAGATAGATAGATAGATAGATAGATAAATAGATAGATAGATATGAGATAGATAGAAGATGGCTGGACCATTGTACTAAACAATCCCTGAGACACACAGCTCACGATCACGGGGATTGCTGTGCCTGTTGCAGCATGAAATAGACGGTTTTGTTGTATTATCGCCTTTTATTACGTCTGCAGCAACATAAAATAAGTTCAGGGAAGGTCATATTGTCCAGAAGAGTCTTGTATTTGTCTCTGGGGGAGATAAGCGGTGATATTATCCAATCGCGTTGCTGGGAGTGGGTGATTGATGAGCTAGTCTGGTGTTACTCTGTAGAGCAAGGACTGCAGAATTCATGCATAAGGGTCTTAAAGAGACATATACGGAGACTATAGAGCCGCTCTGGGGCACCTGCGAACAGGGGAAGGGGCACCTGCCAGTATAAGCGTCTATACCAGCAAAAGAGTAGGGTCTTACAGCGGATAATGTAATATTCATTACCATGAGAGCCGGGCAGGAGCGCAGGGGTAATTATCGGAATTCTATACATAGTATCCCTGGTTGTCATCGCCGGTGGAAATAATCAGATCAATTAAATAATTAAATACGTTGAAAATAGGTGTTCTGTTAACTGATCCTATAAATCCGCCGCACAATCCTATAACCGCTCCGCTAACTGCCTTTAGAAGTCCCCTAACTGCTTTTATCATCAGGACCATTTTTTCTGCTGATTTAACTCTTCTCCATATTAAACCACTTAAAGTGGAAATCCGCCTTAAGTGATCTCCTGACAAGTCTACATATCAGCAGGGGGGATTTCAGCTAAAACGAAGGGAAAAAGCCTCAGTGGAACGGCGGGGCTCCTCTTGGACATTAATGGTGGCCATATTGGATGTCACCCAGCCTTCTATAAAGCAAACCTGCCAAATTAGAGCCCAAGTTACAGGATTCCAATGCAAAATCTGTATCGGGGCCCCCACCTACCATGAGCCATTTAATATCCTGGTGTATTCTTATGGGATGAAGCAAAGATAAAAATGCGGCCCCTTTCAGCAGCTGCTTGACACCACTACACAGATTGATGGAAATGTGTCAGTGGGTCAATTACAGATTTAGTTGTATTTTTATCATTGACCTTCATAGGACAGGACGGGGCATTTACCCCCTTTGTTTATAATATTGCGCGCTCCTTCCACGATCCAATTACGGTTGTTGATTGATTAAGACGCAAAGATTCTCACTTGACCCCCCAGACCAGGAATCCTCAGGGACATTAGACCTGAGAGCGACGATTACTGTGTATCTATATTCATAAAGTAGAAGACACTTTGCCTTTAATATTTTCTTGGCAGGGGTTAGAGGTCATCCCTGCGCAAATCTCACTATATTCCAGGAAAAACTGAGCGTGAAGTCAGCGTGGAGTCAGCGTGAAGGTCGGCAAATTGCAGTTACATTATTCCCAGTCCCCACCTTACATTCCACTACAAATACAGAAAGAAATGTATAGCAGGAAGGACGGCCGCTTCCTGAATTCCACGCCGCTCATGTGACATTTCCGTACGTCCTGGTGATTTTGTGAATCTGCATTTAGGACAATGGGCTGTTCTTGGTAATGGAGGAATTTGCGGCCCTCATGGTGTATAGAGACATTGATTTTTCTGCGTCTCCGTATATATATTAAAGCGTTATTCCGATTGGATTGGTGATAACTGTTAGATCAGTGGGGGTGCAACCGCTAAGACCCGCTTTATTCGCCAGAATGGAGGTCCAATGTCCCTTGGGTCCCCAAGCCGCAGGACTGCTTGTCAGGAGGAGATGAACAGAGCAATTCCGGATGGAAAATACGCAGCAATTCTATTACGGGTGAACAAGCCCTTACGGCTGTGGAATGAGACACACGTGATCCCCGTTCTGGCGATCCTAGTGGTCAGACCCTCACCGATCTAACAGTTATCACCTATCCAGTGGATAGGTGATAACTTGTTACAGCCAGATTACCCCTTTAAATAACTTCCACTGGAAACTTGACGATCAGTGATGTTCTAGATTATGGGGTACTACAGGTCTCCACATGCCCTATAGGGGGCGTTCTAATATAGAAGGATTGAATGGCTGCAGCACAAAGCTATATGATATAAAATATCATGCGCTGACATTGACAGGCCTCTGATTGGTTGCCATGAGGAACCCTATTGTTTATAGTTTACATCCTACTATTACTAATTTCCTTATATTTACACTTAGAATTTTATAATAAAAAGTTCTCCAACTTTCTGTGTTTCAATTCCTCACCATTTTTAAGTTCTTAGTTTGCTGTCATTGAATAGGAACACTCTTGTTTACATTCAGCAGTTGAAAATCTGTACAGCCCCAATACATCTCACAGCTGAAGGTTTGCTACAGTTGTATTCAGTCTAGACAATCCTCTGTAAGATAAACAGTGAGAACTCCAGACTGATACATTTTACCTGCTCTGATACATTGTAGCAAACTATCGGGACAGGAAAGAGATTTATTCTTCTGTTGAGCTTCGTTTACAGAGTATTGTCTAGGTCTGTACAGGTTTTCAGCCTCTGATTGTAAACTAAAATGTTCCAATTCACCGACAGCAAGCAGAGTTTTTGAAAATGGTAAAGAATTGTAAGACAAAGTATATTAGAAAATTGCAGAACTGTTCATTATACAATGATGAGACTTTATTTACATATGACTGTGGCAATATTTCTTGCAGTGCTCCTGTTATGAGTTTTAAAGGGGCAGTACACCTAAATGTATGATTCCCAGAAGTATTGGGACCGCAGTTCTGTACTGGGATATTTCTGTCCCTGGAATTCTTTAATATAATGCCTTCTGAGGTCTGTCCTGTTGTTATTCTTCACATACACGTAGCCGTTCCCTCTGTTATGATATATTTACTGTGTTTGACTGTAAGCGAGGGTTCTCCATGCAGATAAAATGTCTTTAAACGCTCCGCACCCTGCGCGTCTCGGGGGAAATTTGTCAGCTGTTTCGTGTCCAACCAGTTAATGCTTTATGGATTTCTTGAGCAAATGAGATGCTGGAACTGTTCTCCTAACCTGGGGCCTAATGGGCAATTGTGGCGTGGCATAAAGCAGCATGACAACCGCGCCACCAAGGTTGGTGGAGGCCCCTGGGTACAAAAAATTAGTCGGGGGCCCCTCCTAGGTAACCGTGTCATATAATGCATGTCTATCTTAAAGGAACACACCAGACGCAACTAAGTGCAGGACATAATGCGACGGTGCTTGACTTCTATGATGTTCTACCCTTGATGTTCTTTGCATCCCTATGTCATACTCCACCCCTCAGACCTCGGGCATAACACAGTGTTTAACCAGGATTGTTCTTTTTAAGATGCCAACAATCTAATCTTTTGGGCAGGTTGGATTTGAGCATGCAGGTGTCGGCCCCTTGGGTGAGGAGGCCCCTGGCACTTGCCCCTTTTCCCTTCTCTATAATCCAGCACAATGGTAGATCATTCCAGTTCTGCTCATTTTTGGGCAATTCCCTGAAGTCTTCACTTTATCTGATTCAAGATGTATTTTTAATGAAATTAGTGGATAAAGACGGAGCCAGGTGGAGAGGAGAGTGGGAGTTGGAGTAGCCCAATGAAAATAATTTATTTCTTACCCTTCCAGGAATTCCATGCATTAATGCTCAGGGTACTCGGCAATGAGGAAGAAGATGAGGAGGAAGAGCTGAGGCTACGGCATGGATTGAGTCAATTGCAGTATATCTACCTATTACATGAAGAAGTTCTGGAGGAACTGGAAGAAAGAATAAAGCATTGGTGAGTGCTGGGACCTTTTTTTAATTTAATGGTATCAGGAAGACTAAAAGAGTGAGAACTCTACAAACTTTGCTCAGATTGGGTGTCACTGCCATTTAGCCACATGACAGTACAGCCTGTATTATACTCCAGAGCTGCACTCACTATTCTTCTGGTGGAGTCACTGTGTACATACATTACATTACTTATCCTGTACTGACCCTGAGTTACATCCTGTATTATACTCCAGAGCTGCACTCACTATTCTGCTGGTGGAGTCACTGTGTACATACATTACATTACTTATCCTGTACTGATCCTGAGTTACATCCTGTATTATACCCCAGAGCTGCACTCACTATTCTGCTGGTGGAGTCACTGTGTACATACATTACATTACTTCTCCTGTACTGATCCTGAGTTATATCCTGTATTATACTCCAGAGCTGCACTCACTATTCTGCTGGTGGAGTCACTGTGTACATACATTACATTACTTGTCCTGTACTGATACTGAGTTACATCGTGTATTATACTCCAGAGCTGTACTCACTATTCTGCTGGTGGAGTCACTGTGTAAATACATTACATTACTGATCCTGGGTTACATCCTGTTTTGTGAAGTTACTTTCCCATACATAAGATGACTGTGCAGAGCCTGGTGTAAAGACAACAATTTCCATAATGAAAATCACCAGTGTAAGCTCTGTGCAGACCTTGAACAAGCAGGAAATGCCGAGACATTTCAGCACTGAACTCTGCAGAATAATGCATCTCTGTATTATAATACAATAATACAGGCTGTGACCTAGGATCAGCACAGGATGAGTAATGTAATGTATGTACACAGTGACTCCACCAGCAGAATAGTGAGTGCAGCTCTGGAGTATAATACAGGATGTAACTCAGGATCAGTGCAGGATGAGTAATGTAATGTATGTACACAGTGACTCCACCAGCAGAATAGTGAGTACAGCTCCGGAGTATAATACATGATGTAACTCCGGATCAGTACAGGATAAGTAATGTAATGTATGTACACAGTGACTCCACCAGCAGAATAGTGAGTGCAGCTCTGGAGTATAATACAGGATGTAACTCAGGATCAGTACAGGATAAGTAATGTAATGTATGTACACAGTGACTCCCAGCAGAATAGTGAGTGCAGCTCTGGAGTATAATACAGGATGTAACACCGGATCAGTACAGGATAAGTAATGTAATGTATGTACACAGTGACTCCACCAGCAGAATAGTGAGTGCAGCTCTGGAGTATAATACAGGATGTAACTCCGGATCAGTACAGGATAAGTAATGTAATGTATGTACACAGTGACTCCACCAGCAGAATAGTGAGTGCAGCTCTGGAGTATAATACAGGATATAACTCAGGACCAGTACAGGATAAGTAATGTATGTACACAGTGGCTCCACCAGCAGAATAGTGAGTGCAGCTCTGGAGGATAATACAGGATGTAACTCAGGATCAGTACAGGATAAGTCATGTATGTACACAGTGACTCCACCAGCAGAATAGTGAGTGCAGCTCTGGAGGATAATACAGGATGTAACTCAGGATCAGTACAGGATAAGTAATGTATGTACACAGTGGCTCCACCAGCAGAATAGTGAGTGCAGCTCTGGAGTATAATACAGGATGTAACTCAGGATCAGTACAGGATAAGTAATGTAATGTATGTACACAGTGACTCCACCAGCAGAATAGTGCGTGACGCTCTGGAGTATAATACAGGATGTAACTCAGGATCAGTACAGGATAAGTAATGTAATGTATGTACACAGTGACTCCACCAGCAGAATAGTGAGTGCAGCTCTGGAGTATAATACAGGATGTAACTCAGGATCAGTACAGGATAAGTAATGTAATGTATGTACACAGTGACTCCACCAGCAGAATAGTGAGTGCAGCTCTGGAGTGTAATACAGGATGTAACTCAGGATCAGTACAGGATAAGTAATGTAATGTATGTACGCAGTGACTCCACCAGCAGAATAGTGAGTGCAGCTCTGGAGTATAATACAGGATGTAACTCAGGATCAGTACAGGATAAGTAATGTAATGTATGTACGCAGTGACTCCACCAGCAGAATAGTGAGTGCAGCTCTGGAGTATAATACAGGATGTAACTCAGGATCAGTACAGGATAAGTAATGTAATGTATGTACGCAGTGACTCCACCAGCAGAAAAGTGAGTGCAGCTCTGGAGTATAATACAGGATGTAACTCAGGATCAGTACAGGATAAGTAATGTAATGTATGTACGCAGTGACTCCACCAGCAGAATAGTGAGTGCAGCTCTGGAGTATAATACTGGATATAACTCAGCATCAGTACAGGATAAGTAATGTAATGTATGTACACAGTGACTCCACCAGCAGAATAGTGAGTGCAGCTCTGGAGTGTAATACAGGATGTAACTCATGATCAGTACAGGATAAGTAATGTAATGTATGTACACGGTGACTCCACCAGCAGAATAGTGAGTACAGCTCTGGAGTATAATACAGGATATAACTCAGGATCAGTACAGGATAAGTAATGTAATGTATGTACACAGTGACTCCACCAGCAGAATAGTGAGTGCAGCTCTGGAGTATAATACAGGATGTAACTCAGGATCAGTACAGGATAAGTAATGTAATGTAATGTATGTACACAGTGACTCCACCAGCAGAATAGTGAGTGCAGCTCTGGAGTATAATACAGGATGTAACTCAGGATCAGTACAGGATAAGTAATGTAATGTATGTACACAGTGACTCCACCAGCAGAATAGTGAGTGCAGCTCTGGAGTATAATACACGATGTAACTCAAGATCAGTAGAGGATAAGTAATGTATTTACAAAGTGATTCAGTCTTTATAATGGAGTGCAGAGTAATTAAGCCATTACAATTCATATTTGTAGCTGTAACCCGCCATGACTAATATAAAGATATGAAGACATGTTAAAAAGTTAAAGGGCTCCTCCAGGATGCTCCATCTTTTATAATACCCCCCATCCCCACTTGTCCTATTGTCTATACCTCAGTTTCTCTGTAATCATGATAGAAATCAATAGAACTTTTTCTATTCAAAGGGAGGAAAACCAGAAAATTGCAGATGTGTTTTTAAGCCGGGAATCCAAATTCCAGCACCACACGGCCTTTATTGTGGCTTTTGATAAGACAACAGCTGCCCTAGAAGATTGTAGTCACAAAATCCCCCAGGTCTCCGCAGTCATAAGAGACTTTGAGGTGAGTTCTACAATTTGAATAGTCATTGATAGGACCTCAGTGATCAAAACTGACGACCTTGCCCAAAGCAACCAATCAGAGATCAGCTTTCATTTCTTAAAGGGGTAGCATGCCCCCCAACTGGATTGCCCAGCGAAACGAGTCTCAAAGGGACTGTGGCTTATGCAAATGTGTCCCCAAAGTGGGCATGGTAGTAGTAGTAATTGCTAAAATTCCATTAAATATTAGTCCTTGGGTTGCCCTCTTGTCCCATTTGTATCTGCTTCTGGGATAGTTGGGTAATAGCCAGCATGGCTGCCACAGAGGTTGTCACTCAGCTTTACTGTGCACTGCAATTACAGATCAGCCTTTTTAGGGAGTGATTCATCCTCCGCCCGCAGATTTGCCATTCAGGACTTTAGGCAAGCTGAGTGACGGCCCGTCTCGGGCTTTACTTGCAGCTTTATTTGTTACCACCCAACTTTCCTATAAACTAATGGCTTAAATATACCCATAATAACACTAAAACTTTTCATTTTTCTCTTTTACTATTCTGGAGAACAGAGGAACTTCCAGCGCGGACAATCGAGCATTAAACACGAACTAGTGAAAGTGGTGCAGAGAATCTTCCAATATCACATGATCCTCACAGGTAAGACACTTCTTTTAAAGGATATGTCCACCGTTAAGTTTTTTTTTTTATTATTGCTCCATTGCATCTAAAATAAAAAAGGAAGCAATTTCGCAAATCGTCTTGATTTTATATCTCCTACCGTTTTATGTATACAGCCCTCGTGTAGTCCTATGTGTCTCCACGGTTACAGACTACAAATAAACGCTGTGTGTAGTCGGATTCTGCATTCATGTATTACTCCACTATCTCTGCTCCCTTTTAATGCAAATATACAGACATAGTATGACCTGCAGAGGTGCTGTCTACAAAAAAAAACGGGAGATTTTTAATCAAGACCATTTCCAAAGTCGTTTTACTTGTTTTTTTATTTAAATCTAGATGCATTTCAGCAGTAACATTTTTTTGCAAAAGTATACATACCCTTAGGCTGGGTTCACACGTGGCGGAATTTCACTTAAATTCCGCTGCGGACACTCCGCAGCGTTAATCCGCAGCGGTGCCGTTTGTCCATTGACTTACACTTTAATTTAGCAGTGTTCGTTTAGACGAGGCGTAAAATTCCGCTGCGGAGCATAGGCTGCGGAGCGGAATTTGGTGTCCGCAGCATGCTCTGTCTGTTGCGGAGCAGTGGCGGACTCATGGCGGAATTTCTCCATTGACTTCAATGGAGAGTCAAAATTCCGCAATGAAGTCCGCAGATCTTATGTGTGCTGCGGAGCGTATTGGTTTTACTACCATGACATTTCTTCATTCTGGCTGGACCTATGTATTTCTAGGTCTACAGCCAGACTGAGGAAGTCAATGGGGCTCCCGTAATGACGGGAGCGTTGCTAGGAGACGTCTGTAAATAGTCACTGTCCAGGGTGCTGAAAGAGTTAAGCGATCGGCAGTAACTGTTTCTGCACCCGGGACAGTGACTACCGATCTCAATATACATGTATCTGTAAAAAAACATATAAGTTCATACTTACCGAGAACTCCCTGCGTCTGTCTCCAGTCCGGCCTCCCAGGATGACGTTTCAGTGTAAGTGACGGCTGCAGCCAATCACAGGCCAAGCACAGGCTGCAGCGGTCACATGGACTGGCGCGTCATCCAGGGAGGTCGGGCTGGATGCCGAAAGAGGGACGCGTCACCAAGACAACGGCCGGTAAGTATGAAATTCTTTTACTTTCACTAGGGAAAGTGCTGTCCCTTCTCTCTATCCTGCACTGATAGGGAGAAGGGAAGCACTTTTCCCGCAGTCCGCAGCAGCTAGTCCGCATCAATTTTCTGCACATTTTGTGCAGATCCGCAGCAGAATCTGCGACGCAGATTCTGTGCGGCATTGATGCGGACAGTTGCGGAGGAAATCCGCCACGTGTGGTCATGCCCTTATAAAGCTGGGTAAGCAGTTTGAGCTATTCTTTATACTCTTAATTATTAGTGAAATGATAGTCTGGTCAGTAATATTATACCCATGTAGCAGAGCTGGCGGCACCACAGCATGCCAGCTGCCAGATCATTCTCAGCGGAGATGAAGAAATAATTTCTTCCTAGAATCGGACTTATTTTATTCCGGGTTCAGCCTCTTTCTTATATTTGCAGTAACTGACATAACCACGTTTGCTCGTGTTTAGTAAGAGGGTGTATGATTACCTTGTTGCCCATAAAATTGCCTACAATGATCCTGGTCATTTCTGAGTAGTGCCTGCCCAGAGTGTCACTGCATTAGGGCAGCCTGAGGGATTTACTCCAAAAACACCTCATCATAGCCATCATTGTAACATATATTTTAAAACCTGTATGAAATTAACCTCAAAGTGCAATTCCACTCACTACCCTGTATGTACAGGAATATAACTACTATAATACTATCCAAATGTACAAGAATATATCTACTATAATACTGCCCCTATATACAAGAATATAACTACTATAATACTGCCCCTATGTACAAGAATATAACTACTATAATACTGCTCCTATATACAAGAATATAACTACTATAATACTGCCCCTATATACAAGAATATAACTACTATAATACTGCCCCTATATACAAGAATATAACTACTATAATACTGCCCCTATATACAAGAATATAACTACTATAATACTGCTCCTATATACAAGAATATAACTACTATAATACTGCTCCTATATACAAGAATATAACTACTATAATACTGCTCCTATATACAAGAATATAACTACTATATTACTGCCCCTATATACAAGAATATAACTACTATAATACTGCCCCTATATACAAGAATATAACTACTATAATATTGCCCCTATATACAAGAATATAACTACTATAATACTGCTCCTATATACAAGACTATAACTACTATAATACTGCTCCTATATACAAGAGTATAACTACTATAATACTGTCCCTATATACAAGAATATAACTACTATAATACTGCTCCCTATATACAAGAATATAACTACTATAATACTGCTCCTATATACAAGAATATAACTACTATAATACTGCTCCTATATACAAGAATATAACTACTATAATACTGCCTCCTATATACAAGAATATAACTACTATAATACTGCCCCCTATATACAAGAATATACCTACTATAATACTGCCCCTATATACAAGAATATAACTACTATAATACTGCTCCTATATACAAGAATATAACTACTATAATACTGCCTCCTATATACAAGAATATAACTACTATAATACTGCCCCCTAAATACAAGAATATAACTACTATAATACTGCTCCTATATACAAGAATATAACTACTATAATACTGCCCCTATATACAAGAATATAACTACTATAATACTGCTCCTATATACAAGAATATACCTACTATAATACTGCCCTCTATATACAAGAATATAACTACTATAATACTGCTCCTATATACAAGAATATAACTACTATAATACTGCCCTATATACAAGAATATAACTACTATAATACTGCTCCTATATACAAGAATATAACTACTATAATACTGCTCCTATATACAAGAATATAACTACTATAATACTATCCAAATGTACAAGAATATAACTACTATAATACTATCCAAATGTACAAGAATATAACTACTATAATACTATCCAAATGTACAAGAATATATCTACTATAATACTGCCCCTATATACAAGAATATAACTACTATAATATTGCCCCTATGTACAAGAATATAACTACTATAATACTGCCTCCTATATACAAGAATATAACTACTATAACACTGCCCCTATATACAAGAATATAACTACTATAATACTGCCCCCTATATACAAGAATATAACTACTATAATACTGCTCCTATATACAAGAATATAACTACTGTAATACTGCTCCCTATATACAAGAATATAACTACTATAATACTATATATACATATATATAACTACTATAATACTGCTCCTATATACAAGAATATGACTACTATAATACTTCCCCCATATACAAGAATATAACTACTATAATACTGCTCCCTATATACAAGAATATAACTACTATAATACTGCCCCTATATACAAATATATAACTACTATAATACTGCTCCTATATACAAGAATATGACTACTATAATACTGCCCCCTATATACAAGAATATAACTACTATAATACTGCCCCCTATATACAAGAATCTAACTACTATAATACTCCCCCTATATACAAGAATATAACTACTATAATACTGCCCCCTATATACAAGAATATAACTACTATAATACTCCCCCTATATACAAGAATATAACTACTATAATACTGCCCCTATATACAAGAATATAACTACTATAATACTGCCCCTTATATACAAGAATATAACTACTATAATACTGCCTCCTATATACAAGAATATATCTACTATAATACTGCCCCTATATACAAGAATATAACTACTATAATACTGCCCCCTATATACAAGAATATAACTACTATAATACTGCCTCCTATATACAAGAATATAACTACTATAATACTGCTATATACAAGAATATAACTACTATAATACTGCCCCTATATACAAGAATATAACTACTATAATACTGCCCCTATATACAAGAATATAACTACTATAATACTGCTCCTATATACAAGAATATAACTACTATAATACTGCCCCTATATACAAGAATATAACTACTATAATACTGCTCCTATATACAAGAATATAACTACTATAATACTGCTCCTATATACAAGAATATAACTACTATAATACTGCCCCGTATGTACAAGAATATAACTACTATAATACTGCCCCTATATACAAGAATATAACTACTATAATACTGCCCCCTATATACAAGAATATAACTACTATAATACTGCCCCCTATATACAAGATTATAACTACTATAATACTGCCCCTATATACAAGAATATAACTACTATAATACTGCTCCTATATACAAGAATATAACTACTATAATACTGCTCCTGTATACAAGAATATAACTACTATAATACTGCTCCTGTATACAAGAATATAACTACTATAATACTGCTCCTATATACAAGAATATAACTACTATAATACTGACCCCTATATACAAGAATATAACTACTATAATACTGCTCCTATATACAAGAATATAACTACTATAATACTGCTCCTGTATACAAGAATATAACTACTATAATACTGCCCCGTATGTACAAGAATATAACTACTATAATACTGCCCCTATATACAAGAATATAACTACTATAATACTGCCCCCTATATACAAGAATATAACTACTATAATACTGCCCTCTATATACAAGAATATAACTACTATAATACTGCCCCTATATACAAGATTATAACTACTATAATACTGCCCCTATATACAAGAATATAACTACTATAATACTGCCCCCTATATACAATAATATAACTACTATAATACTGCTCCTATATACAAGAATATGACTACTATAATACTGCCCCCATATACAAGAATATAACTACTATAATACTGCCCCCTATATACAAGAATATAACTACTATAATACTGCCCCCTATATACAAGAATCGAACTACTATAATACTCCCCCTATATACAAGAATATAACTACTATAATACTGCCCCCTATATACAAGAATATAACTACTATAATACTCCCCCTATATACAAGAATATAACTACTATAATACTGCCCCTATATACAAGAATATAACTACTATAATACTGCCCCTTATATACAAGAATATAACTACTATAATACTTCCTCCTATATACAAGAATATAACTACTATAATACTGCCCCTATATACAAGAATATAACTACTATAATACTGCTATATACAAGAATATAACTACTATAATACTGCCTCCTATATACAAGAATATAACTACTATAATACTGCTATACACAAGAATATAACTACTATAATACTGCCCCTATATACAAGAATATAACTACTATAATACTGCCCCTATATACAAGAATATAACTACTATAATACTGCTCCTATAAACAAGAATATAACTACTACCGTATAATACTGCCCCTATATACAAGAATATAACTACTATAATACTGCTCCTATATACAAGAATATAACTACTATAATACTGCTCCTATATACAAGAATATAACTACTATAATACTACCCCTATATACAAGAATATAACTACTATAATACTGCTCCTATATACAAGAATATAACTACTATAATACTGCTCCTGTATACAAGAATATAACTACTATAATACTGCTCCTGTATACAAGAATATAACTACTATAATACTGCTCCTATATACAAGAATATAACTACTATAATACTGCCCCCTATATACAAGAATATAACTACTATAATACTGCCCCTATATACAAGAATATAACTACTATAATACTTCCCTCTATATACAAGAATATAACTACTATAATACTGCTCCTATATATACAAGAATATAACTACTATAATACTGCCCCCTATATACAAGAATATAACTACTATAATACTGCCCCTATATACAAGAATATAACTACTATAATACTGCCCCTATATACAAGAATATAACTACTATAATACTGCTCCTATATACAAGAATATAACTACTATAATACTGCTCCTATATACAAGAATATAACTACTATAATACTGCCCCCTATATACAAGAATATAACTACTATAATACTGCCCCCTATATACAAGAATATAACTACTATAATACTGCTCCTATATACAAGAATATAACTACTATAATACTGCTCCTACATACAAGACTATAACTACTATAATACTGCCCCCTATATACAAGTATAGAACTACTATAATACTGCTCCTATATACAAGAATATAACTACTATAATACTGTTCCCTATATACAAGAATATAACTACTATAATACTGCTCCTATATACAAGAATA